>NC_053489.1:556297154-556631738 GCF_905171775.1 Rana temporaria
CACAGTCCCAAGCCTTCTGAAATGTTAGTATGACTTTCCTACCATAAAACAACTTGAAAATCAGGCCCCATACTGCACTAACATAGGGTCTTCAAAAGACATTCTGATAACACTGTCACTTATATCTTAAGCACTGGGTGACAAAAAATAAACATTATGATTAACAGTGTGAAAGGAGAACTGTCAGTTGTCATGCTACTGTGAAAGGCAAGCCAGAGATGTTACTGCATACTGGAAAAAAGTGGGGCATTACTGGCCAGAAGGTTAGCGAGATCACCCTGATGTGTTGATATCAAGTAACAACTTGCACTTGAAATCCTGTAGAGGGAATATTAATGTAGTTAAAATCAACATTTAGTGTGCATAAGTTATTCATTTAAGACAAAAGAAAGTGGCAGTCACTCAGATTATAATACTAATGAACATCTTTTTTTAGACATGTAAATATTCTTCATCTGTCACACAGACAGACTTAACGGTCACCAGGAGTCGCGATACAGGACACACAATTTCAAAGTGTATTAACCTCTGTCACGGTACTAAACCTACTACAGAATGAAGCTTCATAAAGCAACAGCTACTGTTTTAGATATACATTTCATTTACACTTGATAGGAGATTTCAGCAAAAAAAAAGCCAAGCCACAAAAAAGGTTAATAATATCTGAAAGCAGTTTGGGGTCCCCACTGGGATTCTCATTCTTGTCCCTATCCTTACTCCAGTTCTTTCAACAACAAAGTCCACCATAAGAACTAGGCATGCTGTATGCTGCCATACTCTCTCTTTTGATTCAAAGGAGCCATCAGATATGGCTGATTTCTGAAGACAGTTCTGTATGAGAAGGCTTCATTCGCCCCCAGTGACAACCATCATCAGGAGGTATTTCTGGAGCTGACACCAGAGCCCTAAAAAATTTCAGATACTGAACACAATGCCTTTGATTTGTCGACCAACTGCTGAGTGTTCACATTATAAAAGGCATTGGATGAGGAGTCTGCAAAACACAAATGGACCTAGCGAAGTGCACTGAGCAAAGACCTTAGATTATAAATAAGCACCACAGGGATAAAATACAGTCAGCATGAGAGAGGGTTGCTGAATTGAGGATCACAGACAGAGGGAATTAGCTAAATGATGTAAACTAGACCGTTCCTAGTGCATAAATATATTACAAAAAAAAAAAAAAAAGTGCTGAGATGCTCTATTAACAGCAAGGCAAAAAATGACAAGGGGAGAAATTTACTAAAACTGATGCGCACGTAATTGAACAATCTCATGTTAGAAGATGATTGGTTACTATGCACAGCTACATCTGATTCTGTGCGCAGCAGTTTTAGTAAATTGTCC
Organism: Rana temporaria; assembly: GCF_905171775.1. Lineage (NCBI taxonomy): Eukaryota > Metazoa > Chordata > Amphibia > Anura > Ranidae > Rana > Rana temporaria. The sequence goes on from NC_053489.1 coordinate 556,298,502, forward strand.
ATGCAATTTCAGCAGTATTTCAAAATGTGTGGTAAACGAATAATGCAGAATTCTATATTAATGGCAAACAAGGCTTGGCAGCCTATAAAAATATTTATGGGGAAACAATTAGTCCCAGCTAGCAGGACTTTCTAGAATTTGTAGTTCCTCAGTATTTGGAGAGATGGAGATACCTGAAGAACGGAGGAGGAATGACAATCATACAAATATGAATGCATATATAACACTATGCAGCAGTTACTGTGGCACCATTCTCTTTGTCACCGCAGGATGGGGGGACATCCATCATAGTATCTCATATTTCTCAATATATCTCAGCTCAAGTTTTTTTTTGTGTTGTTCTAAAGACCACTATTGTTTAACCTTAACCACTTCCAGACCATCTATTGTAGCTTTAATTCTACAGTTCAGCCCACTGCACTGGATCACGTATATACCGAATACATGATCTAGTATTCCCAGGTAGAGGGTGCTTGTGCTTGTGTACACAAACTGGCCCGGTTGTGCTGTCATTCACTACAGCACAAGCAGATCAGAGGGTCCCAGTCAATAATTTATGGCTGGAGCTTACTGATTGGCTGAGTGAATGAGAAAACCGAGCTCAGCAGTGATGTGCCATTTTGTTTCTCCCTGCTGGGAGTAAAAACAGGCACATTGCTTAGTAAAAGCATCACATACAGTACTGCACACAGTAAACATGTTTAGGTACTCAGTTGACCCTTTGATTGCCACTAGATGTTAACCCCTTCACAGCCAGTGTCATTAGTACAGTGACAGTGTATAGTATTAGCACTGATCACTGTGTTGTCACTGGGGATGACAGTGGCAGTGTCAGTCAGTGGCAGATTGCCTGCCATACAGTCTCAGTAAAAGTCACTCATTACGACCATTACTACTATAAAAAAAACATACGCTACTGTATAACTTTCATGCAAATTAATATACACTTATTTCGATTTTTGTTCAATTTTTTTCCTTTTACAAAAGACATCTAGCAGAATACATTTTTTCCTAAATGTATGAAGACATTTTATCTTTTACATTTTTTTATTGGGTATGTTTTATAGCAGAAAGTAAAAAAAATCTTCAAAATGTTGGATCTTTTTTGCTTTATTTAATAAAAAAATAATACCCAGTGGTGATCAAATACCACCATGAGAAAGCTCTATTTGTGTGAAAAATGTATATCAATTTAATGTGTGTACAGTGTTGCAAGTGCAAGACCGTGCAATTGCGAGTTAAAAGCTTAGCACAATGCCGAATTGAAAAAAAAATGGCCTTGTCTTGAAGGGGGTAACCTTTTTCCTGAGCTGAAGTGGTAATGCATTACTTGTACTAAGGTAAAAACATGTTCTACTAGTTGTATTGCCCCCCCTCCCTCATTTCCCTTTATACTGTACATACCTATTCTCAATCCAATGCTGTACCCATTTGCATTGGTGCTGGTCTCACTCTATCCTCACAGGCTCAGAGACAACAGCAGGAGCCATTGGCTCCTACTGCTGTCAATCAAATCCTGTGAGTAGAGAGAGGTAAATAGGGCTTAGATACACACAGTCTGGCTCGGGAGCAAGCCTGCAGATGTGCCACCATAGGGAATCGCTTCCTATGGTGGCACGCAGAAAAGAGGAGTGCTGGTGGAGGACCCCTGAAGAGGAGGTTCCAGCCTGCTCTGTGCAATACTATTACACAGGGCAAGTAAATATGCCATGGGTGGCACAGTGACTAAGTGGTTAGCACTTCAGTTTACCATCATTAGGGTCATTGGTTTGAATATCAACCAAAGCAGTACCTAAACGGAACTTGCATGTTGTCACCATGCCTGCATAAGTTTCCTCCAGGTACTCTGGTTTCCTCCCACACTCCAAAGTCAAGCTGGTAGGTTAATTTGCTCCTGTCTAAATTGGCCCTAGTATGTGTATGTATGAATGTAAGTTATGGAATGTACAATATATACTGTATGTAAAGTGCTACGTAAATTGATGGCGCTACATAAGTAAGTAATTGTAATAAATAAAAAAATACCCTTTATAATCACTTATGTCCCGCTATGTTTCTGGACAGCAAAGTGGTGGACATTTATTTCTGCAATGCTATTTATAAATGGCACTGCAGAAATCACTATCCAGTCAGTGTGCCCCAGCTGTCATTGCATTAACCACTTCACCTCTCCCCCCTCTTTGTATAACCTGTACATTTAATGCATCTACTGCAACATTATCAAGGTCCATGTTTTAATCCCCTCATTACAAACATGTTTCCTCATTTCCAAAAATTGTGTCAGAATATTTAAATTTACCTTTTGGTGTCTACAAACCAAAAAATCATTGTTTATTGAGAGGGGAGATGTACTGTCTTGGCTTTTTTTTTTTTTTTACTGAAGCTTTATTCAAATTATATCAAATAATTAGGGCTGTTACTGATCAAATTTTTTCTGTTCGATTAATCGTTTTTAGTTTTAATCGATTAATCGACTAATTTCGATTAATTATAACGCACATACAGATCCAACTACTTTTAGCTGATCTCCTTCCAGGCTGATTCCCAACCACTGTAAAAATGGATAGCAGGATACAAAAAACACACAAAGGCAGCGCTCGATGGGAATAGCATTAAAACTTTTATAGTCTTCAAGTAGGTAACCAAATAAATATTGCACTGGAGATAAAATCGATGTAGCTGCATAAACTGTAAAAATGGTGCGAGTAATACCAAACGGTAGCAAAAGCAGTCATAAAAACATGTAGCTAAGTATGATACTGGTATAAAAATGTGTACAACGATACCACTGCTGAAAAAAGATGAGGAGAGGTTAACATCAGTCCGTCGGCATGTAGATGTCCCGTGAAGGGAACTATCACAACTCTCAGTGGATGGTTGTAGAATCCCAGGTTAATAGAGGGAAGTGATAGAGGGAAGTGTAACAGCCCTTGCGTGTGGCAGATAGTAAGGTCCCGCCGGCATGCAGATATGAAGGCACAGCAAAGGAGCCCTTCAGATGGACACGGCAAGCCCCGCCGGTGACATTACTGGATCTCCGACGGAACTCCCTGAAGGCCCAGAAGCCGGCGGAGAGGTGAGTACCAATCAAAAGAATTTTAATCGATCGAAAAGATTTTGATCGATTAAAAAAATTAAAGATTAATCGATCAATTAAAAGTTAATTTGCACAGCCCTACAAATAATACATCCACAAATCACTTATTGGTCATAGGTAAAACAAACAGTTTAACAATATATAAATGTACATTATGGAGGACATGGCTTACAATAACTTGCCAACTGTTTCACTCTTAGCGAATGTTGTAGACATTTCACGAACAGTAAAGGGCGTGAATAAAGTAATAGGTAACGTGATTGTCTGTATCCTAAGATGTTATAGTATATAAAATTGCAAAAAGACACACATGGCGAGGGTGAAGGGCGCTGCGCACCCCGGTAATGTAACAGAATATAACATGGAAAGTGTCCCCAGTGGGGTTTTTAAGCAGCGAAGGTGTCGAGAATTGCAAAAGTATATAGTAAAATAAAATGCATTGAATATATACATAATATTACAATATGGACATTAAAATTTAGAATCTCTGGTCAACAATCATACAATATTCAACACATAAGTTGCAAACACAATATTACAAATACAGTTGTAAAAGTTAGGAACATCTGTATAAGTAAGATTACTGATGTGTTTCGATCCCAAATCGGGAATCTTCTTCAGAGGATTATGGGTTTGCTAAAAAAAGAGATTGTACAGTAAGATTGAATTCTTCACCTGGGTATATGTCCAATGGCTAGAAAGCAAAGTTTATATTTACCAATTAGCTATGTGTTGGGAGCAAATATTATTGACCGAAGTTCCCTTAAAGATTGTCTCAGAGGGATCCCAATAGTCCCTCGGTCACCGGGCCTCCCGGAGCCAGGCGCCGCCACGCCATACATTTTTTAGCAAACCCATAACCCTCTGAAGAAGATCCCCGATTTGGGATCGAAATGCGTCAGTAATCTTATTTATGTAGATGTTCCTAACTTTTACAACTGTATTTGTAATACTGTGTTTGCAACTTATGTGTTGAATATTGTATGATTGTTGAACAGAGATTCAAAATTTTAATGTCCATATTGTAATATTATGTATATATTCAATATTTTTTTTTTTACTATATACTTTTACAATTCTCGACACCTTCGCTGCTTAAAAACCCCACTGGGGATACTTTCCATGTTATAAGATGTTATAGTATAGATCCATGGTTCTCAAGCTTTCTAGTGCCATGACCCCTTGATAAAATTCCCCAAGTTGTGGGGACCCCTAACAGTAAAATTATTTTCGTAGCTTGGCAAGAAAAGTAATTGTGCCCCTAAACCATGGACATTTAGCACTCCCTGAGTCACTTCAACTCGTACAGTATTAAAACCCCTTATTGTAGATTTTAGGATATACCACTCTCTCTTTGTTCTCCTTTCTATTCCCTTTATCTCTCTCTAATTTCTTGTTTTTTGTCCCTCATCCCTCTATCTAGCCGTGTTTCTTGTTCTTTCTCTTATTCTTTTTCCCCCTTTTTCTTTGTTCCTCCCCCTCTTTTCCTCTACCTTCCATGTATTCTCAATTTTTATTCCTTCTCTTACTCCTTGGTGGGGGGGGGGGGTGGGTGTAATGGGATAAGTGGCAGTGCTTGGGGGAGTTCTGATCAGTCAACTTAGGTGCTCTTGATCAAGGTCATCTGCTGATCTGTGAGCTGTAGTAGGGAATTTTAATGGCAACTATAATCACAGGTAGTGTTACTCAGTGTGTCTCTGGCTTCACTATGTCTTCGACTTTGTGGTGTCTCATAGCAGTGACACCTATGCGGAAATCAGGAGATAGGGTCTCCTCCAGCCCCTCCCACTTCACATTCCTCGCCAGTGAGCTGACCTCTAGTCTCTGCCCCCCAGCCATGCCGTGAACTGAATAGGCAGCTGCGAAGAGGCTGAGTGGGTGGCCACAGGCTCCAGAAACAGCCCAGCCAGGTGGCTACAGGCTCCGGGGACAGCCCTGATGGGCGGCCACAAAAATGCTGGAAGAGCCAAGAACAGCCCAGGATTTGGTGACCCCTGGCAAATCATCATTTGACCCTCAGGTTGAGAACCACTGGTCTAGATAGAAGTAAACGAAGTAGAAGAAATATAAGACAGGTGGTCCTGTTGCCTTTCATGTGTCCTGGCTTTTTTATTTGACATGTTTTATAACAGAAAGTAAGAAAAATGTATCTTTACATATATAATTTATTGGAGTACAGACAGTGTAGCATGACTGAGTAATTGGCTGTCAAATTATCACAACACTGAAAACTAGTAATGAAAGGGTATTACTGAAGTACTGAAGTGGCTAGGAAACTAGACTGCCATGGATACTATTACACATGCACACAGTTGCACAATGACACACAGAAAACACTAGTTTGTTGAAATAAAAATAAATACAGTCTTATATTGAGTAATTTTTTTAGACAGTTTTGGATATACAAGGCTGAACATTCTGAATGACAGTAGTGTAAAAGCATGTGTTGGTATTCAACCTGATCAGTCTGAATGGCAGCAGTTTAAATGCAGGACAAAATTTGACTTTCTTTGTGTCTAGCCATCTACAGTAGCTACGTTTAAAAAAAAAAGACTGTCTTTACAGCTTTCAAACTATGCTATTGTGCAGAAACTGTTTTACTGTATTGAAAAAAATATTGCAGGTTTGTCATACAAACAGTGTAAAAACCTTAATGTTGTGTTGTCTACAAGGAAAATCACAGGAGTTAAATGATAGAGCTGTCCTGACTATTTGTCTGTCACGAAGAGTTATAAATTGCTGCCTGTCTCCAGCATAGTGTTTAGACACATTTGAGATTAATGGTTTTGCATAAGCACTTTGGACTCTGAGTGGTTTTCATATGAACTCCATCAACAAGACCTTTCTAATCCAAGTTCAAATTTATATTGTGCAACATTTCACTCCATATCATCTAGCTTTCCTCAGAATGTTCAGCCTTGTCTACCCAACACTGTAAAAAAATATATTCTACATAAGGCTGTATTTATTTTTTATCACCAAACTAGATTTTCTCTATGCACCTCTGTACATGTGTGTCAGATGCAATGTAATAAACTCAATGGATACTGTATACAGCAGGCATACACATATATAATATTTAATCCTAAAGTGAAATTCCACTTGTGTGGATAACAATAAAATACTATGCGGGTCATTTAAATATACTAGGGCTGTTACTGATCAAATGTTTTCTGTTCGATTAATCGTTTTTAGTTTTAATCGATTAATCGACTAATTTCGATTAATTATAACGCACATACAGATCCAACTACTTTTAGCTGATCTCCTTCCAGGCTGATTCCCAACCACTGTAAAAATGGATAGCAGGATACAAAAAACACACAAAGGCAGCGCTCGATGGGAATAGCATTAAAACTTTTATAGTCTTCAAGTAGGTAACCAAATAAATATTGCACTGGAGATAAAATCGATGTAGCTGCATAAACTGTAAAAATGGTGCGAGTAATACCAAACGGTAGCAAAAGCAGTCATAAAAACATGTAGCTAAGTATGATACTGGTATAAAAATGTGTACAACGATACCACTGCTGAAAAAAGATGAGGAGAGGTTAACATCAGTCCGTCGGCATGTAGATGTCCCGTGAAGGGAACTATCACAACTCTCAGTGGATGGTTGTAGAATCCCAGGTTAATAGAGGGAAGTGATAGAGGGAAGTGTAACAGCCCTTGCGTGTGGCAGATAGTAAGGTCCCGCCGGCATGCAGATATGAAGGCACAGCAAAGGAGCCCTTCAGATGGACACGGCAAGCCCCGCCGGTGACATTACTGGATCTCCGACGGAACTCCCTGAAGGCCGAGAAGCCGGCGGAGAGGTGAGTACCAATCAAAAGAATTTTAATCGATCGAAAAGATTTTGATCGATTAAAAAAATTAAAGATTAATCGATCAATTAAAAGTTAATTTGCACAGCCCTAAAATATACATTTGCCTTATTATTACTGGTATATACAGATTTATTCTGTTAACGCTTTCCCTTTTTAGGGGTCAATTTAAAGTCCAACTTTGGGGTCAGTCCCCTGCCTCCCAATACACCCCCCTATAGATTTTTTCAATTAATAATTTATATGTACCTTTTTACATGTATAACATTTTATTGAGATTTATATAGTGCATTACAAAACAGGATGCACAGATATAAACATTAAAAAAAGTAACACAAGTTTGTTACAGTGCAACACTATCATAATATGTGCTATACATACATCAATTAATTGATAAGTAGACATTGGTCATTAGAGAATGCAACTTTAGAAAGGAATACAGCAACATTGGGTATGTCAGATATACTCTTTACGGTCTAACGAAAACAGAAACCAACAAACACATTTGCTAAGGTAAGAAATTATATTAAATCTATTAAGCCAATACATCCTCGGTGCATAAGTTATCCCATGCATGCTGTTAAGGAGTATAAAGAGGAACTTTACTATGTAACTCAGGCATGTCCAAAGTCTGGCCCGCGGCCCAAATGCGGCCCCCTTGTTGATTTCATATGGCCCCCCTGGGGATTTGGATATATATATATTGTTTGTGGCCCCCAGGGCCACAAAAGATATATACCGTATTTATCGGCGCTGCCTTGGAGGGGACAGGGAGGGGGCAGGACGAGCGCGGTCAGATTACATGAAGAGAATCTGCTGTTTACTCAGCAGCGTCTGTATTGGAAGTCCCGTCTCCTGGGATGCCATTTGACGACTGTTCTGTCTATCGTAGGAGGCAGGACTTTGTATTAAAGAGTAAACAAGAGATTCTCCTGTTTGTAAACTGTCATCACTCGTCCCGACCCCTCCCTCTGCCCTCCGAGGCTGTAGATGGGCATCGTTCAGGCTGCACTGATGGCAATGGTAAGGCTGCATTCATGGCACATGTGAGGCTGCATTGATTGCAATGGTATAAGGCTTCATTCATGGCACATGTGAGGCTGCATTCATGGCACATGTGAGGCTGCGATTATGGCAATGGTAAGGCTGCATTCATGGCAATGGTAAGGCTGCATGAATCTTGAGGGGAAACTCCACACCAAATTTCAAATAGAAAACCGACATGGGTTCCCCCTCCAAGGGCATACTAGGCCCTTGGGTCTTCTATGGATTTTAAGGGGAACCTCAGTGCGCTGAAAAAACGGCATAGGGTCAGGAAAGGGGGTGGGGACAAGCGAGAGCCCCGCCCCCCCTCCTTAATCGTACCAGGCCGCATGCCCTCAACATGGGGGGTAGGTGCTTTGGGGCAGGGGGGCACTCTGTGCCCCCCCACTCCAAAGCACCCTGTCCCTATGTTGATGAGGACAGGGCCTCTTCCCGACAACCCTGGCCGTTGGTTGTAGTGGTCTGCGGGCAGGGAGCTTATCGAAATCCGGGAGCCCCCTTTAATAAGGGGCCCCCAGATCCTGGCCCCCCACCCTAGGTGAATGAGTATGGGATACATTGTACCCCTACCCATTCACCTGGAGGGAAAAAAAACACACTACACAGGTTTTTAAAGTAATTTATTAGTCAGCTCTGGGGGTCTTCTTCTGACTTCTCCGCTCTTTCTGGGGGCGTTCTTCCGGGGGCCCCCGCTTTCTTTTTTAAGCTTTTTTACAAGCGGGGGCCCCGGGCTTCTTCGCCATCTTCTCTGTTCTCTTCTGCCGGGGGGCCCAGTCTTCACTGCCATCTTGTTCTGTTCTGCCGGGGGCCCCCGCTTTCTTCTTTAAGCTCTTTTACAAGCGGGGGCTACCGGGCTTCTTCACCATCTTCTCTGTTCTCTTCTGCCCGGGGGGGCCCGGTCTTCACGTGGAGCTCCCCCTCAAGATTCTTGGTGTGGAGTTCCCCCTCAAGATTCATACCATATACAGTGCTTGGTATTGGCAGGGATCCAAGTTGGATCCCCGTTCAATATCGTGCCGCGGCTAAATGCAACCGCAGCTAATTGCACTGTACAAATGCAGCTGATCGCTGTACCTGGATTCTTGAATTCCAGCAGAAAATAAACATGCTTTGAACTGCGGCAGAACAGCCATTCGTGCCTCTTACACTGGCGAAAACTGGAGATATGCCCCATTACATCGGTGGTCAATGTAGTGCCCTCTTACTTTGATGGTAAGTGAAGATGTACACCTTTAAATCAGTGATCCATGTTAAAATTTCTCATTGGTGGTCAATGGTAGAAAGGACTCTCTATTCCATAGGTGGTTAGTGGGGAAAAAAGCCCTGTTTTTTTGGTGAACATATACAAAATATCCACTGACAGAAGATTCTGAGTGTCAGTGGTTACTTAACCACTTGCTTACTGGGCACATATACCCCCCTCCTGCCCAGGTGAAATTTCAGCTTTCGGCACTGCATCGCTTTAACTAACAATTGCGCGGTCGTGCGACGTGGCTCCCAAACAAAATTGACGTCCTTTTTTCCCCACAAGTAGAGCTTTCTTTTGGTGGTATTTGATCGCCTGTGCGGTTTTTATTTTTTGTGCTATAAACAAAAAAGTGAGACAATTTTGAAAAAAATACTATATTTTTTACTTCTTGCTATAATAAATATCCCAATTTAAAAAAAAAAAAACATTTTTTTTTCTCAGTTTAGGCCGATACGTATTCTTCTACATATTTTTGGTAAAAAAAAAAAAAAAATCGCAATAAGCGACTGCTTTGCGCTAAAGTTAAAGCGCTTACAAAATAGGGGACAGAATTATTTTTTTTTAATTATTTTTTTTTACTAGAAATGGCGGCGATCTGCGATTTTTAATGGGACTGCGACGTTATGGCGGACACATCGGACACATTTTTGGCGCCATTCACATTTATACTGCGATCAGTGCTATAAATATGCACTAATTACAGTATAAATGTGACTGGCATTGAAGGGGTTAACACTAGGGGGTGAGGAAGGGGTTAAATGTATCCCTGCTTAGTGTTCTAACTGTAGGTGGAGGGGGGGGTGACTGGGGGGGTGACCGATCTGTGTCTCTATGTACAAGAGACACAGATCGGTCTCCTCTCCAGAGACAGCACCGCTGTCTCTGTGTAAAACGGCAATGAGAGATGATCTCATATGTTTACATATGAGATCCTCTCTCATTGGCCGCACAGATCGCCTCGCGAACGGCCACTCTGATTGGCCGTTCGCGGCGATCTGTAATTGGCTGTGTCCGAGGGACACGGCCAACACAGATTTTCCCCGCAGCGCGCTCTGGAGCGCGCGCGGGGACCGCCCTAAGGGGCGGACGTCAATTGACGGCACTTTGGAGATTGGGATCCGCACTGTAGCCGTCAATTGACGGCAGGCGGATCCCAAGTGGTTAACATAAGGCTGGAATTGACCCATGACTTTGGCTCTAATAAATGACCACCACTGATGGAACTATGCAGGCATCATCAGACTTGTACTCAATGGGCCAAATTCTCAAAAGAGATACGCAGACTTAACTCCATTTTTCTAAATTTACACGGCGCGTATATTTGCGCACGATCGTCAAAACGACTTAAGCAAACATTTCCGTATTTTCAGCCGTACTTAAATTAGTTACACCTGCGCATTCCCAGGCGCAAATTACGCTAGGCTCGCCGCTGTTTTTGATAGGCAAAGATGCAAATGAGGGAGTTAGGGCGATTCTCAGAATTAAGTGTGTGTGCCGTATTTTCCGCCCTGTGCGCACCTGTTAGTTTTTCTGACTAAATTTCCACATTATAAAACCAGCCCTAATTTTACACATGCTGTGGAAGGGTTTGCTGAAGGTAGTGACTAGAGGTTAGAGCTCTAGTTGTGAAGGTTATTTGTTGAAAAATGCCAGGACCAGCGATGATTCTGACGGCACTTGCTGCCTTACAGGCACAAAGGAGGAGGAGGGCACAGAGGAGGAGGATGAGGGCACAGGCGCAAGTTTATCGTCCACGGCGTGATATTTGGCAAATGCCAGCTTATGAGGTGATTGGTAACTACCGTTTTGATAGGGAGGCCATCCTGGAGATCACCCAACTCCTTCATGAGGATCTAATCGCCCCAACCCTACGTTCCCATGCCCTGACACCTCTCGAAAAAGTGATGGCAACCCTCCATTTTTTAGCGAGTGGCTCATTCCAGCGTGCATCTGGAGGTGTGGCTGGGATGGTGCAGTCATCAATGAGCAAATGTGTCAATCAGGTGGTCCCTGCCATACTGCGGCGCATGAGCAACCAGTTTGTCATGCCCACCCAGGAGGACCAGCGTGTGCAAGCCATGACAGACTTTTATAACATTGCTGGCTTTCCAAGGACCATCGGGGCGATAGACTGCACCCATGTGGCACTACAGCCCCCCCATGATACTGAACACCTGTTCAGAAATAGGAAAGGCTGGCATTCTATAAACGTACAGGTTATCGTAGATGCACATGGCCTCATCTGGCACGTTTGTGCCAAGTTTCCAGGCTCGTGCCACGATAGTTACATCCTACGGCAGACCAAGATCTACAGAGACTTGGAGATGAACGTTTATGGAGACAGCTGGCTGATTGGTGAGTGACATTGGTGTCAGGTATGCCCCCCCCATGATGCAGACATCACAAGGGGCACATGCATGACTAATATCCTCCTGTCTTTTCCCTTACAGGTGACTCAGGATATGCGTTGGGACCCCACCTGATGACCCCCTTTAGGAACCCCCAAACACCCGGAGAACGGAAATTCAATGAGGTGCACATACAGACCCGGGCAATAGTGGAGCGGACTTTTGGCCTTCTCAAGTCCAGATTTAGATGCCTTGACAAGACTGGGGGTACACTATTGTATTCCCCAGACTTTGTCTGCCAAATTATTGGGGCATGTTGCATCCTGCACAATTTTGCTTTGAGAAGGGGCCTGCATGTGGAGATATGTCCTGACCTAACCCCCTACCCAGGCAATCCCCCCCCCAAACCCCTCTACCCGGTCTGCTGAGGGCCAGGCAATAAGGAGACAACTGTCTGAAGGCATCTTTGCCCAGTAAATGGATCCTAATTATCTTTTTGTTTTTGCTTTGCCCAGAACAAATCACAGAGATTATGTGACCTTTAAATATTTTCTTTGCAAATTAAATGCACATTACTTATATGCCAATGAGAATGTTTGTTTTTTGTTACAAAACGCACATTAATTATCTCACAATGAGAATGCATGAATGCACGTCACTGTGGTCCCTAGCACAGACACATCACATGCACATCGAATTGGATTAGATCCAAGTACCCCCCCCCCTTTGGTACTTGGGAGCAGTAACGCCCCGCCACGGCTCCAATTATGTCACTGTGCATTCATACACCATTCAGGAACCTAGGATGACTTCTCCCTGGTCCTGGGGATCCATACTCCACCAAAACTGAGGGTGACACCCTTATGATTTCAGGAATGCCACCCCCCCACATTCACACATCATTCACACACATAAACCAAATCATAAGTACAGTAGCAAAAAAAAAAAAAAAAAAAAAATCAAAAGTACCCCTGCAAATTAAGGATGTTGCCGAGTGCTCCTTCTGGGCTGCCCACGGCCACGGGCACGGGCACGGGGACGGCCACGGCCGACTGGGGGATCTTCACGGGGGGGGTCTGTGCAGGGGAGGGAGTATTTTCAGGGGGGGGGGACTGTGCAGGGGAGGGAGTATTTTCAGGGGGGGGTCTGTGCAGGGGAAGAAGCAGCCTCCCCTGGTGTCTGTCCTCCTGCTGGCCTTCCCTCCAAGGCAACGGCTATCCTTGTCAGACAGGAAGTAATGTCAGCCGTATTGGCCTGCACAGCCCGGGTATTGGCCTGCACAGCCTGGGTGAGGGCAGTCACCTCCTGGGCCACACCTGTTGTGGCGTTCCTCAGGTCCCACAAACAGGTGATGACCCCCACGGAGTTGGTGGCCACGTCACCCAGTGACTCCCTCATTGCACCCAGGCTGCGCTCCACCTTGGTCATTGTTTTTTGTATTGCAGACAGACTGCGGGTCTGCCGGACATTGTCCCTCAACAGACTGACCGGCAGATGCACCAACCCCCCCCTGTTTTCCGGGGTCGGCCTCCTACTTGCCCCTGAGGCTTGTGGCCTTGGAGGAGGAGTTGGAGTGAGCCATGGGTGCTGCTGCATGTTGGAGGAGGGTTGGAAGGGGCGACCCATGATGGTGGCCTGACTGCTGGGCGCCTGTGGGGTTCCCTCAGGGGATGATTCAAAGGTCATATCTTGGCCCATCATTATTTCCTGCCCAATCAGAATATTGTCATCTTCCTCCCCCTCATCCTCCTCCCACTCAACATCCAAATTAGGGGAGTTGTGGGCACTCCCCTCCCATGGCGAATCCTGCCCTTCTTGGGACTCTGCATGAGCCTGTCTTGGGGGTGGTGCAGCAGCCTGCCCTGATGGGCCAGCAACCTCCTGCCCTGATGGGCCAGCAACCTCCTGACCTGATTGGGCTGCCACCTCCTGCCCTGATGGGCCAGCAACCTCCTGGGCTGATTGGGCTGCCACCTCCTGGGCTGATTGGGCTGCCACCTCCTGGGCTGATGGGGCTGCCACCTCCTGGGCTGATGGGGCTGCCACCTCCTGGGCTGATGGGACTGCCACCTCCTGGGCTGATGGGGCTGCCACCTCCTGGGCTGATGGGGCTGCAACCTCCTGGCCATCTGGGGAGGACACAAAACAATCACAGGTTGTTGGATCCACACACTTGGCACATCTTCCCTTCCCCCACCCACACATGCTAATCACCAGATAGAAATTCCAAAAAATTACCTGTCCTCATAAGAGGATCATTGTCAAAGCCAGGCAGGCCCACCACCTGCTGTGGGTGGAAACACTGGGCCACTGCCCATTCCTCCTCACTCATCCTGACTGGGCAGGGTCCCCCTCCTCCAGTGCCCCTGGTATGGGCATGCAGCGTTGCCAGCTTGTTCCGGGACACGCTCCTCAAGTCATTAATTTTTTTTTGAACTCCAGCGATGGTCCTGGTCCCCCCCCCCCCGCCGCATTGATCCGATCGGTGATCTTTTGAAGGATCTCCTTCCTCCTGGCCGGGGTGGTGTTGTGGCTCTCAGGGCCATGGAGAAATCGCCCAAATTTAATGACACCCTGAGCAAGTATATGCTTCTCTGCCAGGGTAAAATTAAGCTTCCTGCGCTTGGGAGCCATGACAGACAACACCCAGCAACAGGGAACTCACCCAAAAAACAAACACTTATCAAAAACAAACAGGCAAAAAAGGAAAACAAAAAACAAACACTTATCAAAAACAAACAGGCAAAAAAGGAAAACAAAAAACAATCACACACCAAAAAACAAACACTTATCAAAAACAAACACCAACTATACCCTCCAACTCCACAAACACTTTTCTCACAAAAAAATCTTACCAACAAACACTGACAAACGTTCAAAGCAGAAGCAACTTGCTTTAGGAAGGGAACACAGGGAAATACTTTTGCAATTGAAGTCTGTTTGACTGGGGCTATTTAGACACAGGGTGATCTTCAAACTAAGTACGCTTGGCCTTTTACCTATCTCACTGATTGCACTGACCAAAGTTCTGCACATGCGCAGTGAGGTCCAGATTCGTGCGCGCATGCGCAGTATGGCCGGCACTTCATTTGCATGGGGGTCACGGCTCATTACAATGAAGCACGCCCACTTAATTCCCACTTGCCATAACCACGCCTTACGCATTGAAACTTAAGTTAAGGATGGCGCAATTTTGTGCGCAAATGCACTGAGAATACGGTACTTACGACACCAACTTAGGGCGCCGTAACTTAAATGACATAAGTTAGATAATCCTAAATTTACACATGTTTTTGAGAATTTGGCCCAATCTGCCCACATAGCCTACCTGCATGTAATGTTGCTGTCACTGCGCTCACATGCAGCAAACTGCACCTACCTCTCATACATGATGTACCACTGAGTAATAAAATCATATGATTACCTTTTCATAAAAAAGGTTGTTTCCTTGATCTATACAGTAATGCTAATGACTGCTTCATGTTTCAATGACAGTTTTTATAAAAAAAAATTCACTTACATCAACTTTTAAAAAAAAAAAAAAAAAACTTGTATAAAAGCATTATTGTTATGCATGAAACATAAAGGAGAAATCACAAACAACCAGTGGGCTCCTAACAGCACTTATGTGTGAAGCAGAGATTGACAGCTACTGTATAGGTTCCATCCACAGGGCTGTTACCCAAGAGAAAAATTATTCTTTATGAGGTTCTAAACTAATAGTGTTATCAGGCTGGTGTTTTGTTCACAGTGATTCAGCCCTTACGTGTGGGAACTTCAGAAGGATATTGATCTTCTCAAACTGGAACAAAACAATATTGTGCAGTTAATTTTTATATGACAGCTCCTCATTTTGAATGTTCATTCACTTGATACTGTTGCCTATTACATTTATTACACTAGTGCCCTTTTTAAAAAATCTTATCAAATAGCACATTTAATGGCACAATCTTTAATTTGTGCATTCGCCTAAGATGTGTGCTGATACATATTGCTATCTTTTTTAAGTAATAAATGACTCTACAGATTTTGTCAATGTTGTTGCAGCCTTATCAGTAAATTAAAAAGGAAGATGATGCTCATGATCTTTGTGTCTAAAATCAATCTCAAGGAAGATAAAAAGGAATAGTGGTTGTGCTTATAAAGAGTCTGTGTCAGAAAATGGGAACAGTTTTACACTATGTCATGTTTTGTCTTATGTTGAAACAAATGCATCAAATTGTTTGAAACAAGAATAAATTACATCATGGAAGATCATTTCAAATGCCGTTAAAGGCATAGGGTAACGAATGTAGTGCAGTGGAACTCATGTTTACTGCAGATATCCAATCATCAGTTAAAGGATGTCATTTATAAATATATTCATTTTAAATCCACCTACACTATTGGATGTTTGAGGTGTACACAAGAACAAATCACCTCACTTTCCACTTTTGTAAACCATTCTCATAGCTACCAAGTTCCCCAATTTGCAAGAAATCAGGTTTATGAAGATTTATCTTTGGAATTTTTACTCTTTAAAATGTATTTTAACCAACGTTTCTGTATTTTTGAATTCGTACAAATATATAAATTGATATATATATATATATATATATATATATATATATATATATATATATATATTCTTTTTAGTTCCAGTTCACTGCTAAGTTATAATATAGTGTTTCCATGGTCCTCAAAGACAGTAGGTGCATATAAACTAAAGGACACCATATCAGAATCAGTATCAGTATCCCTGGAGATTACTGATGCTAATAACATTGGGGTTGATATACTAAAACCGGAGAGTGAAAAATATGGTGCAGCTGTGCATGGTAGCCAATCAGCGTGTTCAATTAAGCTTTGACAATAAATCCTCGAAGCTGGTTGGTTTCTATGCAGAGCTGCACTAGATTTTGCACTCTAGTTTTAGTAAATCAACCCCACTTTTTCCTTCTTTTTATTATAGTCAATAATGGATTTTTGTTATACTTATATTGCAGAATTAGGAACAAACCCATCCTCTATTCCCAAACCGTTTTAAGAAAAATAAGTGTTTACCACTGATATCTATAATATTTATAGTTATAGTTATGGTTAGGCTTCATTTCCATGGACGTTTTTACAGCCACTTTTCTCAGCGTTTTTTGCAGCTTAAAAACAGCTCTCCATGTTAGTCTATGGCCTCATGCCCACCATGACGTTTTTGAGCTGTAGATGGCTGAGCCGTTTTTAAGATGCAAAAAAAACCCAGGACCACTGCGTTCTGAAGCTCCAGAGTAGGGCTGTAAAAACACCAGACGTTAAAAAACGCTCAAAAATGCGCAAAAACGCTCAAAAACTCTACCGCTGTGTTTTTGAGCTCCAGATAAAAAAAATAAATAAATAATAGATAACATGGACATGCGTTTTTAAGCTGTAAAAAAGGCTAAAGAAAGTGGCTGTAAAAACGTCCATGGAAATGAAGCCTTATGGTTATTATTGTTATATTGCTTTTGGCACCTCTCAAAGTAAAGGTGAAAGAATATCTCTGTGTCCCAGACAATGGGGTACATGTTACCTGATACATGTTATGATCCTGATGCCAATAAGAAGGGCTAGTAAGTGTAAAGAGGAAAGGGTAGCCTCTACTCCCAGTTAGCCCTGATGAAAAAATGATAAGGAATAGTCACAGCCTGAATGGCTCCACCACACCACACACACTGATGCATTTCACCATGTCCACCTTAGCTTAGTCATAGGATTATAGACCTTATTTTTTATTCATCTAGGCTGGCCAGGAGTAGCGGCCTTCCTTTCCTCTTTACATCCATAGTATTTGTGTTTCTTTCATTTAATTTGTTTCAGACATCTTTAGTTCTATTCTTACAGGCCAGTTAAGAAATTACATTATTCATCTTAAATCTGGCAGTGGTTGCTCTTTGCTGCAGTCCAGTACCAGGCACTGCTCAAGTTGGAGTCATGGGAAGGCATTGGAAACAAATGCTTTTCCTTATGCAGTGAAGACTACAAGCCTTTGAATGAAAGCCTGCTAGGAAGCGGAGTGCATTTCTTGTTCTTTCACTTGTCACATAACCAACCATATGTCTAGAGAGACAGGAAGAAATTTGACTTCAGTTTTGATTGTAGTAGGCATGGGTTTGGGGGACACCTCTTTAAAAAGCCCCCAGTCATGACCATAGCTCTCTCACATTTCTACCTGCCCGCTAAAATGCTCCCAACCTCCTGTCCCCCGCAGTCCTCACCAAATAATGAAAAAATATATCTTCCTGCAAAGAAAATAATTAATACTTAATTTTCCCACTACTCAACAAATGAATGAATTGTATAGTGCTAGAAATGCAAACTGAATCGCCTCAAGGCGCTTTTGCAGCCAGTGTCTTGCTGGCTGGTGCAGCCATTTATCCTGTAGGATCTCGACACGCTTGGGACACACATTTGTACACATACAAGATCCAATTAACCGGTTAAGACCCGGACCATTATGCAGGTTAAGGACCTTGCCCCTTTTTGCGATTCGACACTGCGTTGCTTTAACTGACAATTGCGCGGTCGTGCAACGTGGCTCCCAAACAAAATTGGCGTCCTTTTTTTCCCACAAATAGAGCTTTCTTTTGGTGGTATTTGATCACCTCTGCGGTTTTTATTTTTTAAGCTATAAACAAAAATAGAGCAACAATTTAAAAAAAATATCAATATTTTTAACTTTTTGCTATAATAAATATCCCCCAAAAATATATAAAAAAATCATTTTTTTTCCTCAGTTTAGGCCGATACGTATTCCACTACTTATTTTTCGTAAAAAAAAAAATCGCAATAAGCGTTTATGTATTGGTTTGCATACAATTTATAGCGTTTACAAAATAGGGGATAGTTTTATGGCATTTTTATTAATATTTTTTTTTACTACTAATAGCGGCGATCAGCGATTTTTTTCATGACTGCGACATTATGGTGGACACATCGGACACTTTTGACACATTTTTGGGACAATTTTCATTTTCACAGCGAAAAGTGCTATAAAAATGCACTGAATACTGTGAAAATGACAATGGCAGTTAAAGGGTTAACCACTAGGGGGCGCTGTAGGGGTTACGTGTGACCTTATGTGTGTTTCTTACTGTAGGGGAGTGGGGCTGGACGTGTGACGTCAGTGATCATTGTTTCCTATATCAGGGAACAGACGATCACTGACACTGCCACAGAGAAGAACGGGGAAGGTTTGTTTACACTCACCTCTCCCCGTTCTTTAGCTCCTGTGACCCGATCGCGGTACACCCACGGCAATCGGGTCTGTGGGTCCTTCAGGCACAGTCACGGAGCTTCGGATCGGGTCGTAAGCATGCCGGCGGCGGCGTGCTCGCGACCAATGGCTGGGCTCTTAAAGAGGATCTATATATAACGTCCATGTGCCCAGCTGTGTCATTCTGTCAACGTATATAGTCATGCAGTGGTCCTTATGTGGTTAACCTACCAGCATGACTTTGGAGTGTGGGAGGAAACCAACGCAGACACAGGGAGAACATGCAAACTCCAGGCAGATGGTGTCATGGAATTCGAACCGGCGACCCTTTTGCCCCTTACAGCACTTACCTTTGTTCAATTGAACAAATATGATGGCTTAAAAACCTTAAGCATATTTATAGGCAGGGGAGGGCTGGGCCAGGGGGCAGGGTGGCAATTGCCTCCCAGGCTGCTCTAACTTATGTTCAAAATGTCCGGCAGCCGCTGCCCTCTACCATTTTCTTTTTTTTCTCTGCACTAGGAAGTTGGGCCGGGGGCAAGGCCACAGAGGCTGACCACTAGCTGTTGCATTCCGGGGGTTGTAGTCCACGCTCAAGCTCCCGGTGGGTGGAAAACAGAGAAGCACAGAGGAAACTACAACTCCCTGGGACTGGATTCTTGGAAGCAGGCAGAGGCAGTGTGTCCCCCCAGGAGGCGTGGCATGCAAGGACCGGCTGAGCTGAGATCACTGTGGTGGGAGACCCTGAATCGCCTAGCTGACCCCCCCACCCCCCCATACACCCCATGTAACCTGCCCCAGTGTTTAGGCTGCATTGATGGGCACTGGAGTTGGCGGCACTGATGGGCACTGGTAAGGCTGCATTAAAAAAACAGGTGGGTCATGGATTATGAGCTCATTCGGTGGTTCAATGGGCCACTTGACTGGACTTGCCCCCCAGGTCTAAGGCTGCCAGCCCTCCCCTGTTTCTAGGTGTGTCAGATGTCTGGTCACCAACTGCACTGTATGGTTTCATCTGCCAACCCCTACATTATTACTGTATGTAGTCATATGGAACCAAAGAGCATGGGAAGAGGACACTCCCATGACACTCCTAAAAGTGTGTGAAATGCTGGAGATTGTTCAGCCACAGTAGCTCTTTAAAGCGGGGTTCCAACCACAATTAGCATTTTTTAAATGTATGTCCTTTCATCATGCGTTTTTATAATATAAATCTGGTCACTTACTATTTTAAAATCCGCCGCCGCTCTGCATATTTATTCAAAAAAGATAGTTTATAAAACTATGTCCACACCGTTGTCATTTCGCTTGTGGGCATTGTGAAGCCCACAAGCACTTACTTCCTGGAAGTCTTGGATGGGGAGTTATAATGGGGAAGCGAACTGCATCCTGGGAAATGATGGCACACATTTCCCAGGAGCATTAGTGTGCTGAGGAGCTGAGGGAGATGATGTTAGAATTCTAGGTGACTCCGAAGGCAGATTTCGTGGGACCACATAGCAACAGGCATTTCCAGGTGAGTAAAAAAATAAAAAGTTTTTCTTTTTTTTCTTTTTTAGGTCTAATGAGCACAACAATGAAAAAAAAATTGGGATGGAAACTCCACTTTAAGACAGTAGTGCATATAGTGGGACCCATAAGTAATAGTTTTTTTTGTTTGTTTTTTGCTGTGAGACTTTTTATACTTATATTTTGATTGAAATTTTATTTGTAACTATAGTTTTGCAAATAACCTATTTTTAGAATAGTTTCAGCTGAATAAGTAATTTGGTGGCTCAGTGTAAGGTTTTGGTCCAATGGGAAGCTAGAAATTAGATAACTATCTTTGTGTGTGACCCAGAACCCCCACAAAAATGTTTTTTATGGATTGGTGCGTTTGAAAGTAAATGTCTTAAATATCCATGTGATCATGTGAGGACAATTAACAAGGCAGTCATAGAGCATTTACAATTCATTTGCTTCATATTATGAGATATCTTTATCTGGATTCTCATTAATATTTGATGCATAGGTGCCATTGTGGTCATCACAATGTAATGTACCTATTACTATTGCCTTGTACTGGTCTGCACTAACTTGTACCAGTTTACACTGAAATGTCAAATACAGAAATTGTGTAATTGGACATCAATATTGTCCAATTGTTGTCTTCACATGCTACTGACTGTCGTTTTCTGACACTCTCAGTCTAAGGCCTCGTACACACGACTGAAAAACTCGACAGAATCCATCAAGAAACTTGGTGGGAGAGCTTTTTTGCAGAGGAAAACGGTCGTGTGTACATTTTTCATCAAAGAAACTGTCGAGGAACTCGACGAGGAAAAAAGAGAACAAGTTCTCTTTTTCCTCAACGGGAGTCTCAACTTCCTCGTCATGTTCCTCGTCTGGCTGGTTTTCAACGAGAAACTCCAGAGTGTGTATGCTAAGAAACCCGCCCTTGCTCAGAATAAAGTATGAGACGGGAGTAAAAGTAGCATTTTTAATGGAGATAACACATTTTTCAAGCTGTAACAGACTGTAAAGTGCAAATCATCTCTTACCAAACTTTTACTTAACACGCAAACACATGAGATTAGCAAAATTAGCCCCAAGAGTTGTGCAAGTGGAATCATACTTCCCCTCCCGTTGTTTAAGAACGAGGAGATTTTGTCTTGACCATGTGTATCAAAGCAAGCTTTGTTGAGTTCCTCGACAAGCCTAACAAGGAACTCGTCGAGGAAAATTATGTGTGTACGAGGCCTCAAACAAGTTGCAGCTGCTGACAGAATAGGAGATGTACCCATTCGTACCATCTTCATCAGCAACAAAGTTGTCAGAAAATTAGTTGATCGATTGTTAACACCAATCATTCTGGAGATGATAGTTAAGAGACACACTAGCTTTTCTACTTTTTTGTGAGTGTATGGTTCTCCTGTACAATTCATTCTAGTAGTAGACTTATTTCCAAGTTAAAACACATGATACTGTACATGTTAGTTGTAGAATCATGTCACATTTTAACAATAAATTGACAATATGTTTTTTAACATTCACCTCATGGATTGTCTCTTTTTTTTTTTTTTAAAGTGTATTTTGTGCGTGTACTCGAGAGAGAGAGAGGAGCCGGACTGCAGGAGTTGTGAGTAGGCAGGCCTCCCCCAGAGGCAATCTGCCACCTTTCTCCATGCCCCGGGTGGAAATGGCAGGTGTGTGAGGGGGTCCTCCCACACAGCCCGCCCTACCTGCTCCGCTTTGAAGCCCAACAGGGCAGAGGGACTCCCTATAAGGGAGTGAGAGGATTTGCCCGCTCAATCAGCCCCGTTAGTCCTTCGCCTCTCTTTTTTAGAGACCGCGTGGTCAAAGTGCGTGCATGTTAACCCAATTTCGAGTGCGTGTAAGTGTGGTGGTTTTTGTGGGAGGGGGTGGGCGTATTAAGCGCAGGCTTACCTCGCATAGCACACCCACCGGGAGCCGGGCTGAGACCACCGAACTCAATTCACATGTAGCCAAGACTGGGATCCGAACCCCTGGCTGCAGAGGTGAATGGCTTATCAATGCAGTGCCAATCGCGTTGAGCCACCGCAGCTCCCCATGGATTGTCTCTTTGTGTATAGTTTATATTGGAAAAGGAGGAAAATAAATACTAAAATGGACTGTGTACTTTCAAAGAATAACCCAGGCCCTTAACTATTATAAACAAGAAGAAGATTAACAACATTTGCTCATTTCTTCTCTACTTGTACACAAATGAAATAGCACAGCTAATATGGTCAAACGCCTAGGGCTCATTAGTGCAAAAACATTACAGAATTCCTTGCGCTTATTAGCTGTAATAACATTTTTATTGCAACAATAAAATGAAGTCCTTTTTGCATGCATTATCAAACAGTTTATGTTTTTTGCTCTTTAAGAAAAATATTGCAAAAAAAAATAATCTCATTTGTGTGTGAACGGGGAAGGGAGGGAAAAATTAATGACACCGTATGACTCACACGGGAAAACGTTTCAGTAACATTTGCTGATTCATTTACTCTTATTTTAATAATACCGAATTAAGTTTAATGTACTACACTAATCCACAGGGTAATAGGTATTAGTGAAAAAAGTTTCACTGGGATGTATATATATTACATTAATACACTTTACTCATAAAGTCACAGCAAAGTCTACAAAGCTGTGTAATGGCTGGAAAAATCTGACTGCCAACACACATTTTAAAGGAGAACTCCAGTGTTGATAAAAATCACTAAGCCCTGGTTCACATTGATGCTACTTTGAAGTAGCGTGATTTCAAAGTAGCAAGGTCAGTGCGATTTCAGGTGCTACTTGATAGACATCTGTGTGGCTTTATACAAAGATGCCTATTGAAGTTGCATCTGAAATCGGCAGAAGTAGTGCAGGAACTACTTTTGCAAATCAGTGCGGCACCGCAAACTCGGTGTCGCACCAATTGGAATAGAGCCATTGTCACCAATAAGCTGCGACTTGTCATGCAATTTTATCTCTCAAATTGCATGAAAAATCGATCCAATGTGAACCTTGGCTATAAATTACGTAAAAATATCAGTTCACCTGTTATCTCTAATCTTAACTGTCAGATGCCGAACAGTAAAGATTACAATCTACAAACTAGCTCCCCACAGCTAAAGGAAGGTTTATAAATGTTAATGCACAAGGTTTGTTGCTGAATTAAGCTACTTTGGAGGCAGTGGTTAGTTTGTTGCCATGGATCTACAGATATAGGGCACCATCTAAGAAAAGCATCTGTTTCTTTCACAGGCCTAATGTCTATTTAGCATTATCTTATCTTAAAACTGGTACATCTAAAAACAGAAATAAAGCCTATATATATATATATATATATATATATATATATATATATATATATATATATATATATATATATCTCTTTACATTTTACATGTTAAACAGATATTTGCATTTTTCATGGAGTTCTGAGTTTGTAATTAATGTTTGTCTTAGTGTAATCTGAGTTTGTGGGACCAAAGCTTCCACAGTAAACACATAGATATGACACATGGATTTACCATGGGAACAAGTCCTTTCTTCTTCATCTAAGAAGGAGCAAGAGACCATTAACGGCATAAGGCTACAAACTACTGAACTGTATCACACTGACTACAGGTGCCAGGAATAGATATGCAGTAAAATATTGGGCAATATATTATTCACTGAGCTATCAGACATTGGACTGTAATATATTCAAAGGGGTTGATTTTCTTAAGGCAAATTGACTATGCACTTTGCAGGTGCCATTGCAATCATTTTTCCCAGAGCTTAGTGAATATGGTGAAGCTTTGCTTATTCCCTTCATCCAGTCAAGTGCAACTGAAAATGTTTGTTTTTTCCTTGCACCTTATTGGGTATTATTTACAAAGTGAAGCTTCACCACATTCACTAAGTTCTGGGCGAAAATGAATGTGACTGCACTTATAAAGTGCACAGTTGATTTGACTTTAGTAAATCAATCCCACAGTGTACTGGACTGTGTACCATCTACCAGAAACTGACATTAAACAACTTTCTTCCTTGGGACATAATGTAGTAGTAAATGATATATATACACTGAGCAAAATTATAAACGCAACACTTTTGTGTTTGCCCCTATTTATCATGAGCTGAACTTAAAGATCTATGACTTTTCTATGTACACAAAAGGCCAATTTCTCCCAAATATTGTTACCAAATCTGTCTAAATCTGTGTAACAGAGGAATTTTTCAGGCGGTACAGCTCTAAAAATAGCGCTGCTATACCGCCTGAAAAACTCCTGCACTGCATACTCAATGTGAAAGCCCTCAGGCTTTCACATTGAGGCGATGTGCTGGCGGGAGAGAAAAAAATCTCCTGCCAGCAGCATCTTTGGAGCGGTGAGAGGAGCGGAGTGTATACCGCTCCTTTACCGCTCCTTCCCATGAAAAACAATGGGAAACCTTTATCGGCCACTAGCAGGGGTTAATACCGCCCCGCTAGCGGCCGAATTCCGTGGCAAATCCGACGGTATAGCGCCACTATTTTTAGCGCCGCTATACCGCCACCGCGCCTCCCGCCCCAGTGTGAAAGAGGCCTTAGTGAGCACTTCTTTGCTGAGATAATCCATCCGCCTCACAGGGGTGGCATATCAAGATACTGATTAGACAGCATGATTATTGCACAGGTATGCCTTAGGCTGGCCACAATAAATGGCCACAAAATTGGGGTCGGGGGGATTCGAAAACCAGTCAGTATCTGGTGTGACCACCATTTGCCTCACGCAGTGCAGCACACCCCCTTCGCATAGAGTTGATCAGATTTTAAGATTGTGACCTGTTGAATGTCGGTCCATTCCTCTTCAATGGCTGTGCAAAGTTGCTGGATATTGGCAGGAACTGGAACACGCTGTTGTATATGCCGATCCAGAGCATCCCAAACATGCTCAATGGGTGACATGTCCGGTGAGTATGCTGGTCCTGCAATAACTGGGATGTGTTTAGCTCCCAGGAATTGTGTACAGATCCCTGCAGCATGGGGCCATGCATTATTATGCTGCAACATGAGATGATGGTCGTGGATGAATGGCACAGCAATGGGCCCCAGGATCTTGTCAATGTATCTCTGTGCATTCAAAATGCCATCAATAAAATGCACCCGTGTTCGTTGTCCATAGTATGTGCCTGCCCATACCATAACCCCACCGCCACCCTGGGCCACTAGATCTACAATGTTGACACACAATGCCATACGTCTGCCATCTGCCCTGTACAGAGAAAACAGGGGTTTATCTGTGAGGAGAACCCCTCTCCAAAGTGCCAGATGCCATCGAATGTGAGCATTTGCCCACTCAAGATGGTTGCGAAGATGAAATGCAGTCAGGTTGAGACCCAGATGAGGACGACAAGCATGCAAATGAGCTTCCCTGAGATGGTTTCTGACAGTTTGTGCATAAATTCTTTGGTTATGCAAGCCGATTGTTGCAGCAACTGTCTGGATGGCTGGTCTCAGATGATCTTGGAGGTAAAGATGCTGGATGTGGAGTCCTGGGCTGGTGTGGTTACACATTATATGTGACTGTGAGGCCTGTTGCATGTACTGCCAAATTCTCTGAAATGCCTTTGAAGATGGATTATGGTAGGGAAATAAACATTCAATTCAAGGGCAACAGCTCTGGTGGACATTCCTGCAGTCAGCATGCAAATTGCGTGCTCCCTCAAAACTTGCGACATCTGTGGCATTGTGCTGTGCGATAAAAATGCACATTTGTGGCCAGCCTAATGCACACCTGTGCAATATTCATGCTGTCTAATCAGCATTGTGATATGCCACACCTGTGAGGTGGATGGATTACCTCAGCAAAGGAGAAGTGCTCACTAACACAGATTTAGACAGACTTGTGAACAATATGCTGTATCACAAGGGTGCCTCTAGTTGAGCCTGCTCTCTGTTTAGGCATTGCTGTGCATACTCGACATGTGCATCCGTTTTCGTCCGAATGCATTTTCGTCCAAATTTCAGGTATTTTCGTTATAGTTTTAACAAACGAAAACAAACGCACAGAATCCTAAAATCCGAAAGATCTGATATAACACAAAGCTTTATTTTCATTTTCGTTGCTACAACAGTTCGATATATGGAAAAAAGAAATGATCCGGGACTGCCGCACTCTGATGAGCGATTTATTGAAACAAAATAAACAAAGGATAAAATCCAAAGCTGTATGGGGCGGGAGCACAGCATAGGTCGCAGGGCTTGGAGCGGTACTTTTTCTCCATTCTCAACAGTTCGATATAGATAGGAGATTCAACATGACACTTAAAATAGCAATCTGTGTCTATCGAACCTGTTGTCGAATGTGCCTAACCTTAACTCTATTAGTCCAAGATTATTCTACATAGAGAGGAAAGATTTGACATAGAGAGAAAAGATTCAAAATTATAGAGACAGTGTTGGGGTAGACCATTCGATATACGAAGATTCGACGAAGCGGCGGAAAGAAATGCTCGGCCCATAGGCTATAGAAGAATTCAAATGTTGGTTGACTAGTAATAATAATTTATAAATATACTTATTACTAGTGTCATACAACATTAGAATTCTTCTATAGCTTTTAGACAGAACATTCGATCGGAAATGTACAATTGCGGCGTCGTACAGTTCATCTGCTTTGTCGAATCTTCTGAGGAAAATTCGACAGACACCGTCAGCCTTCAATGACAGATTTGACCTTAATTAATTCGGTTTTTTGGACAAATGCATTTTTTAACGAAACAAATTAAATAAAAACTAATTTCGGGAGTAACTAAATAAATTTATTTTTCGGATGAATACTAAATTCCGAAACAAAATATTTCAGTGTGCATATGTCTAGTGCATACCAATACCTGGGAACTCAGATAGTTTAGCAGCATAGTCAGAACTTATAATTGCTAGATTTTACAGTCAGTCACACAAAGAATGTGAGGCCTTATACACACGATAGGTTAAACAGAGGACAACGATCTGAAGGACCGTTTTCATCTGTCAAAACCGTTCGTGTGTGGGCCCCATAGGTTTTTTAACCATCGGTTAAAAAAAAGCCAACTTGTTTTAGATTTAACCAATGGATTCCTAACTGATAGGACAAAACCAATCGTTGGTAGGCACGACCATCGGTTAAAAATCCACGCATGCTCAGAATCAAGTCGACGCATGCTTGGAAGCATTGAACTTCGTTTTTTCAGCACGTCGTTGTGTTTTACGTCACCGCGTTCTTACACAATCGTTTTTTTAACCGATGGTGTATAGGCGCGACGGACCATCAGTCAGATTCATCGGTTAACCGATGAAAACAGTCCATCGGTCCATTCTCATCGGATGGACCGATCGTGTGTACGCGGCATAATTCTTTGCAGCTCGAACAGTTCCAGAAAATATTCAGGAAAATTTAAAACTGATGATACAGCAACTGCCCATCTTTAATCATCCCTATTGGTAAATTTGTTAAATGTTACTGGCAGCATAATCTGTCATTAAGTCACTATCTGTCATTAACCACTTACCCCCCGGATCATATTGCTGGTCAAAGACCAAAGCACTTTTTGCGATTCGGGACTGCGTCGCTTTAACTGACAATTGCGCGGTCGTGCGACGTGGCTCCCAAACAAAATTGGCGTCCTTTTTTTCCCACAAATAGAGCTTTCTTTTGGTGGTATTTGATTACCTCTGCGGTTTTTATTTTTTGCGCTATAAACAAAAATAGAGCGACAATTTTGAAAAAAAAATTATATTTTTTACTTTTTGCTGTAATAAATATCCCCCAAAAATATATAAAAAAAACATTTTTTTTCCTCAGTTTAGGCCGAGACGTATTCTTCTACGTATTTTTCATAAAAAAAATCGCAATAAGCGTTTATTGATTGGTTTGCGCAAAAGTTATAGCGTTTCCAAAATAGGGGGTATTTGTATGTCATTTTTATTAATATATTTTTTTTACTAGTAATGGCGGCGATCAGCGATTTTTTTTTGGTACTGCGACATTATGGCGGACACTTCGGACACTTTTGACACATTTTTGGGACCAGTGGCATTTTTATAGCGATCAGTGCTATAAAAATGCATTGGATTACTATAAAAATGCCACTGGCAGTGAAGGGGTTAACACTAGGGGGCGGGGAAGGGGTTAAGTATGTTCCCTGGGTGTGTTCTTACTGTGGGGGGGGGTGGCCTCACTAGGGGAAACACTGATCCTCTGTTCATACATTGTATGAACAGAAGATCAGCATTTCCCCCGCTGACAGGACCGAGAGCTGTGTGTTTACACACACAGCTCCTGGTCCCCGCTCTTTAACGAGCGATCGCGTGTGCCCGGTGGTGATCGCGCCCGCCGGGCACACGCACGGGAGTCGGGGGCGAGCGGGGGGCGCGCGCGCGCCTCCGGCGGCGCGCACGCGCCCCTAGTGGCCGCTCTAAAGGGTGACGTTATACTACGTGCTCTCGCCCAGGAGAGCCGACCTGCCGCCGTAGAATGACGGCGGCTGGTCGGCAAGTGGTTAAACAGATTGGCAAATAATGTAGATGCAAATAACAAATCCACTATGCACCAATTTATTAGTACATGTTTTGTTAGGGTTATCTAAATTCAGGGCTTAGTGACTTTTTTTAAAGTGTTCTTTTTTATTTTATAACTTTTCCTTTAATTAAAATATTAATGGTTTTTCAATGGTCTGAAAAAACAAATTTCTAGTAATCTGTAGCATTTTCATGATGCTTGGATTCTGCTGAATATTTAGAAAAATACTCTATTTTAGCTTCCTAAAGCTATTTTGACATGTTCTATACATTTAAATTGTACAGCATACTACTTGGTAACCTTAGTGTGTGCATTGGGTCAGAATGAATACATTTTCATTAACTATCCAGGCTATATAACTGAGCGCAGACGATGGGTAGTTTTGATGACATTTGTTGAGAGTTAGATAATTTGTGCGTGAATTACAAAGATGAAGGAGAGGGATAAATTAATAAAGTCAGCAAGGCAAACATGTAATTTTCCTGTTGGTGTTCTCTGACCCAAATGTTACTTGTACAAATCAATATGTACTGTGAGACAAATAAAATCTCCAGGGGTCAATGTATCAACTGACAGTAAATGCCACATGCCCTATACAATTTCCTGTCTGGGAATATATAAAGATTATATAAAGGCAATGTGTGAGAGGAATGCTAAATATTCTCTTTCCCTGTATTTTTTCCCAATTCACTTTTGCTAAGGACATGTATTTGGTCTTAATTGCAAATGCATAACATATCCAAAACTTCTCCAGTCTTTTTCCCTTTCCATGAAACTCTGCTTTTTCTTTGATCAGATCATGATCATGAAGGCACCTTCAACATACTTATTTTCAGAAAAGCATACATCTTTGATTAATTTCATCTTTCTTCATCATTTGCTTTTTCTTTACTATTTCTTTCAATTCATATTTATATTCTTCCACTTCAGATTTTAGGGTAAGCTCCCATTACTTTTGTTTTCTCAGTCTTCAGTATTTCCATATGTTAAAATGTTGTCATTATTATAAACATCACATACCCATTTTGATCTCATTTTAAAATAGCAACAGGGCAAACTAGCAAAACACAGTTGTTATGTCAGTTGTTGGGTATTAAACAGTACAGCACATAATATGTTACCCACTACTTATGTTGTATTGCTGTTATTGCAGAAAGTTGCTAAAAAGTTCATAAAGTGGGAGGTGTTTCAGAAAAAAGTTTGGTGGATCATAGCAGTTGCCTTTTTAATGTACTTTTCCATGTGTACATACTTAAAAAAGAAGTTGTGGAGATTTTTATTTTTATTAGCTCTTTCCATGAGCTGAGCCCAATAATTTTCAGTTATTAATCAGCCAATGTAGGCTTTATATCTGCACAGTTTTTCGATCAGCCAAAATATTTTCTTTGTATTTTGTTTTCTAATTGTATTTCAGAAAACAAGTGCAAGAGAAAAAACAAAAAAAACACTGCTACCGTTTACTATAACAGGCTGTCATAATTTTGTCTGCACATTATAAATAATAATAAAGTATAAAATTAAAATACTTATCACAAAAGGGTACATCAGATATTACTAAGTGGCATGGGGGAGAGTTGAGGACCATATGTGGAGAGTATATCTACCTGCACCATATTTTAGTTTGGTTTGTTTTGGATGTCCCCTAAAGTCATGTCATGAAAGGCTAGTGCTGCTTTCTCCATTGTCAACTGTAGTGCTCAAATAGAATTATGTGAATTGTCTTGATTCAAAGGGAAGAAGGCACATAATTAATTTATGTGAGCAATGGTGGCAAGAGAGATCTGAATATGGGAATAATTAAAAAACGTAAAGTAACTCAGGCAAAAAAAAAAGCATCTTGATAAAATTAGCTCTACCTATTAGACCTATTGACAGAGTCCTTCTGATCTTGATATTATCATGTAAAGTGTGAATGGTGAATATACTGATTAAACTATTTTCCAATTAATTTCAATTACAATTCCCAAATGTTTGGATTTAGTGACTGCTTGCAGTTGTGAAGTATAATGTATATGGTTAAAGTGTCTAGGTCTAGTATAAAAAATCCAATCCAATTTGTAATTTTTCTTTGTAAATTTTACTTTTGGTTTGGTACATTGTACAGGTGTGAAATTTCACAGTATAGTTTAGGGCATCCCCAAGCATGTCATTTAAAGAAATGTGATATAATCTTTACTTTAGGCATTATTAAATATGAGAGAAGAAAGAGGAACAAGTAAGAATGATCATAGCGGTGGTTCCGCCGCTTGATCATTCTTATAGGCGGCGGGAGGGGACATCCCCCCTCCCGCAGCCACTCGGTGCTTCTCCAGGCTCTCCCTTCCCATCAGGGGCCCGGAGAGATGATCGCCATCTGCCGGATGTGCAGCATAGAGATGATCACCAGTCATCTCTATGACTGTCGGAGGCCCGGGCGCGATGTGATGAGGATTACAATTGCCGTCTATTGAAAAAATAATCCATAAATATGGAGACAAGGTGCTTTGGGGGGGCAGAGCCCCCCCCAAAGCACCCACCCACTATGTTGCATGTTGAGATCATGTGGCCTGTGTGGTTCAAAATGGGGGGTTCTCACTTGTCCCCCCTTTCCTAAACTGCCTAAACTTCCTTAACAGGCAGCTTACACTGTGCCTTTATTGAGCAAAGCTTTGCCCAATCAGGGCGCAGAATGCACTGTGCAGCACTCAGTATATTGCTAATTCAGGTGTTTGGCTAATGGCTGAACAGGAAAATGTTCGGCCTAAAATCATGCTCAGGCCGAACCATTCGTCCATCCCTATTTTGCGCCTCTGTGGAAAAATCCCGTAATTTTGCCACTCATGCGCCATAAAAAAAGTAGGTTGCCAACCTCAAATGCAGCCTGCAATATAGTGACTTTAGCACAATAGTTTTGGTTACTAGTGGCCTGGGAATACCTATGGAATCAGGATGCTTATGAGGCATGCAGTGTGCTCTCTCATTGATAAAGTGATGCCACCAAGTCCTTTAAGGTATCTTTAAGCCATGTTTGTAGGAAAAGTTCTGGGTTTTGACCTTTTACACATTCAGGGAAACTCACAGGCCTCAAATTATTCTGATGTGACCAGTTTCTAGATTACCTAGTTTTCCTAGATGTAATTTTAATCGAAGTGTAGGATATACTGTGTGGTTGAGTTAATTGACTTGTCTTCTGCATCTATTGACCTGTCCCACAGCTTTTACATGTCATGTTTGGGAAACAAACATTTCATATGAATGTTTTTAACCTTAGTGGTAAGGGATGCCTTAAAGTCCTGATTGGCATTCATCATTTGTAAGAGTAGATTCCACACACATAACTGAATCCTCAGAGGACTGTTTGGAATCATGTTGTGCTGTTCCAAGAATATTTGCAGCACAAAGGAGCACATTTGTAGTAGAACTAGATTGCTCACCTGATTGATTCAGTCCAGCATTGTTACCATGTGGAGGAGTTTCTATGTTGTAGCCTAGTGCTGGGGCATCAGCACCATCTTGGAGGTGGTTGGAATTAGAGAACTTCTCTGCCATTAGTTACGACTTGCCTTGTTCAAAATTCCCCAGGTCAGGTCTTTTTGGTTACTCAATGCTTGCAAAGCATTACAGACAAGTATGAGGTAAATTAAGAGACAGGATAACTGTCAGGATAAGAAGTAAATGCTAGAGCTATTCTATTTAGCATCTCACCACCTTCCCAGCCAGGTCACAGCCTTGGTTGTTGTCTTTAAAATACAATCCAGATTGATCTATTGTACATCAAGCATTCCTACAGTTAAGAAATCATCACACATTTAAGCCTCGTACACATGACCGAGGAACTCGACGGGCGAAAAACATTGTTTTCCTTGTCAAGTTCCTTGTTAGGCTGTCGAGGAATTCGACAAGGCAAGTTTCTCCATTCCCGTCGAGGAAATAGAGAACTTGCTCTCTTTTTGGCTCGTTGAGTTTCTCGACAGTTTCCTCGACGAAAATGTACACACGACTGGTTTCCTCTGCAAAAAGATATCTCCCAGCAAGTTTCTTGCTGGTTTTTGCCGAGAAACTCGGTTGTGTGTACGAGGCCTGACACTTTTACACATGTTTTTTTATTAAAAAATTAAAAATGAACATATTTCTATTATTTATATGTACGGTTTTAGGTCCCAAAGATATCAACTGCTTTGTGCTTACATTTTCTGAAATACATATCAATATATAAGATAGAGAAAGCCCAGTAGAATATCAAGAAAGTTTTTAAACTAACAATTTGCTGTAATTTGTTGAACACAGACTGAATTTTAACTTTTTTCTTCAAAAACTCAGGTTCTAAGATCGTTGGAGTTGTATTATAAAGTATGTATCATGAACAGCTGTTTCATATAGATTCTTGAAAAAATTGAATAATTTGAATGGTTTGAAAAGTATGCACGATTTCCTATTTTACCCTGTTGTGACTGCTGTTTTTCTACAAAGAAAATCCCAGCTGTGTCTGTAACTGTTTGTTTGGCGAGCTATGCTCTATGTTGTTGATTAAACTGTCATTTTGAATCCTCTGTCCTTGTGTAAAGTGCCTGCTTTCATATGCGTTAAAGAGACCCTGTTGCCAAACTATTCATTTCAAAAACAATGGGCCAGATTCACGTAGCCCGGGCGCAGCGCAACGTAACCGATTTAGGTTACACCGCCGCAAATTTTCTGGCTAAGTGCCCGATCCACAAAGCACTTACCTGGAAATTTGCGGCGTTGTATCCTAAATCCGTCCGGCGCAAGGTGGGCCAATTCAAATGGGGCGGGTACCATTTAAATTAGGCGCGCTCCCGCGCCGGGTGTACTGCGCATGCTCCCGACGCAAATTTCCCGACGTGCTTTGCGCGAAATTACGACGCGCCGACGTTTTGTGAATCGCGACGTGAAAAAAAGACTTGTGCCGGGAAAAAAAATAAATAAAAAAAAAATTCAAAAGCGACGCGGGAAAGACATGTATACTTTTACATGGTGTACTAATTTTACACTTTGTAAAAGGTGCCCTATCTTTGCGACGGCAAACTAACACTTGCGGCAACGTAACGACGGGAAAAAGTTTCGTGGATCGCCGTAAGTGCTAATTTGCATACCCGACGCTGGTTTACGACGCAAACTCCCCCCAGCGGCGGCCGCGGTACTGCATCCTAAGATCCGACAGTGTAAAACTATTACACCTGTCGGATATTAGGGATATCTATGCGTAACTGATTCTATGAATCAGTCGCATAGATAGAAACAGGGATACGACGGCTTATCAGCAGATACGCCGTCGTATCCCTTTTGTGAATCTGGCCCAATATTCCTAAACGATAACATGTGAATTTAACTTATTTTAGGCATATTATTTAACTGTAAAAGCTCCCCTTGTGTAGAAATCCAAAAGCCCAAAGTCTGCTGCTGGTTGCTGCCATCTTGGTTGTGATGTCAGCAGCCCCAGCAGACTCAGTGCTGTCACCCAAGTTGCACTCTGTTTATTCCCCTGCTCTCCTCTTCTAGCTGCTACATAAAAGGATAATAAGGGTGTTATAGGGTGTTATAGAAGGAATGATGTTTCAGAGTAATCAAACAGTCACAGAAGGGGAGAGGGCTATGAAATGCAAGTGGAAGGAGAAGCTAGGGAACTGACTAGTCAAATTTTATAGAAAATTCAGATATACAATGCAAGGTAATAAAAATAATTTAGGGGAAGGAAAAACACTGAAAGATAGTTTTCACAATACTTGATTATTCTTTGCATTAACCTGCTATTTTTAAAATGGCAAGATGGTCTCTTTAAAGCTAGTGTTTCTTTGTTTTGGCTAAACTTTGTGTACCTAGTTCCAAATGTTAACTAAGGAAGTTTGAGCAAGAAACCAGGGGTTTCATTGTTAGTACTAATGTTACATGCCAAAGGAATCCTTCTTGATTGGTGACATATACTGTAGAGCTGGAAACATGGTGCAGGTAGTTTTTGACATAGAGCTTTCACTTCTAACAGTAATGACTTACCCTAAACCTCCTTCAGGCTAACCCCCTCCTTTAACCCCAACACTAACTCTCCATCATTTTTCTCCTGTCACCTCTCTGAGACTGGATCTTCTGTACCAAAGACCAGCCTACTGTTTCCCTGATTGGTGGCCTTTACGTAAAAGATAAAATATAGGCACTAAGCCAGTCAGTCAACAATGTGAATGTTCCCAAAGTTGATGCCCGCATGTCGTGCTGCTTACCTGGGCTAAGGCTAATGTCACACCTGTCTCATGTAACGTTGCTTACCTTAGCCTAAGGCCACTGTCACTGGCCTAATGGTGATAAAAAACTTGCCAGCAACAAAATTGCTAAATTGTGCAGGTAAAACATTCACATGCTTGATTGTGTCAATCCGTAATCAGATGGATAAGTGAAGCATTGAATTGCTTCTTTGCTGCCAAAAAAGTTGCAAAATGTAAGTCACAAGAAAGTAACATGGCACTTATTCAACCAGTGGGGGATCAACATGGGCAAGCAGGTCAATGTTTCACCTGCTGTGTTCTCCATATCACTCCAGGATCTCAAGAGAGACATTGGTCTAAGGCCTATTATATTCAGGGTGTCTAAAGTGTCTCAGGATTTTACTCCTAACAAGGCTTTTTATCACAGAAAATTTGGAATAACAAATATGGTGATGGTTTAGGTACTCTAATTTCCTAATACGCGCTCTCTTAGTAACTGTAGCTCAAATGCATTATAAAACAAGTACAAAATATAGGCTGGAGTATTCATACAGTTCTGGGCAGAATATCAGGCTTTACCACAGTTCGACAATGCTATTTGTTATGTAATTCCTTGGGGGCTAGAAAAGGAAGGTCACAACAGTGAAGTTATTAAAGCTATAAGGTTGAGTAATAGGTCTTGTACAATCAGACAAGTATTTATGGAGAGTTTAAAGCTTGGAGACTCTGTGACTGAAGCTGAAGGAAAGGGGTTGCAGAAAATATGTGCAGTAAAGGAAGACATCCAGTTTTCATGGCTGGAAAAAATGTTAAGAAAATATTTCACATGCTATGTGCAAGTTTTGTCCAGAGCAACTATGTGACGTGAAGGAGAAAAAATGCAAATAAGTAATTTTGTTTGAGGCTTTGTAGGTTAAGCTAAAATATTAAATTATGTTTAGCAAACACAAGCAAAAAGACTACAAGAAAGAATGTGAACTATGTAAAATGGTGAAGCATAATCAATTTATCGAGATATATAGATAGATGAGATATAAATGATTTTATATTAAACAATAATTTTAATTTGCAAATGCAAACATCTAATTTTATACGTTATTTCATTTGTTATGTATGTTAACCAAACTGTAGATCTCCCCAATTCCAGTGTTTTTGATTTAGAATATTGCATTATAAATCATCGGAATGCTTACATTTTTAAGCCACCAGCATCTGCCTTTATTAACTGAAAACAAACAAAACTCAAACAATTTATTTTATTTATTTTTTATAAAAGGCACAATTTGCTCTTTCTGTAATGCTTTCTGTACAACCAAGAGAGATTAAGGGTCTATTCACACTTGTATGTTGTGGAAATGCATGCTAAAACACTTGCAGTAATGCATATTGCCCTAACACATGACAATGTATTGTGATATTAGTACAGTAGAGCCCAAAACACAACACACTGCAGCTCACAGCAACATACAGTATATACTGTGCATTCTGGTGCATTGTGTTTTGGTATATTGGCAGCCAATTTATAATTAATGGGCTGCCTAATCAACACATGTTAATGTGTACAATTCCACTGTTGATATCTATATGTATGATCATTTGTAATTATCTTTATTAATACCTTTTTTTGTGATCTTTTATTGATATCTAAAGGAGAAATATGATCCCTTCAGTGCATTTGTGCAGACTAATTTTACTGTTGAATTAAACCAGGTCAAAGGGAGTTCACCCTAATATTATTTGTTTTTTACACTTTGATGTGTACCCATTAACACGCTGCAATAGAATGTTTAAGTGTGAATGGACCCTGACAATTTGAAGAATAATCTCTACAAACACTTCTTACTTGTCTTCTAACACTTCTTTACAAATCACATTTGAAACTGGAGATGAAAGCTGCTGATACAGATGAAAGAGTTAATATTTATAGCTGTATAAACTCTCGGAGTTCTGACAAGCTACCCTGAATGCCCAAAATGCCACAGAGCCTATTCTCGTGTAGCCTTTGTTGTAAAGTACTTTCTAATGCAATCAATCTGACACCACTTTTGTAAGTCAAAGGTATTATTTAATAAATCCACAAAATTATTCTAAAAATGTCAGTGCCTCTATTGCTTAATACATTATTGCAGGTTCTATTTTTATCAGCAGTGCCTGGAACATGTAATTGTGATCTAAAGCGGAAGCGTTTTTGATATATGGTTATTACATCCAACCTTCCAACCTATTTTGTTTTATTGCTTAATTAAAACATGCCTGAAATAGAATGAATTTTGGTGCTGATGTGTCAGGACAATGTAAATATTGTAATAACCTTGTATGCTCATTTGACACTTAGGTGGTATGAGCGGATAACATGTAAATTAGTTACTCCATATAACTATTCATATGATATGAAACAAACCTCCTATATATATTTTTCAGTTGCAATAAGCTTTTTTAGTTTGATGAAATTAACATGACATATAAAGTGTGTGTGTGTGTATCTATATATATATATATATATATATATATATATATATATATATATATATATATAACCTCAAAGAATAGCGCACACATACAAAAATACAAGAGGAGTAACTTTTAAATCTTACGAGGCTGCTTAAAAGCACTTAATCTTAATGAGTATAAAGAGTATCAGGACTATTTGTTGCATGTTGAGTCCTGTCCGGCTCTCCCACACCAGTATTTCAGTGTTAGTGTTCACTAGTTGGTTGCTCCAAGAAGAGTCCCTTCCTAGTGCAGTTTAAGCAGTGTAGCCTGCAGCTAGCACACATCTCTCATGGTTAAGAGAAGTGTGATTTATCTTTCTTTTTTTTATGAATAGTGTAGGACCCACTGATAATGGGGTACTTTGGCTCAGTGGTGGGCTTAAGCATGGTATTGCCATATGATGTGACTAAATCCCCATATTTACTCATTATGGTTAGGTGCTTTTAAGCAGCCTTGTTGTGCCGTGTACACACAATCATTTTTCAGCATGAAAAAAAAAGTAGTTTTTCAGCATGTCGAAAAAACAACGTTTTCCCAACTTCATCATTAAAACATTGTTGCCTACACACCATAGTTTTTAAAAACTGATCGAGCAAAGCGCAGTGACGTACAACACGTGCGACGGCACTATAAAGGGGAAGTTCTATTCGCCTTTGGGCTGCTTTAGCTGATTCCGTGTTAGTAAAAGACGATTTGCGCTTTTTTGTCTGTTACAGCGTGATGAATGTGCTTACTCCATTATGAACGGTAGTTTTACCAGAATGAACGCTCCCGTCTCATAACTTGCTTCTGAGCATGCGCTGGTTTTTTACGTCGTTTTAGGTAAGATAGGTGTACAGGGTGGTGGCGCTGCTTAGGTATGGTATTAATGTGTCCTTATGTTTAATCCAACCGAACTGGTGATAAATTAGTGATAAAGTGTCGGCACCTTTGTGGGGTAGGCTCATAAAAGCCTCCTTTATGAGCCTACCACACAAAGGTTCCCGACACTTTATCACTAATTTATCACCAGTTCGGTTGGATTAAACATAAGGACACATTAATACCATACCTAAGCAGCGCCACCACCCTGTACACCTATCTTACCTCAACCTTACTCGGCCTCTCTTTGGGAGACCACACAGGGGCAGCAGCTCATCTACCCAGTCCTAGCGCGGAAGTTCTACACCCCTTCTTTTTACATCGTTTTAGCCCACACACGATAATTTTTTACAACCCGAAAAACGACATTAAAAAATGCAGCATGTTTGAATTTTTTTTTTGTCGTATTTCAGAACCTGAAAAATGATGTGAAGCCCACACACAATCATTTTAAATTACGTTTTTGAAAAACAACGTTTTTTCATGCCGAAAAATGATCGTGTGTACGCGGCAATAAGATTTAAAAGTTACTCTTCTTGTATTTTTCTGTGTGTGCACAATTCTTTGTGGTTCTATTTACATATAGGTCTTTACATCAGCACCAACTTTAGATATTTAGGTTTAGGGTGTGCCACCCCAACCCTTTGTTTGTTTGTGTATATATATATATATATATATATATATATATATATACACAGGGGCGGACTGACAACTCATGGGGCCCCCGGGCAATAGAAGACTATGGGGCCCCTGGGCTTACAGATGGCCACCACGCCAGGAGGCAGTGCAGAGGCGGGGCAGCTAAAATCTCTGGATTTTCACATCAGAAGCATGTTGGTTTCAGAAATATCAGGGACAGATGTAAAAAAAACATAGATTTTTACATACTGTCCCTGTTTTTTTTTAAGGGACCAAAAGTAATGGGACAATTGGCTGCTCAGCTGTTCCATGGCCAGGTGTGTGTTATTCCCTTTATTATCTCATTTACAAGGAGCAGATAAAAGGTCCAGAGTTAAAGTTTTTCAAGTGTGCTATATGCATTTGGAATCTGTTGCTGACAACTCAAAATGAGATCCAAAGAGCTGTCACTATCACTGAAGCAAGCCACCATTAGGCTGAAAAAAACAAAACAAACCCATCAGAGAGATAGCAAAAACATTAGGTGTGGCCAAATCAACAGTTTGGAACATCCTTAAAAAGAAAGAACACACCGGTGAGCTCAGCAACACCAAAAGACCCGGAGGACCACGAAAAACAACTGTGGTGGATGACCAAAGAATTATTTCCCTGGTGAAGAAAACACCCTTCACAACAGTTGGCCAGATCAAGAACACTCTCCAGGAGGTAGGTGTATGTGTGTCAAAGTCAACAATCAAGAGAAGACTTCACCAGAGTGAATACAGAGGGTTCACCACAAGATGTAAACCATTGGTGAGCCTCAAAAACAGGAAGGCCAGATTAGAGTTTGCAAACAACATCTAAAAAAGCCTTCACAGTTCTGGAACAACATCCTATGGACAGATGAGACGAAGATAAACTTGTACCAGAGTGATGGGAAGAGAAGAATATGGAGAAAGAAAGGAACTGCTCATGATCCAAAGCATACCACCTCATCAGTGAAACATGGTGGTGGTAGTGTCATGATGTGGGCATGTATGGCTGCCAATGGAACTGGTTCTCTTGTATTTATTGATGATGTGACTGCTGACAAAAGCAGCAGGATGAATTCTGAAGTTTCGGGCAATATTATCTGCTCATATTCAGCCAAATGCTTCGGAACTCATTGGATGGAGCTTCACAGTGCAGATGGACAATGACCCGAAGCATACTGTGAAAACAACCAAAGAGTCTTTAAGGGAAAGAAGTGGAATGTTATGCAATGGCCAAGTCAATTACATGACCTGAATCCGATTGAGCATGCATTTCACTTGCTGAAGACAAAACTGGAGGGAAAATGCCCCAAGAACAAGCAGGAACTGAAGACAGTTGCAGTAGAGGCCTGGCAGAGCATCACCAGGAATGAAAACCAGCGTCTGGTGATGTCTATGCGTTCCAGACTTCAGGCTGTAAATTGACTGCAAAGGATTTACAACCAAGTATTAAAAAGTGAAAGTTTGATTTATGATTGTTAATCTGACCCATTACTTTTGGTCCCTTAAAAAGTGGGAGGCACAAAAACAAACTGTTGTAATTCCTACACTGTTCACCTGATTTGAATGTAAATACCCTCAATAACCTCAAATTAAAGCTGAAAGTCTGCAGTTAAATCACATCTTGTTTGTTTCCTTTCAAATCCATTGTGGTGGTGTATAGAGCCAAAAAGATAAGAATTGTGTACATTTCCTAATATTTATGGACCTGACTTAGATAGATAGATATGCATATATATGTGTGTGTGTGTTTTAACCACTTAAGGACTGCCTCCTGCACATTTCCGTCGGCAGAATGGCACGGCTGGGCACAGGCACGTACCTGTACGTCCTCTTTAAGTGCCCAGCCGTAGGTTGCGCGCGCGCCATGGGACCCGCGGACCTGATCTCTGCCGGTGATCCGCGATCAGTCACAGGAGCTGAAAAATGGGGAGAGGTGTGTGTAAACACACCTTCCCCGTTCTTCACAGTGGCAATGTCACTGATCATCTGTTCCCTGATATAGGGAAAGGCGATCAGTGACGTCACACGTCCAGCCCCATCCCCTACAGTTAGAAACACATATGAGGTCACACATAACACCTACAGCTCCCCCTAGTGGTTAACTCCTAAACTGCAACTCATTTTCACAGTAAACAATGCATTTTTATAGCATTTGTTGCTGTGAAAATGACAATGGTCCCAAAAATTTGTAAAAATTGTCAGATGTGTCCGCCATAATGTCGCAGTCATGAAAAAAATCGCTGATCGCCGCCATTAGTAGTAAAAAAAAATATTAATAAAAATGCCATAATACTATCCTCTATTTTCTAAACGCTATAAATTTTGTGCAAACCAATTGTTAAACGCTTATTGCGATTTTTTTTTTACCAAAGCAAAAAGTAAAAAATATAAATTTCTTTTCAAAATTGTCGCTCTATTTTTGTTTATTGCGCAAAAAATAAAAACTCTCTATTTGTAGGAAAAAAAGGATGCCAATTTTGTTTGGGAGCCACATCGCACGACCGTGCAATTGTCAGTTAAAGCGACGCAGTGCCGAATCACAAAAACTGGCCAGGTCCTTTACCAGCGTAATGGTCCAGGGCTTAAGTGGTTAATAGTCAGTAATTTGTAAATACAAAATATATATATTTAAACATTTTTATTAGAATTTACATAGTTTTTTTGTTGTATTGCTTTTTAATAAAATGTATCTAAAACATTAGACTTCTGATATTGTATATCCTTGAAGTCCTTCATATGTTTATAATTTTATTGCTTGAGCTACCACTAAACATTAAAAAAAATGGCGGTTCTATCCCATTCTCTATGTTCTGTGGTTTTGAGTGATTTTCTGTGATATACATGCATTTTGCATGCACTTTTACTACATTTCGATTTGAGTCCATGGAGCACAATATCATACTGCATCGCAAGAAAGTAGCACATGTACCTTTGTCGAAGTAGCATTGCAGTTGGGATGTATTGATGTGAAGGGGCACCATTAAATTCATTGTGATTTTTATTGTCATGTGATTCTGTGAAACCCTAGTTATATCTGAAAATGCACCAGTGTGAACCAGGCTTTAGGGAAGCGGGAATAAAACGAAGTATGCATATGAAACAAACAAAAAACTAAGTATGCGTAAGTAAAGTTTATTAATACAAACAGCAGACATTCAACACCAACATAGTCTAAACAAAGCAAAAGTGAAAAATTAAAGTGACAGCGAAGCTAGTGACCAAACAAATATTCTAACTATGGTACACTAACTATGTTCAAAGGTGGAAAGCTAATATAAACAGGGTACGACCAGGATTGAGACCAGGAATAAGGGGGAAAGAGAAAGGGTAACAGAATGCAGGATTCAGGATACTGGGTTCAAGATGTAGGACAAAGGATCAAGTAGAAAAGTGGATCACAGGCAGAACACTAAGGCACTAATGAAAGTCAAGGGAGGGCTTATATACCTTCCCAGCAGCTAGTATCAGGTCAAGTCTAATTTCTGGGATCTGCTGGCTGCTGGAAGACATCCATTGTTGGCCACTAGGAAGTTTGCCATTCAGCTTTGAGAACCACAGTGCCACCAGCAGGTGATCCAGGTCCTTACAGTTTCCCCTTTTATGTAACAACTTCTGGAAATTCCACTTGG
Organism: Rana temporaria; assembly: GCF_905171775.1. NCBI lineage: Eukaryota > Metazoa > Chordata > Amphibia > Anura > Ranidae > Rana > Rana temporaria. The sequence continues at coordinate 556,341,138 of NC_053489.1, forward strand.
CCATGAACATAAACGTCAGTGTCAGTGACAGTTGTGATAGATAAGTCAATCAGTGTCTGAAAACTTTTCTGATTTACCTAGATCACATTCCATCAACCCACAGGACAACCCACTGACAGACACTGCTGAGGTCTGGAAACTGTTTGGGTGAGCAGACACCGGGTTTGGAAACTGGCTGGGTACCCCACTGCCAGAGTTTGTAATCTGGCTAGGTGTCCCACAGATCAGATCTTTTATGAGGTGCAACATTTTGAACTTGCAGTTCCACAAGGAAGCAGATATCTCAATGCTGGAATCTCATGGGCCATCTGAAAACTTAGCCTTGGAGTCCTTAACCCATATAAGTAGTCAGTATTCTGTTGTTATAAACTGCTTTGCATTTTGACAGCCACACAGGTTTTTCCAAGGCAATGGTTACCCAACTCACACCTGGAGTTTCAGAGATTACGTCTGGGTCAGGGAAAAGTTCAAATTGAACAATGTCATTCCCCAGAATATCTCTAATACTGGATCTGTTATAGTGAGTACAGTTATTGAATTCAGAGTGGGTGGACCTATAACTGAAAAATAAACACAGGCAAAGTGGCTGTAGGAATCTAAAACCACAGAGCTAAACCCATGCCAGTCATACAACAGACATGGAAACTCAGAGGTATCAGGCTCAATAGCTGGTGAGAGCTAAGCCTTAGTACCAGACTAGCGAGGCAGAGGGCCGTGGCTTAGCAGGGTCAGAGTTCATATTTGGCTGTGAAGTTATATATTTTTTAACATTTAGGATGGCTTATATACAGCATCACCCCAATGTAATTCAGCACAGCTTAATTGTATTTAAAAAAAGAAGGTTCAGGGTTTAGACTTTAGACAGCAGGATTACATTTTTTAATGAGAGAGATTTGAATTAAATGTGCTAGAAACAAAGAGTACTGGCAGGTGTTTTACAAAAAGAATTACGAGACCTCAGATGGCATAGCAGTGTAAAATTGGCATGCATCAGTACAATTTTAAATAGTAATTTTAGGCCCTAATTCTCTGGCGACAAAAAGCATAGGTAGAGGTTTTATAATAGTTGTGCTCAAAAGTTTAAAATACCCTGTCAGAAATCATGAAATGTTGGCATTGATATTAAAAATATGACTGATCATGCCAAAAAAACTGTCTTTTATTTAAGGATGTGATCACATTTATCACATAGTTGTTTGGCTCCTTTTTAAATCATTATGATAACAGAAATCGCACAGATGGCCCTGATCAAAATTTTGCATACCCTGGAATGTTTGGCCTTGGTACAGACACACAAGGTGACATAAACAGATTAAAATAGCAATTAAAGGTTAACCCTTGTTTTTTTTTTTTATATACAAATAACAAACATGCTATACTTACCTGCTCAGTGCAATCGTTTTGCACAGAGCAGCCCCGATCCTCTTCTTTTGGGATGCCCGCCGGCACTCCAGGCTGCTCCCCTTCATTGGGTGCCCCCATAGAATGCCGTTTTCCACAGAGGCACCCATGTGGGGTTCGCTCCTGAGTCCTGCTGCTGAGTCCATTATAACAGACAGTGGAACTCGGCCCCACCCCCTGCTCATGGGTCACTAAATTTGATTGACAGCAGCGGGAACCAATGGCTCCCACTGCTATCAATCTGTCCAATGAGGAGAGAAACAGAGGTTGGAGCCATGGACATCGCTGGATTGGATCGTGCTCAAGTAAGAAAAAGGGGGGATCTGGGGGAGCTGCAGCACAGAAGGTTTTTCCCATTAATGGATGGAATGCATTAAGGTGAAAAACCCTAAAGGAGTTGTAAAGGAACACTATTTTTTGCCTAAAATTAATGTCTGCAAGGTAGACAGACAGAATAGTGTAATGATTCTGTTACAAAACGAGTAAATACCTATTAAATTCCTTCATCTATATCACCTCCGGCATTCTAGTTTCTGTTCTCTCATTCACTTCCTGGTTTGCATCGCTCGTTCATGTAAGAACTACATTTCCCAGTATGCATTGCGGCACGCCCAGTAATTCACACCTCCTTGAAGTCTCTAACACGTAGAGAGCATCCTGCCACACAGATGTAGTTCCCAGGAGGGGGTGAGCACGTTACTGACTACCGCAGTAAAGTCTCCCATCACGGTGGTCAGTAAAATCAGACAAGCAGGAAGTGAACAGAACAGAGAAGAAATAAAGCAACTTCTGAGCAAAAAACAAACAATGAGGAAGTGAAAAGAGGAATGTCTGCAGGTAAAGGATGCTTATTATGAAAAAAAAAATCCTTTACAACCCCTTTAAGGCTTTACATCCACTTAAATGTCTGTGTTTTTTAACTGCAATTAGTGTCTGTTTATAATACAGTAAATGTATTTATTTATTTATTAAAATGCTTATAAAACACAGCGCAGTCTTACACACGTGCCTCGATGCGCTGGAGGGATAAAAACAGAACAGAAAAGGGGCAAAAACTACATCGACCAAACAAGTGACAATAAAACAATAACAATCAGCGAATAAAAAATATAAAACATACAAAGCTAAATATATAAATTTTTTGAGCTATCCGAATACTTAATATTTAAGTCAACCCGAAAGCCTGGATATATAGCCATGTTTTTAACAATCTCCTAAACTTTAGGAGACCATTTTCCAGTCTTGTATGAAGGGGCAAGGAGTTCCAGAACTGAGCTCCTTGAACTTCCAGGGTCCTCCCACCACATTTGTTTTTAGCAAATTTGGGGATGTTCAACAAAGCCAAATTCTCAGACCGCAGCGATCTAGTAGGCACATGAGTTTGTTAGCTCTCATGTGGATGCACTGAGCAGGTTAGATGCTGAGCCATGGAGGAGCAGAAAATAACTGTCAAAAGACCTGCGTAACAAGGTATTGGAACCAAGGACAAAGACGTAAAAAGATATCCAAAAACTTGAAAATGGCAGTCAGTACTGCTGAATGACTTAACCATTTCAGCCCCAGAAGGATTTACCATCTTCCTGACCAGAGCATTTTTTGCGATTATGTACTGCAGTGCTTTAGCTGACAATTGCGCGGTTGTGCGACATTATACCCCCAAAAAAATCTACGTTGTTTTTTTCCCATAAATAGAGATTTCTTTTGGTGGTATTTGATCACCTCTGCGGTTTTTATTTTTTGCGCTGTAAAAATAGCTACAATTTTGAAAAAAATATATATTTTTAATTTCTTGCTATAATAAATATCCCCCAAAAATATATAAAAAACAAATTTCTTCCACAGTTTAGATTGATATGTACTACATATTTTTGGCAATAAAAATAGTAAAATAAGTGTGTAATGATTGGTTTGCGCAAAAGTTATAGCTTTCAAAAAATATCGGATAAATTTATGGCCTTTTTATTAATATTAGTTATTTTTACTAGTAATGGTAGCGATCTGCGATTTTTATTGGGACTGTGACATTATGGTGGACACATCGGACACTTTTGACACTAATTTGGGACCATTATCATTTATACAGTGATCAGAGCTTCAAATAGCCACTGATTACTGTATAAATGACACGGGCAGGGAAGGGGTTAAACATTAGGGTGGCGATCAATGGGTTAAGTGTGTTCTAGGGAGGTGTTCTAACTGTAGGGGGTATGGGCTCTCTACAACATGACAGAGATCACTGCTCCCGATGACATTAGATCCCTGTCATGTTGCTAGGAAGAGCAGGGAAATGCCTTGTTCACATAGGCATCTCACCGGTCTACCTCTTCGTGTCACGATCGTGGGCTGCTGGTGAACATTGAGTTTGCGGGCACGCTCCCACGGCGAGCGCGCGCACGCTAGGTGGAAAATTCAAAGGGACATACAGGTACGCCCATTTGCCTGCCCCTGCCATTCCTCCAATGTAAATCGGCGTGTGATAGTCAGTAAGTGGTTAAGAAGTGGAACTCTTGATACCAAGCCAAGGTCAGGTAAACCAAGAAAGATTGTAGCCACAAATGCCAGCGTAATATAATACATATTCAGATATATAGGGCCAGATCCACATACATTTAGATCGGTGCAGCGTATCAGAGATACACTGCGCCGCCGTACCTTACCTGGCGTATATTCGAATCCTCAGCGAGTTCGCGCCATAAGTTACGGTGGCATAGTGTATTTCTGGCGGCGGATTTGAAATTGGGCAGGTTGGGGGCGGGTTTCATTTAAATGAAGCGCGTCCCCGCGCCGAATGAACTGTGCATGCATCGTCCCGAAATTTCCCGGCATGCATTGCGCTAAATGACGTTGCTAGGACGTTATTTTTTTTAACTTAGACGTGAGTTCTGTCCATCCCTATTCACGGACGACTTACGCAAAAAAAAAAAAATAATTTCGACGCGGGAACAACGGCAATACTTAACATGGCAAGTCTATCTATACGCCGCAAAATACCAGCTTTAACTATACGCCGGAAAAAGCCGACTACAGACGACGTTAGAAAATGCGACGGCCGCGCGTACGTTCGTGGATCGTCGTAAATCGCTAATTTGCATACCCGATGCGGAAAACAACGCAAACTCCACCCAAAGTATTGCATCTAAGATCCAAAAGCGTACAAAGCCATACACCTGTCGGATCTTACCCAGATGCCGTCGTATCTTGGTTTGAGGATTCAAACTAAAGATACGACGCGGGAAATTTTAAAGTACTTCATCTATGGATCTGGCCCATAATCTATATATTAAGAAAGGCATTATCAATATAAAATAAAGTTGTGTTTTATAATGTAGATGCAGGCATATAGCAAAGCTCCATTATTGGCGTTTCTAAGTTCAAAGCAGTGCATTATGGTTATAAAGCAATAGGCATGGAGAAAACCTACATTTACTTGTTGGAACCGCACACTGGCAGACCCAAACCCAAATCTAAAACCTATTACAGACCAGATGGCAACCTACTAGTCTTATCAACAGTAATCAAATAAGCAGTTGCTTGGAAGTCAGGCTGCCTAAAAAAATCATCATACTAGGAACAAATTACAGATGGAAAGAGATCAGGTTGGATATCTTTTTCTTCTAGACCTCTCTGCATCATCTGACGCTGTGGAACAAAAATACTAAAATAAACACTGTGGGACAGATTCTCAGAGACTCAGTAGATACGCCGTCGTAAGTCCGAATCTGCACCGTCATAAATTTAAGCGTATTCTGGAAACCAGATACGCTTAAATTAGGCTAAGATACGAGCGGCGTAAGTCTCCTACGCCATCGTATCTTAGGGTGCATATTTACGCTGGCCGCTAGGTGGCGCTTCTGTTACATTCGGCGTAGAATATGCAAATGACTAGATACGCCGATTCACGAACGTACGTGCGCCCGTTGCAATTAGTTACGCCGTTTATGTTAGAGATACGCCGGCGTAAAGATAAAGCTGGTCTCTAGGTTGCGGTTCCCATGCAAAGTATGGACGTCAGAACAGGCCTATCTTTTTACATCGTTTGCGTAAGTCGTACGCGAATACGGCTGTGCGTAAATTACGTTCACGTCACAGGCATTGAGCCGAGGTATTTTTGGGCATAAATATGACGTGATACTGAGCATGCGCGCGCATGTGCCGTTCGTTCGGCTATGCATCTACATGGGGTCAAGCCTAATTTAAATACAATACGCCCCCTACAGTCTACTTTGAATTACGCGTGCTTACGCCGGCCCATTTACGCTACGCCGCCGTAACTTAGGAGGCAAGTGCTTTGTGAATACAGCACTTGCCTCTCTAAGTTGCGGCGGCGTAGCGTAAATACGGTACGATACGCCCGCGCAACGTAGATCGACCGTACCTGAATCTAGGCCTGTGTTCACATTGTGGTTCATTGGATCCAATCCTTTTTGACTGGCAGTCCACAATGGCTTCATTTTTTAAACCGTTGTTTTAGCCTAGAACCCCTTTTATGGTGTATTACATGGGCCAGTAATGTCATTTCTGTAATTTTACTTTGTGCAATCTAAACAGTATACTACAAAGTGGCAAAATAGTCCACTGCCATAAACTCAGCTACCACTATTCTGCAGGCAAAACATACATAGCTAGATTCAGGTAGGTTGTCCTAACTTTGCGGCGGTGTAGCTTAGCGTGTTTAGGCTACGCCGCCGTAAGTTAACGAGGCAAGTACTTGAGTCTCAAAATACTTGCCTGCTAAGTTACGACGGCGTAGCCTAAAGCGGGCGGGCGTAAGGGCGGCTAATTCAAATTTGTCTGAGGGGGCGTGTTTTATGATAATGAGGCTTGACCCGAAGTGATTGACTTTTTTTTTAACTGCGCATGCGCCGGGCACCTACATTTCCCAGTGTGCATTGCGGCTTAGTCCGCCGCACGGGCCTATTGATTTTGACGTGGACGTAAACAACGTAAATCCCTATTCACGGACGACTTACGCAAACGACGTAACATTTTCGAATTTCGAAGCGGGAACGGCGGCCATACTTTAACATTACTATTCCATCTATAAGATGGAATAACTTTAGGCCTGATAAAGCGTTACGTAAACGGCGTATCTGTACTGCGTCGGCCGGGCGTACGTTCGTGAATAGGCGTATCTAGTGATTTACATATTCTACGCCGACCGCAATGGAAGCGCCACCTAGCGGCCAGCCTAAATATTGCACCCTAAGATAGGACGGCACAAGCCGTCCTATCTTAAATAGGTTTAAGTGTATCTCTGTTTGAGAATACACTTAAACTTAGGTCGGCGCAGATTCAGAGTTAGGTCGGCGCATCTACTGATACGCCAACCTAACTCTACCTGAATCTAGCTAACAGTATCTGTATTTATCTGATATTTTTTGCCTACATGACATCATTGTTCTAAGCACTTCAGTGCTCACTAAGCCTCGTATACTGGAAATTTTGATTTCAGCTTTGAAATAGCAATGTGTTACTCATCATAGGCAGGAAAATATAAAGAATAATATTATAAAGACTGAAGCATCTCTTACTGCAACCTCTGAGTGCATGTATAATTGATTATTGCAAATGAAAATTTCGGAACAACAAAAACATTGTTGAAAAAAATAGTGCTGGAAAGATTTGATTGTTCAAATGCTAGAGACCAGTGCAATATTGCATCTAAAGAGCAATTAACCAAATTGCTAAAAGGGTCATTTTCTTTTGCAGACATTTAACAATCTTATAAAAAATAAAAGCCTAAAAGTCCAGTAGAGAAAAATAAATGTAGAGATAGTCAGATACTTTAAAAGGGTTGTAAAGGTTTGTTTTTTATTTTCTAAATAGGTTCCTTTAAGCTAGTGCATTGTTGGCTCACTTACCTTTCTATTTCGATTTCCCTTCTAAAGCCCTGTACACACGAACGGTCCATCTGATGAGAACGGTCTGATGGACCGTTTTCATCGGTTAACCGATGAAGCTGACTGATGGTCAGTCGTGCCTACACACCATCGGTTAAAAAAACGATTGTGTCAGAACGCGGTGACGTAAAACAAAACGATGTGCTGAAAAAAACGAAGTTCAATGCTTCCAAGCATGCATCGACTTGATTCTGAGCATGCATGGATTTTTAACCGATGGACTTGCCTACAAACGATCAGTTTTTTTCTATCGGTTAGGTATCCATTGGTTAAATTTAAAACAAGATTGCTTTTTTTTAACCTATAGATAAATAACTGATGGGGCCCACACACGATCGGTTTGGTCCGATGAAAACGGTCCATCAGACCGTTCTCATCGAATTGACCGATCGTGTGTACGCGGCATAAATGTTTTTTTTCCTTTGTCTGAAGTTCTCACTTCCTGTTCCTCCTCAGTAAGCTGTTCAGTAAGCTGTTCTGGCTGACTAAACAACGCTCGGATGATGGTGTCAAGTTTACTGAGGAGAAACAGGAAGTGAGAAATTCAGACAAAGAAAAAAAAACATTTAGAAGGGAAAGTGAAGAAAAAGGTAAGTGAACCAAAAATGCACTAGCTTAAACAAAGCCTATTTAGAAAAAAAAAAAATAACCTTTACAACACCTTTAAAATTTCTTTAGGTATTTAGTAAATAATCAATGCAAAATAGTAAAAGTGTTTAAAAGTCTAAAGAAGAACTTTCATGGGTATTGCTGAACATTACTTTGTTTAAGTGGTTAACCCACTAGCTTTGCTGTTCAGGGTTTAGTTTTGATCAAAACTATACCCTCCATGGAGTTTGTATACCTGTGTTACTATGTGTTTTGAGATCTTTTCATCAGTTACTGGATTTTCCGACAAAACAGCAACAGTAGACTCAATTAGGTAGATTCAGGTAGATTGGAATATCTTTAGGGCGGCGTAGCCTAGCCTGTTTAGGCTACACCGCCGTAAATTAACTAGGCTAGTAGTGATTTTCAATCTACTTACCTGCTAATCTACGGCGGCGTAGCCTCAAACGAGCAGGCGTAAGGAAGCCTAATTCAAATGACTTGGAGGGGGGGCGTGTATCATGGTAATGAGGCTTGACCTCACGTTTTTGACGTTTTTTTACACTGCGCATGCGGCGGCCGACTACATTTCCCAGTGCGCATTGCGGCTAAGTACTCCGTACGGGCCTATTGATTTTGACGTGGACGTAAATGACGTAAATCCCGATTCGCGGACGACTTACGCAAACGACGTAAGAATTTCGAATTTCGCAACGGGAACGGCGGCCATACTTAACATTACTATTCCACTAGAGCATAGCTCTAACTTTAGGCGGCCTATCTCTTACGAAAACAACGTAATTCGACTGCGTCGGCCTGGTGTTCGTTCGTGAATCAGCATATTCCCTCATTTACATAATCTATGCCGGCCGCAATGGAAGCGCCATCTAGCGGCCATCAAAAACATTGCAATCTAAGATAGGACGGCGCAAGCCGTCGAATCTTAGATATGTTTATGTGTATCTCTGTTAGAGAATACACTTAAACATAGGTCGGTGCAGATTCAGAGTTAGGTCGGCTTATCTGTAGATAAGCCGGCCTAACTCTTTCTGAATCTACCTAAATCCTCCTACCTCAAAAAAAAAAGAAATAGAAAATACACAAAACAATGGTTCTAAAAGTGTAAAATTCTCAGTCCACAACATTGGTGGGTGAATGAATCTTAACCTTTCAAGATACACATTCAATTATGTTAATAAAACACTTCTTTTGGTCATGGAAGCAGTTATAAAATTGCATCAATAATGCACATAATTAGGTATAACAGACTTAATTTTTGCCAGTAGGGTATGCTTTGTATCTGCATGTTAACAATGGGTGTTTCAAAGTAAATGAAAACATTGTATGTGATAGTCATCTGTTTTCACATAAACACAAATCTACTAAACCAGGTCAGAAGCAATAATTACTGCTGCTAAAAGATGCTAAAAATAAATAGCTACTTCAGCAGTTGTGCTTCTGGCATAAAGATTTAACATATAAAATAGCTAGATCATTTTCATTCTTTTCAACCTCCCTAAGTCATCATTAGTATTGAAAGCAATAGCTTGGGAAAGCTTCATAGTCACCTCTATAGCATAGCAATACTAACCTGAAAACATATTAGTAGATTAAGCTGTGCTGCTGTTTTCATATACATACTGTAAGTTATACTGCTTCTTTAACTGTTATTATTTTTTATATCCCTTTCAACATTTTATTCTTATGTTTATTTTGCAACCTAAAAGGGTTTGCTGAGAAGGGATATAATAGACTTGCACTGAGATGTCAAATGCCTACTTTATTATGGCCAGAGACCGACAGTCAATTTAAATTAAAATTTATTGAGAACATTAAGAGCTGGAAGGACTTCGGCTAATCACTGTAATGTCCCCAACAAATGGTAAATGAAAGCATAAGGAAATTGAGTTAACACGAGCTAAAAGTTCACATACTCACCAAATTATATTATAAGACCTACAAATTAATTAAATTACCTAAATCTACTCATTTCAGAGATGTTACATCATATCAAAAAGTATTCTTTGCACTCTTAAAGTAGAACTGTTATTTAACTCTGTTATATTACTAGAGTGGTGCCTGTTTATCTAGTCACCCAGTACTAGGATGTGAGCTTGTTGTGACTCCAAGAAAACATAATGCACTCTAATGTATTTAAAAAAAAAAAAAAAGGATAATTATTGTTTCTAGTTTTGCCAGTGAAATTTCCTGAAACCCTTTTTATATGTAACGGTAATTGCAATTTGCCAACTGAAAGTTAAAATCAGGCTTGCAGTATAAATACCTAACGTGTGAACTAATTGTGCTATTTTACCGTTGGATGTGCATTTTGGCAGCTAGCGGGCACTTTTAGCCCCCTCTAGCGGCCGCGAAATGGTTAATACCGCCCGCAATGCGCTGCAACATCGGCGTATTGCCAACGGTACGGCGGCGCTGCCCATTGATTTCAATGGGGAGGAGAGCATTAGGAACGTGAGTTCACCGCTCCTAATGCGCTCCAAAGAAGCTGCTGGCAGGACTTTTCCTGACACCCTGCCAGCGCACCGCTCCAGTGTGAGGGGATTTCACACTAGAGTGAATAGAGCAGCTGTTTAAGGGCAGATTGCAGGCGCTATTTTTAATGCTATAGCACCTGCAAAACGTTCTCAGTGGGAAAGGGGCCTAAGTGTTCAGCAGCTGTGTAGACACTCAGAGGGGTATATTTGATTTTTTTTCACGTCATTATAGGAGTAATTTATTAGCATTGTGGCGCTGATTGTTTTTCTCCTGATTTCACTATTTCGTCAGTCAAAAGCTGGATGTGCAGGCTATAAAATTTTTGTCGGATGTGAACTTAACGGCTGATTCTTGGATGGTCAGTACAGAAATCATCACACAAAAGTCAAAAGTACAAACACGCATGATAGGAATTAAGGAATGACCGGGAAGAGTTTGGTCTTGTAAACTACAGTTCATAAACTAGAATTAACATTCGTGATGAGCCAATTGATGAAATGTCAAAATTCAGCACACATTCTCATCTTCTTTAAGGGGATAATAATGAGGCTGCTTTGCTGGTGATACTGATGTCATTATGCCAATTTTTTTTTTTTAAAAGGCGTTTGTTTTGTAGTGATATAAATAATATTAACCACTTAGGGACCGCCACACGACTATATACGTCCTTACTTTGAAGAAGGATATCTTGGTAATGGCAGCAGCTGCTGCCACAATCGAGTTCAGGCGGCGGTCCTGTAAACGATAATGGCGGATTCGCTGCAAGATCACCGTTAGCCACGGAGCCATCGATAGTGGCAGAGGCGATCGGGGCCTTTTCCTTCCACCTGTCTTCATACCATACTTCATACTTAAAGGCTGAAATATTTTTTATTGCATCTTAGGCCCCGTACACATGATAGAATCCATCCGCTGAAAAATCCCAGCAAATGGGTTTCAGCGGAAAGATCCTATGGTGTGTACACTCCAGCGGATCTGTTTCCGCGGATATTTCTCCCCTGGGATGGATTCCAGCAGATCGAATATTTGCTGACATGCCAAACAAATCCATCTGCTGGAATCCATCCCAACGGATGGATCCGCTGGTCTGTATAGACTCACCGTGTCCATCCGTCCGGGATCCCCGCATGCGTCGTAATGATTCGACGCATGCGTGGAATTCCTTATATGACAGCGTCGCGCACGTCGCCGCGTCATAATCGCGGCGACGGCGCGACACGTCATCGCCAGAGGATTTCGGCGCGGATTTCAATGCGATGGTGAGTACACTCCATCGCATTAAAATCTGCTGAAATCCTCGAGAGGATTTATCCGCGGAAACGGTCCGCTGGACCGTATCCGCGGATAAATCCTCCCGTGTGTATGGGGCCTTAGTCTAAATATGAGATCTGAGGTCTTTATGACCTCATATCTCATATTTAAGAGGACCTGTCGTGTTTTTTTCTTTTAGAAGGGATATTTACATTCCTTGTAATAGGAATAAAAGTGACCCATTTTTTTTTAAAACAGTGTAAAATAAATAAAATCAAGTAAAATAAATAAGATTTTTTACAGTGCCCCGTCCTGATGAGCTTGCACGCAGAATCAAACGCATACGCGCCCGCATATGAAAACTGTTTTTAAACCACACAAGTGATCGTTAGAGCGAGAGCAATGGAGATTTTTAAGGGTAAAAGTTTGACGCCATTCCACGAGCGGCGCAATTTTTAAGCGTGACATGTTGGGTATCAATTTACTTGGCGTAACATTATCTTTCACAATCTAAAAAAAAATGGACTAACTTTACTGTTGTCTTATTTTTTAATTAAAAAAAGTGAATTTTTTCCAAAAAAGTGCGCTTGTAAGACCGCTGCGCAAATACGGTGTGACAAAAAGTATTGCAATGACCCCCATTTTATTCTCTAGGGTGTTAGAATTTTTTTTATAATGTTTGGGGGTTCTAAGTAATTTTCTAGAAAAAAAATAGTATTTAACTGTTTGCTGCCCGCCGCACGAAGATATACGCCTGCAGCATGGCACGGACAGGCAAAAGGACGTATATATATGTCCTCTTTAAGAAGCGGCATTGTGTATGTGCGGGGATACCCGCAATCATCTCACGGTGAGGAAGAAGGGGGAAATGCTGATGAAACAAGCATTTCCCCAGTCTTCCTAGTGACAGGACAGTGATCACAGCTTCCTGTAATTGGAAGCGGTGATCACTGTCGTGTCACACATAGCCCATCCCTCCTACAGTTAGAAGCACTCACTAGGGCACACTTAACCCCTTCAGCGCCACCTAGTGGTTAACCCTTCACTGCCAGTGTCATTTTCACAGTAATAAGTGCATTTTTATAGCACTGATCGCTGTAAAAATTACAATGGTCCCAAAAATGTGTCAAAAGTGTCCGATGTGTCCGCCATAATGTCACAGTCACGATAAAAATCACAGATCGCCGCCATTACTAGTAAAATAATAATAATAAAAATTCCATATCCTATCCCCTATTTTGTAGACGCTATAACTTTTGCGCAAACCAATCAGAATACGCTTATTGCGATTTTTTTTACCAAAAATATGTAGAAGAATAGGTATTGGCCTAAACTGAGGAAAAAAATATTTTATATATAATTTTTGGGGATATTTATTATAGCAAAAAGTAAAAAATATTGTCATTTGTAGAAAAACACATAACCAAGTATTAGTCCACACAATTTTTTTATTGTGCAGAAGAAAACAGCATAAATTGAATTAGAGATGCTAACTGCCATCCAAATAAAAATAACTTTAAAAAAAGGGGAGAATCAATGCTCACCAAACTTCTACTAACATGAAATTAGAAGAAGGGGCCCAAAGGGTGGCGTTTGAGAAATGAAATTCCTTTTTATACTCTCATAGTATGTCACTATGTTTGTGTTTGTCGAATGACAATTTGGGGAGAGTTAGTATGCTAGACAAAATCCTGCACATGCGCTTTTGACAAAAATCAGTTGCTCATCATACAATAATCGAACTGCGTGTACAAGGCTTAAGAGTGGACAAGGAAGCCCTAACGTGCACAATTTGAAATCTGCAATGCATTTAGAAAATTAATTGTAAGTTAATGTTTTTAACCACTTCCAGACCTTAGGTGTTTTTCAGATTCGGTGTTTGCAAGACTAAAACATTTTTTTCTGCTAGAAAATTACTTAAAACCCCCAAACATTATATATTTTTTTTTCTAACACCCTAGAGAATAAAATAGTGGTCATTCCAATACTTTTTGTCACACCGTATTTGCGCAGCGGTCTTACAAGCGCACTTTTTTTGGAAAAAATTCACTTTTTTGAATTAAAAAATAAGACAACAATAAATTTGGCCCAATTGTTTTATATATTTTGAAAGATAATGTTACGCCGAGTAAAATGATGCCCAACATGTCACGCTTAAAAATTGCGCCCGCTCGTGGCATGGCGTCAAACTTTTACCCTTAAAAATCTTGATAGGCGACGTTTAAAAAATTCTACAGGTTGCATTTTTTGAGTTACAGAGTAGGCCTAAGGCTAAAATTATTGCTCTCGCTCTAACGATCGTGGCGATACCTCACTTGTGTGGTTTGAATACCGTTTTCATATGTCGGCGCTACTCGCGTATGCGTTCGCTTCTACGCGCGAGCTCGTCGGGACGGGGAGCTTTAAAAATTTTTTTTTTTGCTTTTCGCATTTATTTTTATTTATTTTAGAATTTTTAACACTGAAAAAAAAAAAAAAAAAAATTATCACTTTTATTCCTATTACAAGGAATGTAAACATCCCTTGTAATAGAAAAAAGCATGACAGGTCCTCTTAAATATGAGATCTGGGGTCAAAAAGACCTCAGATCTCATATTTGGGCTTAAATGCAAAAAATAGAAAAAAAATAAAAAATGTCATTTTTTCAAATGACCAAAAAAAAAATTTGTCTCTTTAAGAGGCTGGGCGGGACTGACGTTTTGACGTCACTTCCGCCCAGCCGAGCTATGGGGACGGGCGAAGGAGATTTTTCCTTCAGTCCCGTCCCCGCTCACCAGCCGACAGCATCCGATCGCCTCCGCCGCTACCGACGGCTCCGGTAAGCGGCGGAGGGCACGGGAGAGCGGCGGAAGGGGGGGGGGCCCTCTCCCGCCACCGATAACGGCGATCTCGCGGTGAATCCGCCGCGGAGACCGCCATTATCGGATTCCAGACCGCGCACACTAAAGATGGATACCTCGGTTGTGACAGCAGCTGCTGCCGTTACCGAGATATCCGTCTTTAAAAATAGGACGTACATCGTCGTGCGCAGGTCTGGAAGTGGTTAAGGGTAAAATTATAGAAAAAAATGGAAATCTAGAAAGGTGTGCCAATGAAAATATTATAATGGAAAGCATGTTTTGGTAAGGAAACCTGTGTAAACTTTCTTAAAGGAATTGTAAAATTCTTACCTGCAAGTGTTTTCACTTTCATAAGCTGTGGATTAATTATGTAGCTTCTTGGTGTTATGTGTTTCCCTGCATGCACAGTCTATAGCAGTGTTTCCCAACTCCAGTCCTCAAGGCACACCAACAGGTCATGTTTTCAGGCTTTCCATTATTTTGCACAGGTGATTTGATCAGTTTCACTGCCTAAGGAAATCCTGAAAACATGACCTGTTGGGGTGCCCCGAGGACTGGAGTTGAAAAACACTGGTCTATAGCAAGGTACAGCTACAATCGCACAGGCGACTGTTGCCAATGCTAATGACATTGGCAGAAATCTGCCACCTGTGAGAAGTTAGCTGAGGCCGCTGAGCCCTGTACACATTTTGTGTTGATAACAGAATGATAATAGAGCGGAAATTTTGACCCAACTGACACCCTGGTATTCTCTCACTTTGGAGGGATTTTCTCTCACTTCCTGTTTTAGCTTTGGGACAGGAAGTGAGAATAAATCTCCCCAATGGGACACAGGTGGCAAACAAATAAAATGACAGGGGTTATAACTATCTCTAACTATATCCAAAATGAAAAAAATAAAGTTTTGCCTTTAGTTTTACTTTAACCACTTGTCCACCGGGTCTATTCTGGCACTTCTCTCCTTCATGTAAAAATCAACATTTTTTTGCTAGAAAATTAATCAGAACCCCCAAACATTATATTTTTTTAGCAGACACCCTAGGGAATAAAATGGGGGTCATTGCAACTTTTTTTCTCGCACGGTATTTGCGCAATCATTTTTCAAACGCCTTTTTTTGGGAAAAAAAATAATTTCATGAATTAAAAAATAACAAAACAGTAAAGTTAGCCCAATTTTTTTGTATAATGTGAAATATGATGTTACGCCGAGTAAATAGATACCTAACATGTCACGCTTTAATTTGCGCACACTCATGGAATGAGCGCCAAACTTCAGTACTTAAAAATCTCCATAGGCGACACTTTAATTTTTTTTACAGGTTACTATTTTCGCATTACAGAGGAGGTCTAGTGCGAGAATTGTTGCTCACGCTCTAACGCATGTGGCGATACCTCACATGTGGGGTTTGAATGGCGTTTACATATGTGGGTGGGACTTGCGTGTACGCTTCTGAGCACGAGCTACCAGGGACAGGGGTTTAATTTTTTGTTTTATTATTATTTATTTTTTTACTTTTTTTACATTTTTTTTATCACTTTTATTCCTATTACAAGGAATGCAAACATCCCTTGTTATAGGAATCACTGTGACAGGTCCTCTTTATGGAGAGATGTGGGGTTAATAAGACCCCACATCTCTCCTCCAGGCTTGAAAGCATGAGATCGTGAAATCATGCCGACAGCCGCCATTGCGGCTTTGTTTACTTCCGGGCCTCCGACGTTCATAGAGATGACTGGTGACCATCTGCTTCCCAGCCAGCGCAGGCCGATTCGTTCTCCGGGCCACCGATGGCACGGTAGAGCCCGGAGAAGCACCGGATGGCGGCAGGAGGGGGGACGTCCCCTCCCGCTGCCTATTAGAACGATCAAGCGGTGGAACTGCAACTATGATCATTCTTATCATGAAGAAGACATGATATCTGAATGATGCCTGTAGCTGCAGGCATCATTCAGATATCACCGCACAAAGTCGAGGACGTCATATGACGTCCTTGGTAGGCAAGTGGTTAAAACGATGAAAATATTTGAAAATGCACAACACCTTTAGTAAACATCATCAGTATACGACCATGTCAGAACAGGCAAAGGGAAAAAATCTACTTGATTTAGTGGGTGTACAACAATAAAAAATAGATTTGAACTTTTATACCAGGAGGGTGGTTGTAAAGTAAAAAAATGTTTTTTGTTTTTTTTTAACCTTAGCAAAACTCCAAAGCACCACAGTCTTTGAACTGTGTAGGACTGCCAATTGTGTAAGGAGCAGAGAGGACAATACGGCTATATGTAACAACAGGCATTCAAGATTATGCAACTGCTATCACACACAACATTGATGACAATAAAAACAAATATATTTTTCTTCTTCAAAGCATTATCAAAGCAATATTAACTATTAGTTGTCTGCCTGTCAAAGGAGACTTCTCAAATCTTTTCTAACAGGAGAAGTTCCCCATGACTGGCAGGCAGCTAATATTGTGATAATCCGCAAGAATGGCAGTAAGGAAGAAGCTGTAATCTACAGGCCATTGAGTTCATCATCTGCAGCAGTAACATTAATAGAAAGGATCGTTATCTTTTAAAACACACAACCGAATAACTCCTGACCCCAAAATGGCTCTTCTGAGAATTATTCCAGGTGAATAATGTGCTTCTTGCACATATAATTGAAATCACCCATTTGATATTTCTTGCCTGTAAATTAATAACACAACACTGGCTTTCACCCAACCAGTGGTGTAATGCACTAAACACTATACTACAAAGGGGAAAATTAACCTACCAACAATGGTCTCCCAGAAAAAAATGCCAAAACATTTGTTCCCCGGCTATCTTCTCCAGGGTTGGCTACTTCCACTTTTGCTCCTCAAAACTGATCTGGATGATAATGTTATTGCTCTACATTAATCGTCATGGTTTTATGGTTTTTCAAGTTTGAGGTTTATCATGCCATTAGATTTACCAGTCCAACTTCTTGGGCAATTGACCAAGGAGGTATTACTAGAAATTATTAGACAAGAGCAGAAAGGAAAAATTTGTTTAGTTTTGTTTCATATTCATATTCAGCATATTCAGCATGTTACTAATTTTGTTTTGTTTATCATTTAGTGTGGTTTCAAAATTCATTAAAAAAAAAAAAAAAAAATTGTAAATTTTGTTTTGTTTATTAATTTTCTAACAAATTTCGAATTTTTAAAACAATTTGAATTCTGTTTGTTCGAAAAATGATCGACTGATTCAAATTCTGTGTGAAGAATAGCTAGTTGTTAAGCAGCTGGCTGGGAAGCCAGCCTCCGCATCCTTAACAACCAATGAGTCATGAGCTGTCAGCTGGCTTTTGCCACGGACAGCTAAAATGTAAACAAAACAATGTCGGCAATAGAAAATTGCAAATAAAAAGGATGGGGCCCCTCCCCAATCCCAATCAATACCAGGCCCTTTGAGTCTGATGTGAATTCTACAGGGAACCACATGCCAACATTTAAAAAAAAAAAAGCAGCGTGGGGCCCCCAAAATCCTTACCAGACCCTTATCCAAGCATGCAGCCCAGCAGGCCAGGAATAGGGGGGGGCGAGTCAGAACCCCCCTCCAGAGCCATACCAGGCCACATGCCCTTAACATGGGTGGTGCTTTGTGCTCTCCCCCCCCAAAAGCCCCCTGTCTTCATGTTGATGGTGACAAGGGCTTCATCCCCAGAGCCCTGGCTTCATCCCCACAACCAAATCTCACCCCCTCCATGTGAATGAGTATAGGGTACATAGTACTCCTAACCATTCACCAAAAATGTGTAAAAAGGGAATAAAGACAGTAAAAAATGTTTTTGACAATTCCTTTATTAATAAATAAAATGTTCCCCATTGTAGATCTATCTCATGCCACCGTGGCACTGCCAAACCTGAAAAAAAAAGAGAAAAAAACTCTAGCCTAGTTAAATGATTGCTGCGGACTGCCTGCTCCTCCATCTGACATTTCTTAAATAGTGCTCCTCTATCTGACATTTCTAAGGGGCGGGGTCACCAAATGATGTATGTGGGTGACCACGCCCCCATGTGATGTCACCAACTGGGACATGTTGGGTCAATGACATCACAAGGGGCAGGATCATTAGGTAATGTAACCATGTGACCCCGCCCCGTGCCTATATAAGAAATATCAGACAGAGGAGCAGGCAGTCCACAGGAAGCATTCGGCGAGGCCAGAGTTTTTATCTTTTTCGGGTTCAGCAGTGGGGCAGGCGGTGTGAGATGGATCTACATCAGGGGACATTGTCAAAAACTCATTTACTGTCCCTATTCACTTTTTGGTGAATGGGTATACTTATTCGCATTGGAAAGGGATGGTATCTGGGGCCCCCTTGTTAAAGAGGGCTTTCAGATTCAGATAAGCTCCCTGCCTGCAGACCCCTACAACCACCGCCCACCACATATGCGGAAAGACTGCAGGCAAGTAATACTAATTCCCCGTACACACATCAGTGTACGCGGCATTAGAACACACATCGGAAAAAAACATCCACTCAAGCTTGGCTTGCATACACACAGTCACACAAAAGTTCTCTGAACTTTGGACCGTCAACAATGCAGGGACGTACAACACTACGACGAGCCAAGAAAATTAAGTTAAATGCTTCCTAGTGTACGTGGCATTACCGTCTTGAGGAAAGAAGGAATACAAATGCATTAAGGGTCTGAAAAAGGTTCAAAAGTGCAATCATTTCAGTATGAGACTAAGATCAAAAACACGGGAAATGACCTAAAACCAGCGAAAAAATAAAATAAAAAATATGATTGAAAAGTATTATTTTAAAGTGTGGTTGATGCTTGGAATGGACTTCCAGTAGAGGTAACAAATCAGTGAACAGTAAATACATTTGAACATGCCTGGGCAACAAGCATTGATTTATACCCAGAAATTAAGATTTCAAATAAATAAATAACAGCAGCATCTATCCGATCTCCCTCCTTTTTGGTCCAAAGTCACTAGTAGCATTTGGTTTCTAGCAAGGGCTTCCATTTTTTTTTATACACATTACAACACACTTCCAACACTTTCTAAAGCTCCTCAAAAAATATCTGTTAAGCAACATGTTTACCACTAAGAGTACAGAAATAACCGTTAAACGTGTAATAATAACAAACAGTAGAACATTGTTAGATTCCTTAATGGCATTTATCTGAAAGGCAGCTTATATTGTGAAAAGTGAATGTTATGTACCCTTAAAAATATGTCTGGATTGATGCTTTAGAAGCCTTATTTTAAAATCTGCATTGTTTCATATTGATCTGAAACCATTTGTGAACTTGACAACACATTTTAAATGATTGTACAATTGCTGGATCAATGAAGTCCATGCTTACTAAACTTACATCCTGACAGCCAGTCTTTAACTCTGTATTGGATTGGTTGGTATATAGATAGATGGATAGATAGATAGATAGATAGATAGATAGATAGATAGATAGATAGATAGATAGATAGATAGATAGATAGATAGATAGATAGATAGATAGATAGATAGATAGATAGATAGATAGATGCTGTATGGTGATTTCCAATATATTGTCCTTTGGCAATAGAATCCTTGACTTACTGTATAAACCAGAACCACCAAGATTACATGCTTTCAATTTATACAATAACATACAATGAAATTCAACATGTATAAGAGTGCAGGTATGGCTATGAGTAAGCACTGAGTATCAGTGCGACACGTCAGCTGTGTATCCCGTGTTCACCTTTGTTGTGGATTGTAGTGTATTCCATTTTACCATTAAAGGACAATACAAGAATCTTTTCCAGGAGTGCGGCTGTGCTAATATTTTCTTTTTTGTTTTATGGCTGCATAATGGAGGAAGAAAACCCTGATTGTATACTCACACTATAGCTGTTATAATCACTGCCTCTTTTTAAATATCTTTTGTAAGCTATAATGTTTTACACCCTATCCTCCATGGTTAAAATCAGCAAATATTACATTAGTGCATGACTTGTGAACCTGTTGTGAGGCCCTTGGACCCCATTCTATACTAGTGGGATTGTGAGCATTGATTTGTAATGGAAAAAGAGCAGTAATCTTAGCTAGCCTCATGTAACATTTTCTAATTCTCTTAGGCCTCGTACACACAACCGGTTTTCTCGGCAAAAACCAGCAAGAAAACTGATTCTTGCAGAGAAAACCATTCATGTGTACGAGGCTTTCAGGTTTCTCGTCAGGAAATCTGTCCAGAATCTTGACGAGAAAAAAAGAGTACCTGAGCTCTTTTTTCTCGTCGAGATTCTTGTCGACCTGTTTCCCGACGTGAAACCCGAGAGTGTGTATACATTCCTGTCGCCGTGGAAACTCGCGTATGCTCGAAATAACTTTGACGCATGCGCGGTAGCTTCCACAGCATAGGTAGGGTGAAGCAAGATGGTGGCGACGGCATCGAATGTGACGAGCGCCGTCACCACATTCTTGCCTTTCAAGAGAACCGCGGTTCTTTTGAAAAGGTCAGTGTGTACACTCGGACGGCAAGAGATTCTTGCCAAGAATCTTGTCAGGGAAAACAAATTTTTTTTTCTGGATGAGATTCTTGCCCATGTGTACAGGGCCTCGCTGTCTTCTGCAGCATGTTCATATTTGCCAACCTATCCTTCTGTATTTCCCCAGTCTCTGACCATCATCTTCTTCAACATGTCTTCTATCTATGACAGTGTTCTCTAGCATTACATACATGCAGCCCGTTGGGGGTGTCAGGGACCACAGTTAAGACTCTGTGTGCCCCATAAGTTGACAGCTACTGGGCTAGTGATTGGATATTTCCTGTATGGTCCTGCTGTTAGAATTCCAACCTAATCTGCAGTATTTCCCCAGTCTCTGACCATCATCTTCTTTAACATGTCTGCTATATCTGACCATCTCCTCTATCATTACATATACTGAATATTATGCGCAGCCCTTTGGGAGTTCCAGGAGCCACAATTAAGACTCCCTGTGCCCCATAAGTTGATATCCACTGGGCCATGCTTTTAGAATTTGCAATCAACCACTCAGAGGATGGGATAATACAGTACATTTTATGCTTGACACTAAATGGATATGTCTTTGCAAAGGAGAAGAGGTAAAGAATAGCAGGGGGAGCTGAGATACTGTTGAAAGAAGTAAAGAGCTAATATGGTGTGGTTCTGTGATGGGGGATGCATTACTGCTGTGAGAGTGATCATTTTGGGATGTTAAATTGATGCTAAGGGATGCATATGTGCATTAAAGTCTCACTAAACCAACATCAGAAAAAAATATCAATAAATGTTGTATTGCATGCTGTTTATACTCACTCGGTCACCATGAGATTTGTTTTCTGTATTTTACAAAAAAACTGGCTGATCCTGCTGTTCTCTATCTCCCCCGCAGTGTTGGCAGCTCTGCACATGCTCCGTTTTCAGTGAGCTTCAATGCTGAGCATTTCCTTCCTACCACATCTGAGCAGCTCAAGTGACTATACAGTCACACATCTGGGTGTATACACAATGGTATATGACAGCCCACTCCTTCCCTCCCCCTTCATGCCCACTAACCAGCTAAACACAATATTATATGTAGAGTAATGGAGGCTTCACCTCCCTCTTATTCTAAGACACAGGCTGGAGGGGCATGGCAAAGTCTGTGACTGGCAGAAATTTGTGCACACCATGTTATTGCCAAAAATAATAAATATTTGATTTTAAATATACTGTATATGTGTATAACAATTTAAAACAGTTTATAGATATCATTTTTTTTCTTTTTTACTCTGTATTCCAAAGACAGTTTTGTTTTTAACATGTGACCAGCAATAGAGGACTAGCTCTTCCTGCTTTTGTTTCCCTGCAGACAGACTGGGAAAGATCTGGGTCAAGTGACAGCTGTTTATCGATTGGGAAAAAGGTACTTAGATCTTTTTATATATACAATAATTACAGTGCCATCATCCAAATACAGAATTATAATGTACATTAAACAGTGTGTGTTTAGTGCCACTTTAATACATGTGTCATTTGTTAATGTATGCAATTCCTTCCCGATGAATTAATGGTGAATTGTTGCAAGATGTGTGAAGAGATGCTATAAAGTGAATTTCTGGGTTGAGCATTTGCTGCTGAGGCAGTGGGTTTAAATGAAGGTAGATTGATTGGCTGCTGGTGGATGATGCTTAAAAGATAGCTGTGTTGATCTAGCTGTTGGGGTATGATGGTTGGGTAAATGGTTGCTCTTGTAAAAGGGGGTGAGTAATGTGATGCTGGGGTGATTAGTTGTGGCTTAGAGGAGATCTAATGCATGAATTTATGTAGGATAAAACATCATGGAGTTGGTTGGTGTAATATAAGTGTATAGCTGCTAGGTTGATATGTGATCACCAAGCCATGATACAAGTAGAAACTCAATAACACAGAACACAAAAAAAGGGAAATTGTAAAATATAGATGGGTTAGAAGCTTTATCATATTTTTATTGCTATTTTTTCTGGAGAGAAACTCCTAATTTCTTACTGTGTCATCAGGATAAGAGGGGAGGAATAATCCACGACACAACTGTAGAAATAGATAGCAATAGAAACCTAATAGAGACTCTAGAAAATCTTTTCCCACTCTTCCCAAAACAACAAGATAAAAAAATAAGTAAAGCTGGTTATAAAACAAGCTAATTTCAGCTGCTTCATTAAGAATTGGTCAAAGTTTGCTCCATGGGTGGTATTGTTGCCACCATCCACCAACAGTGCTTACATCTAATCAGATGCAGGCACTGTTCACGCATTTTGAGAGTCAAGTTGGTATAATACAAATGCCACAGTGAAAGATTTGTCCATCTGGGCTTTTTAGCATAGATGGAGGAATCTGGAAGAAAACATGTGCATGGCCAACTTTGCACTTTGGAAAGCAGTATTACAAAGATACCAATTTACACAAGCTGGGGGTGTGGCAGGTAAGATATAAAATAATTTTTTTCTGTTATGGAACTGGGAACTGAAAGTAATACAGATGGTTCATATAATCACCTATAGGGTATTCATGATTTTTAATTTTGACATTTGCGTAAGCATTTATCTTTTATACTAAAAAAGTTTAAACATTCTATAATCTGCATTAAAACAAATGTTCAGATATGTATAATGTAAAAGCAGAAGTAATTTTTTTTATGTGTGTGTCTTTTTTCTATTATTACTCTTTATTATTGTTAATGTAATGACTTTCTATGACTTTGTGGGATGCTTTTTCTTCTCTATGACCAACACGAGAATTTGTCAAAAACCTAACAGTGTTTACAGAGCTTTTGGGGAATAACATGTCACCTCTAGTACACTATACATACAGAAAAAACTTGAGCAGTTCAAAAGAGCTGCAAAGAGCCCCGTAGCATCTAAGAAAATCTTTTATTATTGCTTTCAATAGTATTACAATCCATGACGAATGTATTGTTCCTCAGAATCTCTGTAAGAAATACGGCACTTTCCCTATAGTGTTATTCATTTGCAGTGTCTGTGTTGTGTTTCACAAGAGATTATAGTTACAGAGTCCCATAGAAATTGTATAGTTTTCACATGAAGAATAGTTTTATGAACAATGTTTCACATACAGGCCATGTGACCAAGTGCTGTTCATAGCACAAGTAGTGCAAAGTAATAAAGAACTGCATCAAAAATAATTGTATTTAATTTATCATGAATGTCTGATATTCATAAGTGTGAAATTCCACCACTGACTACTTCTTCTTGTTTTTAGGGAACAAAAAGTGTGTTGTGCAAATGTCTCAAGCATTTCATAGATTATTCTATATTGTATCTAATATGTTTATTTCCTATAATCTTCTGCTCCATCTAGAGGCAATGATGCAATATTGTCTTAAAATACCTCACTGTAGTCACTAGATGGAGCTGAAAATCATTGGAAATAAAAGCATTAGGCACAATATGAGATTATTGTTCCTATTACAGCTGAGTAAATGCTTGAAACGTGTTAAATTATTGTTTACAGTCATTTTAACATTATACCAGGATTCCCCCCTTTAGAAGTGATGGACCCTGTCACTCTAGTTGTGTTTTGTGTTAGGTAGGTATCTGTTCAAATGTTCTTATTTTTTTAGGTACTGTATTAAATGTAGAGATTAACCACTTAAGCCCCGGACCAATATGCAGCCTAAAGACCCAAGGTGTTTTTACAGTTCGGGACTGCGTCGCTTTAACCCCCCTGACGGTAAACACGAGCGTGACTCGGGGTTGGTTTTACATGTTAGGATCGGCAAACCCGAGTCACGCTCGGGCTGGACGGGCTTACCTTTCGCTGGATCCACAGGCTTGGTTTACTCACCTTGTCCCTGGATCCAGCGATGCCACCCGCTGTGTGAGCGAGCGGGACCTCCTCGCTCGATTCACAGTGTCTGTGTGCCGCCGATCTCCGTTCCCTGCGACGTTACGACGCACGGGGACGGAGAACGGCGCCAAATTCAAAAAAGTAAACAAACACATTACATACAGTATACTGTAATCTTATAGATTACAGTACTGTATGTAAAAAATACACACCCCCCTTGTCCCTAGTGGTCTGCCCAGTGCCCTACATGTACTTTTATATAATAAAAAATGTCATTTCTGCCTAAAAACTGTAGATTGTCCAAAAGTGTCCCTTTATGTCAAAAATGGTTTTAGATCAGCTAGAAAACAGCGATAATAAATTATAATCACTTGCAGAAATGTGCAATAGCGATTTGCGGGGAAATTCGTCATAAAAAAAAATAAAATAATGACAGCGACAATTCTGCAACTGCAAATTTCAGTGATTTTGAGTTGATTACATTATTGAATAATTTTTATTATAATTATATTATTATTTGTTATAATTATTTATAATTATTTATTATATTATAATTTATAATTTTGTTTTAAAAAAAAAAATCATACCCGGGATGCCTACAAGACTCTTGCTTGGTCAGATTTAAGCGAGTTATTTCTAAAAATTACAGGCCTACAATATAAAACGCCAATTTCCTTGCAAAATAAATGTACCGCTTTTGGTACGTAATTCCAGACAGAATCATACCGCCAGGGAGGTTAACAGACAATTGCGCGGTCGTGCGACGTGGCTCCCAAACAAAATTGGCGTCCTTTTTTCCCCACAACTAGAGCTTTCTTTTGGTGGTATTTGATCACATCTGCGGTTTTTAGTTTTTGCGCTATAAACAAAAATAGAGCGACAATTTTGAAAAAAATGCAATATTTTTTACTTTTTGCTGTAATAAATATCCCCCAAAAACATATATAAAAACATTTTTTTTCCTCAGTTTAGGCCGATACGTATTCTTCTACCTATTATTAGTAAAAAAAATCGCAATAAGCGTTTATCGATTGGTTTGCGCAAAATTTATAGTGTTTACAAAATAGGGGATAGTTTTATTGCATTTTTATTAATTTTTTTTTTTTTACTACTAATGGCGGCGATCAGCAATTTTTTTCGTGACTGCGACATTATGGCGGACACTTCGGACAATTTTGACACATTTTTGGGACCATTGTCATTTTCACAGCAAAAAATGCATTTAAATTGCATTCTTTATTGTGAAAATGACAGTTGCAGTTTGGGAGTTAACCACAGGTGGCGCTGTAGGAGTTAGGGTGCACCTAGTATGTGTTTACAACTGTTTGGGGGTGTGGCTGTAGGAATGACGTCTTCCCTATAAAGGGAATGACGCGATCGATGCGCCGCCATAGTGAAGGACGGGGAAGCCGTGTTTACACACGGCTCTCCCCGTTCTTCAGCTCCGGGGAGCGATCGCGACGGAGCGGCTATAAACAAATAGCCGCGCCGTGGTCCCGGATCGCTCCCCGAGCGGACCCGACCTCCGCATGTAGCGGGGGGGTCCCGATCGGACCCCCCACCCGCTAATAGGCGAGGACGTACGTGTACGCCCATGTGCCTGTACGTGCCATATTGTGGACGTATATGTACATGCGGGGGTCGGGAACTGGTTAACCAGTACAATCAGAATATATTAGCTACTACAATTATTCCTACCTGCTTAAAGCAACAGTGTAACAAAGCAGAACGTGCAAAAAAATATGCTATTTAATCAACCACCCCACAATCAATTCCTCTCATTTTTGCACTGGCTAAGGCTTGGTTTACACTAGCCCGACTACAATGTCACGTGACTTTTAGTGCAACTTTGGAGTCCAACTTTAATACAACTTTGATGTGACTTTTTACACTCTGTGGCATTGAAGTCATATCAATGTCGAACCGAAGTGCAGGAACTTTTTCTAAAGTCAGATAGACTTGTGTAGTAGCAGTTACAGTACCTACAAGGTTTACAAGGTCAGACACCCATGGGCCCATGGACCTATGAGTTATCTACTTGGGATTGACTACATGCTTCGGAGTTAGCTGCAGATCTTCTTATAACAAGTGTATTTGCCGAACATGAGCATGTGAGCAAATCTAGATGATGAGTTTACACCTAATGGGGAAGTGGTGGCACTTTTTTTCACTTGGTGTGTTATGAAGACTGCATGACATCATGCAGCTGGATTCTTTTGAAATTACATTGTTGGAGAGACAGCGAGATTTGGACTATCTCTGAACTCTCCAATGGGCTAATTTATTACATCACCTTTTCACAGAGGGTGTTATAGAGTTCCCTTTTTGTTATTCACTTTTAGCATATATATATATATATATATATATATATATATATATATATATATATATATATATATATATATATATATATATATAAATATATATATTCTTTGCACTGGATAAGTTCTTTGTACTGGAATATTTGTTGGCTCTAATTGGGCTGATTGTATGTTATTTGCCGCTATCCGCCATGTACCATGTATTATTTTTGGTTAATGTTTTTCTTTTTTTTATTTGTTTAAAGTGGCAGCAGGTTGGATATTATTTCACGTTCACTAGACTCACCTTATTCTAGTCAGTTTTACATTCCCTCTTCACATTATTCAATGTATAGTGTGTTTTGTGTGGTACATAGGTAGGATTGGTGATTTATCTTTTATGGGTTAATTTATCTTTATAATGTGAGTGCGTGATGGAGGTCAGACAATCTTGCCTCGCCCCTGATTGGAAACCCAGCACATATAACACAGACAGAGTTTCCAAAATGCAAATGTAGCCACCTCAGTGACACATACTAATGCACTTCTTGCATTGGTGTGCAGACAAACTGTTATTTTCCTAAACTGACATATTTATCCGTTATATATGGCACTTTTTTCTATTTCACACAGACTGTTTCCTGCCATTATATGACTTTCTTTTCCTAACAGATTGCCAGCAATAGACTATAGACTATTGCTAGCAATATATTTTAGATTCAAAATGGCCACCACAATTTAACTCTATGAGATTACTATAGAAAAGGCATATACATGTGCAAGCCTGCAGAGTGTTGGAATGTTCTGCAGGGGGTCTGGAAAGAAAAATCGGTGAGAGAATTTTTTGGAAGAGGTTACCTGAAAGAGACCGCAAGAGACATCCTGTGGATTCCTCAGTCAGGTTTCTGTTATTCAGGGCCTAGAGGAGAGTACAAAGAAGCTGGAGCAGATTTAATTAATTTCTACTATCTGCCTAAGCGATATGAGGAGAACTGACTGCGGCATTGTACAGTAAGTGCCACAAGGTCTATGCAAAGACATTCATTGTGCTACAGTGACTGTCTCCTAGATCCAAAAACACATTATTTGGCTGCCATACATAAATGTTACATATTCAGCTACTGTACCTGTTCATCTCATCAGAAGATAGTGTGATAAACGGTACTGCATATTCAAAGAGAAAGAAGAGACTGTCCAGCTACATGCAGAGGATACATACAGGCAATAGCTTTGGAGTCATGTCTTCTAGTTAAACTAAACTGTCCTGGAATATGTGTTATTCAAGGAGAATCATCCTAAGGCCAGCCGGATACAACTGTCATGAACATAGATAACTTAAAATCATTACAAAGCTTCAGAACTATCTGCAGCTAACAGAAATGGTACTGCAAAACATTTAGTTGTTCTTATGTAAAAGTTTAAGTGAATATAATGTTAACAAGAAAACAAGATGACATCAGTCATACAACTGATATATTGGGGGAAACTGCGCACATGCCAAAGGGAACTGCACACATGTATTTGTGTTCAGTATCTTTAAAAGACAATGCATTGGATACTATGTTCTTGCTTTGGAAATTATTTTATATACTTCATAGTTATTCAGGACCCCAATGTAGACCTGCTATCTCAGTTTGGGACTTACATTCAAGTAGTTTAGCTAGATAGAAGAAATAGAACTGCTAATCTCATGCCAAATCTATGATTTCACTTTTAATTATTAAACATGTTACTCTGTTAGCATTAACCATTTTTTACCTTTTAGAATACTAAACACAAATTGTATAATATTTACCACTGTCTGTCCCACTGTGTTATGGGTTCATCAATGGTTTCACAAGTTTGGGGTAGGAGCTGTATCTTACACTTATTGTATAAGTGCACTACACAAAATTAAAAAGTATGGGATTGTGGAGAATCATAATTATGTAAAATTAGGAGAGTACCAATGATTGTAAGTTATAATGTGTACAAGTTCTAACAGCCTGCATAACTACCTTTTACTGCATAGCTGGGATGTCCCAAAGCTTCTTGACATCAACAGAATGACATTTTCTTCAGAATGTCAGAGAAAATATATTTTTCTAAAAGAAAAAGAAAAAAATACCATAGAAAAACAGTACTGCAAAGCATCCACACATCTTTAAAAAAAAAATCAGCTTACAGTGTGTCAAACAAAGGCCACATAAACCCAGAGTAGCCGCTGTTCACATTAACCCATAGGATGGCCTTAAGATATTCCCTGAACAAAACAAGACCTAAAAAACACCCAACAGTCCTGACATTCTATGAATATCACACAACAGTGTGCTCCTTCTCCAGGAGAGAAATGCAACTGTGAGTGATTATTATCTTAAATTGTACTGTAAAGCTCTCATGAAACCTAAAAGAAAAAAACATACACAGCCCCTTTCACACTTTTTGTATTGTAGATAGATAGATAGATAGATGTACGAATAAATACAGTCAGCATATGCATATGGTATATCAGTGTTTAGCTACTTATATATGTATTTTGATATTGTCACTGTTGTTGTTATCATTTGTATTATCTTCTTTATATAGTTTGACAATTCTCAAAATTGGGTATGTTCCATGTGATGTTTTATTTTAAGGCTGTTTTCTTTTGATTAGCTCGAAGCTTGGGGGAGAAAAAAATGTTGTTTGCTACAAAGAAGTATGGTATCCTGCAGTCTTGCTTCAAGCAGTTTGCTGCAACGAAAATGTATATATAAATAAAAAAAGAAAAACTCTTCAGAGTTGAAATTCTTATGTGAAATGAAAGGTCCTGTCTGATCCTATTTCATGGTCGCTTTGATTACTTGACTGAAAAGAAGCAAAGGGCGTTATTCCATTGTTCACTGTCGAAGTAACTATAAACCACAAAGCTGAAATTATTTTTAATAATCACTGAAGTCACATCATTTTGTCTCAAGCCACCGCTTACAAAGTGTTCATTCGGATAATAAAGCACAGATAGCCTGTCAAATTAGTGCCATACATTCTGAGTTTCACCTTGATTTCTTCTTCTTGCATAAAGTGGGATTAAAATTGTCAAGGAATATATTTCAATTTGTATACAGTACAGTGAAACAAAATTAATTCATACAAGCTGCAATTATATTGATCTTAAATCCCTTTGGAAACCATGGGCCGGATTCACAAAGCACTTACGCCG
Source organism: Rana temporaria (assembly GCF_905171775.1). Classification (NCBI taxonomy): domain Eukaryota; kingdom Metazoa; phylum Chordata; class Amphibia; order Anura; family Ranidae; genus Rana; species Rana temporaria. The sequence continues at coordinate 556,371,412 of NC_053489.1, forward strand.
ACGTATCTCGAGGTACGCCGCGTAAGTGTAACTATGCGCCGTCTTATCTGTGCGCCGTGCCCACAATCAGAGATACGCCTAAAAATAGGCTTCCTACGACCGACGTAAATTGTCTACGCCGTCGTATCGTGGGCGCATATTTACGCTGAGCGCATTTGCCGCTCACATTGATTTTCTATGCACATATGCAAATGAGGGAGATACGCCGATTCACAAACATACTTGCACCCGGTGCATACTATACGTGGTTTGCGTAAGTCGTACGTCCAGCGTAAAGTTGTTCCCCCATATATGAGGCGCAACTCATGCAAAGGTATGAACCAGGGAACACAGCCGTCATATTTTACGTTGTTTACATAGTACATGAATAGGGCTAGGCATAGGTTACGTTCACGTCGTAGGCATTGATCTGTCGTATCTTAGCGAGTAGTTCCGACGTGATTCTGAGCATGCACACAGGGATGCGACCTCGAGACGGCGCATGCACCGTTCATTTTAAGTACTTCTATGGCGCTCGCCCCATCATTTGCATCATTAGCATGGCTCACGCCCACTTCCACCTACGCTGGCTTACGCCGAGGAAACCCAGCGTATCTTTAAGAGCGAGTGGGAGCAAGTGCTTGGTGAATCCAGTGCTTGCCTCTGTGCGCTGTGTCGGCGTAGCGTATATTAGATACGCTACGCCCGCATAAATATGCACCGATGTATGTGAATCCGGGCCCATATATATTTCACAAGACATGACCTTACATTAATGGGGCAATTTCAGCTTGAAAAATCTGCTATTGAGAGCCACATGCTTGAAAATACTGCAGATTAATAAATTAAAGAAAATACTTTGTCCATAAAAAAAAGTACTGTATGTAAAATGAGTCCACTGTGTAAATGACAACAGCAGGTAAAATATTTTCCTGCTTGGTCCATAGCTCACATGGCTAAAGTAAGCAAAGCTAGCTGTAGTATAGGCACTACTGATTAGTTCCTTCTGCCCATTTAGGGCTTAAATATGGTGGTATTTAACAAACACAGGTTCCTGGATGGGATGCTGACCCACCTCTGTGGTGAGGCTGGGAGGGGAGAGGGAGGGATTGTTATTGTGTATGTTTTCATACTCTGGTTGTTTTTTGTTTTTAATTGGGCTATTTTTATGAATCTTTGGTTTTATTATGGTGATGTGATCTTGTTATACCGTTTATAAAAAAAAGAATTGTCCTAAATTGAAAAAGTTGTCTGAGAAGAAACTGATGAAAGAGATGACTTTTCAACATCTGTCATGAGATGCAGTAAAACAGCTAAGCACAAAGGTATTATTTCAGATACCCAAAATCCAAATATATGACCTACCAGATGGGTGCAAACACAGGCAGCTCAATCTGTAGCACACTTGTGATAAAAGAAGAACACTTGCACTTGGAAAATTCCTTAATCTATGTTGTTTGGTTGGCAAAACATTAGATTTCTATGGGAGTTAAAGTGTTGCTAAACCCACAACAGTAAAATCAGTCTGTCTATGTAGTAAAGCAGGGTGCTCAACCTGTGGCCTTCAGAGCCCACTGATGTGGCCTTCCGGGCCGGCGCTAGCGCAAGGCAACATGGGCACTTGCCTTACGGTGCCAGGGAACAGGGCAGAAAATTGACCGGTTCGTGACAGTCGCCCGATCATCGAGATAGAGTGTGTGTGGTGTGGGCAGCAGCTGCGGGCGGCATCTGAAGGACGAGTCCCCGCAGCGGCGCTGACCTGTGCAGTCACTCTGTCTCAGTGTGTGACAGTCTCACTGTCTCATCCTTGGCTACGTGGCCTACGCGGCGCCTACGTCCTACGTCAGTGAGTGACGTGAGTGGCCCCCGCCCCTGGTTCCCCTAGCCGCTCAGCCGCATGATGTGAAGGCGCGAGGGCTGCAGGAGGCGGAGCAACGGACGGACCAGACCCGCACCATCAGGCAGTGCAGCCTACGGCGACAGTGGCCTGTTGAGGGACTCGGGACGGGAGCCGCCCGGTGCACAGATTGGTGTTCAGAAACAGCTAAGGGAGACCGACCTGTTTTAACGTTTCCTGTTTAAAAAAAAATGCACTTTACAAAACCACACATAGTTTGTTTGCTATCTTTCTCTGTAAAAGATAAATAAGTTAAACGATCACTTTAAGCATCATAACCATTAAAGCTTAATGGAGCACATATATAATGTATGGTGTGTGTGTACGCGTGTGGGCATGTGCGTTCGTGCCAGGGGGGCGGCAAAATGCACCTTCGCCTGAGTTGGCAAAAATCCTTGCACCGGCCTCAAACTCAAAACCAGGGAAGGGCATGCTCATTCTTTGGGATGGTGTGTCTGCCAGCTCAGATCATGATCAACAGGTTGCCAATCCACCACCAGAGCATAAGAGTGCATAGAGCAGGCACCAGCAGTGGAGAAAGCAGGCAGCTGTGGAGGGAGTAGTAGCAGTAGTGCTGGCTACTGTCCCAGGCAGAGTGATACCAAGTGCACTTTGTTGGGAACTTTCTAGCAGCCCAAAGAGCAATGCCAGCAGAAGCAGGAATAGGGAAAGTTTAGTGTATTAAATATCACATACACTGCACTTTTGCAATAGGCATGTTAGTACTTACAAAAAAGGTTTTCACAGTGATCTGTGGTTAGCTGCACTGAGCCACAGGTTAGCTGCACTGAGCCATAGACGTCTAGTATATCCTGCATGTTTGGAACACCTTCTGAAAGCAGCTCCACCCACAGGAAATCTGATATCGACAAGTATGTACATTAGAATTGTTGCAGCATTCTGCAGCTATTCTAAAAAATATATATTTTTTTGTGATAAAATAATCTAAATATAATGCCCTGTGTGTAAAGTTAAGATACAGAATAGTATATATATGACATGAGAGAAATTGAAATCAGCAAAGCAGACTGTTCATTAGTAAATTCTAATAATGTCTAACGCAAAAATGTCTATTAATGTTTTGTCTTTAAATTCACATTTACAAGAAAAATACAGTGCAGAATGTAAGTACCATTTGCGAGTTAGCCAACGCATCCATCAATGAGAAAGCTGAGAAATTTAGCTTACTTAATCTATACTAAGCAACTCTTTTTTTTCACTTTCTTCTATCATGTAGGTCTTTATTACATTCCACAGTATTACAACAAAGGTCACACATAATGCATATACAGAGAACTGAGATCAGATACAACTGTCATGGACATACTGTAGATAACTTAAAATCATTACAAAGCTTCAGAACTATCTGCAGCTAACAGAAATGGTACTGAAAACATGTTGTTTTTCTTATGTAAAAGCTTAAGTGAGTATAATGGTAACAAGAAAACAAGATGATATCAGTCATACAACTCATATATTGGGGGGAAAAAATAGAATGTATCAACATCTTACAGATCTGCCTAGTAAGATACTGTATGTACAAGGTTCAGGTCCCATGCCTACTAATCCAAGTGACACCTGGGCAAGCCTTTGAGGTAGTCTCAGATCAGGATAAACAATATCTAACTTACCCAGTGTGCTCTTGAGTTTTTCTGTTTTGTACCAGGTGGTGTACTGAAAAGGATGAACATACTATCCTTTAATTGTTCTGAGAGTTTAACCACTTCAATACCAGGCATTTACGCACCTTCCTGCCGAAGCCAACTTTCAGCTTTCAGCGCTGTCGCAATTCGAATGACAATTGCGCGGTCATGCTACACTGTACCCAAATGAAATTGTTATCATTTTGTTTACAGAAATAGAACTTTCTTTTGGTGGTATTTGATCACCTCTGCAATTTTTATTTTTTGCGCAACAACTAAAAAAAGACCGAAAATTTTGAAAAAAATAACGTTTTTATTTTTTTCTGTATTTTTTTTTGTAAATAAGTACGTTTTCTTCTTCAATTACGGGCACTGATATGGCTGAACTGATGGGCACTGATAAGGTGGCACTGATGGGCACCGATGAGGTGGCTACGCTGATAAACAATCAGCGTATACCCCCTGTCAGGAGAGCCGCCGATCGGCTCTCCTCTACTCGCCTCTGTCAGACACGAGTGAGGAAGAGCCGATCAACGGCTCTTCCTGTTTACATCGTAATTAGCCGTGATTGGACATGGATGATCATGTGGTAAAAAGCCTCCGCTGGAGGCTCTTTACCGAGAATGGAGATGCAGGGTGTCAGACTGACACCCTGCATCACTAATCGTCCCGCTGTGCCCCCCCACAGGCGCACGCCGGCATGTTATCCTGCTGGATAGAATTATGGCATTTTTATTATTATTATTTTTTTTTACTAGTAATGGCAGCGATCTGCGATTTTTATCAGGACTGTGAGATTATGGCGGACACATCAGACACTTTTGACACATTATTGGGACCATTGGCAATTTTACAGCAATCAGTGCTATAAAAATGCACACTGATTCCTGTAAAAAATTTACTGGCAGGGAAGGGGTTAACACTAGGGGATGATTAAGGGGTTAACTGTATTTCCTCACTGTGTTCTAACTGAAGGGGGGATGGGGCTGACTAGGGGAAATGACAGATCGCTGTTCATTCTCTGTTTAAATACACGATCAGTAATTTCTCCCCTGAAAGAACCAGGATCTGTGTGTGTAAACAGACGGGGAATAAGATCAGGGTGGGACGGAGGTCAGCAGTGTGCATCGCAGCTCCCGAGCATGACAGGACAGGTACAACCCATAGAGCCAACATGGCCGGGACCACCAGTGCGCATCTGCCAGCAAGAAATGAAAAATGTTCTAAAAATGAAAAAAAGAAAAATATATAAAAGAAGACATCAGTGGTCAACCAACCATGTGGAGAAGGGGTAGTCAAATAATGAATTCCTGTATAATCAATTTATCTTTGAGGTTTTATTTTGGTTATTAATTTGTACATATATCAATTGTAATGCATTTTACTATGTTCTACTATCTCATGTATCTGCATATAAATGGTAATTCCTTGTTGGAATAATTAACTAATATGTGACACCAGGTTCTATTATATTGCCCAAAGTAATTTTGATTTATAGCAAAATGCATAAAATTCGAAAACAAGGCAATAATTTCTGCATGAATAAGGGCAGAACCATTGGTATGGTGCCTTCTGTCAAGAATAGTGAGTTTGTGTAGCAGATTATCTACTTCTTTGGTATGTGGTTTTTAAGACACGAGCCATGAGAGATAAATATGCCATAAAGAATTGACTTGAAGGCATCCCTCTCTATTGGGAAATAAGTATCATTGACAGAATGAGCGAGGCAAAAGTCTGTGATAACCTTTTTAATCCCAGGCATACAAACCTCATCATGTAGTAAGCTATCATTCAATCTAGAGGAGATAAGTATGCAGTGTTTAAAGTAATAACAGTGAAATATATATAAATCACTATAAACCCAATAGGGTAAGATAAACTGTGAATAAACACAAAAAAAATAAGTGAATATAACTGAGTCCATAAACAAGAACTGATGAAATGACAGTGTCTGTCACAAGTGAATGAGGAACCTCACGGTGAGGATGTCACCAGGGTTGTCTAAACATCACAGGAAGTATATCTTCAAAGCAAATGGAGTTGGCAATTGCTACCCCAGTTGGGGCTACTAATACTTGAAACCTACCGAATATCTTTTGGACTTTCCGTGGGTCGTTTGGTTCTTCCATTGGAATATCAATGTCTGACTGAGCACCGGTCATGAATAGCCAGATCCAGTGGTTTCATCCGTGGCCATTTCCATCTGGATTCCTTCAAGGAGCGTTTGGAGTTCCATTGGATCCTTTTAATATCCGGTTCACCAATTGACTGGGAACCCTCATGTCTGATTGATCCGTTGTCGCTGACAGTAGGGTCCAACGGTTCTGGCAAGAGTGTTTGAGACACACTATTTGCTTTGAAGATATACTTCCTGTGATGTTTAGACAGCCCTGGTGACATCCTCACCGTGAGGTTCCTCATTCACTTGTGACAAACACAGTCATTTCATCAGTTCTTGTTTATGGACTCAGTTATATTCACTTATTTTTATGTGTTTTTTCACAGTTTATCTTACCCTATTGGGTTTATAGTGATTTATATATATTTTACTATTATTACTTTTAGCACTGCATACTTATCTCCACTTGTCTTTGAATTTTTGTCACATCCTTGTGTAGCTGCTTTCTCCTTTTTTTCCTTTTTTAGGAAAATGACTCACATTCACATTATCATTCAATCTACACATACAAGACTTAGTATCGAATACAATTTCACATTGGAAATACTTACAAATCAAACATTTTTTGACTACAAAAGAGTTTATCCATGCTTGGTCAAGACGCCCCACTGTTTTAGAAACCTTATCCTCAAAAAAACAACCACGAAGACACACTGGGCCAGATCCACAAAGAGCCGCCGTAACTTAAATATTCTGATTTAAGTTACACTGCCCCAAAAATTTCTACCTAAGTGCCCGATCCACAAAGCACTTACCTAGAAATTTTCGGCTGTGTAACTTAAATCCGTCCGGCGCAAGGCGTTCCTATTTTCATGGGGCGAGTCCCATTTAAATTAGGCGCGCTCCCGCACCGGACGTACTTCGCATGCTCACGACGTCATTTTCCCGACGTGCATAGCGCGGTTTTACGTTACGCCGAGTTTTGAGAATCGCGCCGGGTAAAAAAAGTTGCGTCGGGGAAAAAAAAGATACGGCGGGAAAAAAAATAAAAAAATAACAGTGTCGCGGGTAAGAAGGGTCTACTTTTACAAGGTGTAAACAGTTTACACTTTGTAAAAGCAGCCCTAATTTTACGATTGCAACGTAAGTATTTACGGAGATTTCACGAAGCTAAACCGCTTCGTGGATCTCCGTAAGTGCTTATTTGCATACGCGAAGCGGCATTTTGACTCGAAATGCCCCCAGCGGCGGATGCGGTACTGCATCCTAAGATCCGGCAGTGTAAGTCCCTTACACATGTCGGATCTTCTGCCTATCTTTTGGAAACTGATTCTGTGGATCAGTTCCAAAGATAGAAACAGGGATACGACGGCGTATCAGTAGATACGCCGGCGTATCCCTTTTGAGGATCTGGCCCACTATTTCTATACTGTATAACTCACTATTTGAGGCCGCTGCGGACTTCTCCAATGCGTCATGTCTGGCTTAGGGAAAAAGACCTAAACTGGAACTTATCACAGTCAGAGTGGGAAACAATCTTTATGCATGCCCACAAGGGCTCTCTAAATGTTGCCACCCAGGAGTGTGGTTTTAAAATTATAATCAGATGGTACAGAACCCCCACTCTGCTCCATAAGTTTTCACCCCAAATTTCTAATAAATGCTGGAGATGCAAGAGTGAGGAAGGCTCGATGCTTCACATATGGTGGTCCTGCCACAAATTCAATCCTTCTGGAAAATGGTTCACGACACTATTACTTTAATCACCTCAGATGACCTCAGACTTGAACCAGCACAATACCTGTTATACCATAGTCCAATCCCCAAGAGGAGATATTTGAAATCTCTCTCGATGTTTATGATAAACGCTGACATACATTGTATTTCCTGTCACTGGCGATCAAATAATACGCCAACAAAAAAAGAGTGGTTTTGCAGAATTAATAACATTGAAAGAATTGAAGAACTCATCAGCATAGGTCAGGAAAAGATTACTAAATTCACTGCGACATGGTACAAATGGCTCAAGTTTAAAAACTCCCCAGAATACAAAGCTTGTAACTTGTAGCAACCTACACCCCAAAACAGGTTAAAAACTGAAGTAGATGGCTATGCCGCCCTTCTTCCTATACACATGGATTATGCCTTTTCAGACCATCCACCTTTTTTTCCCCCTCTCTTTCCTTCCCCCACGTGGCCATCCTTCCCCACCCCTGATCTCAAATTCCTATACAAACTACGGAAATCTATATAACATAACGCTACTTCAAGTAAACTTTTGCCTATACATAATGTTGAAGCTGTTTTTATTGAAATGTTTTTGCATTTAAAGGTATAAAAATTGATTTGTTGATTACTATTGTTCAACACTCCATTATCTTACCACTGTTATGCTCTAAAAATTTGTGAACTTGTTTCAATGTGCATATAACCTGTATTTTCAATGTTTTTCGTCTTATTCTTACTCAATAAAAATTTATGAAAAAAAAAGACTTAGTATCAGAATCAAAATCAAAGGAATGGTCCGACCACACTTTAGGTCCAATACTGTCCTTTGGGTGTGCATCTAGGAGTCTTTGAGTCACAAATGTGTAATTGATTCTGCTATGGACATTGTGGCCCATTGAATAATAGGTGTAGTCCCCATCTGTGAAAAAAATCCACAAAATTTCTTGAGCGCTACAAGCCAAGGGACATGTGAAGTGACTATGATGAAGGATAGCCAAATTAGTGGATCAAACTCAGCGCAGCCTGCACAACATGGGAAAATGCAAAACAATCAAAGAAAAACAAAGTGTGACGCTTGGTAGGAGAAATCCAATGTAATCCAAAATAGCTGTTTGCACAAATGATGCTTACTGATGTTTAAATAAGCAATGCTGTTTATTCCATAGACTGATTCAAAAGTAACAATAAAATGAAAGTATAAAATTATCTATTAATAATGAACGTTACCACTGGTGACCTCGGAGTGGATGGAGGGGTAAACAATCATCCGGAAGGCTTGCTATTAAAATAGTGTAAGCACCAATCACCATACCAAAGGGGGTAGAGAGTAGGGGAGTAGCTTCCAAGGAAGTATTCTTAAGTTGTACCACTCTGCCTCCAAACTGCGTAAGGGCAGCATGATGGAGTTGTACATATTTAAAATGCCAGGTCCTAGTTATCGCAAACTGCCTATGTAGATGCTCAAAGGTACATAATTTACCTTCAAGGAATATGTGGTGGAGATATTTAATGCCAAACTGGGCCCATAAGAAGCCATCCTCTAGTTTAAAGAACTCTCCCAGAGACCCATTAAACCATAGCAGGTTGTTAGGGGACAACGTTAAGGGTATATTGCCTACAACTTGGAAACATATGTAGAAAACCTTCCCAGGGAGGGCCATCACTGAATCAACATTCCTACCTGGTACCCCCCTTTATAAAGCATATTAAGTAAATAAGTGGCCACCGCCGCCTCCAACACAGGTCACAATTGAGATCTGTGGAAAAAACCTCCAGTGAAGAAATGTCAACTGAGAGGCAAAATAATAGGAGCATAAATCCGGAAGTGCTAATCCCCCATATTAAAAGGTAATTTCAATACTGCTAAGGATAATCTGCGAGGCCGTGTCCCCCCATACCACACAACAATGACAGAGTCTATACCCTGGAAAACTTGTTTTGGGACAAAAAAAGGGGAATTTGATAAAATATATAAAAACTTAGGGAGAAGAATCACTTTGAATAGATTTATTTGCCCTATCAAGGTGAGTGGGAGAGCCTGCCATCTATGCACTTTCATACGGAAAACCCCTATGATCGGAGACAAGTTATGCTCCAAAAAATTTGAGAGAGGGAGACAAATTTCAATCCCCAAATACCGGAATGAACCGGACAACTGGATGGGACAATCCCCAGGTACCACCACATTTTCATCCAAAAAACAGGAACGATTTGGAACAGTTGATAAGGAACCTAGAATAATCCCGAGCTGGGTAGAGCATGCTGTAAACCAAATGAAGATCTCTGAGGAGTTTCTTCACTGGCTGATAACTGGCCCGCTGCTAGCAGAAAAATCTGGTTAAATGGAGATACGATAGCCATTAAATTCCAGCTCCGAAACATTTCTCGCCACTCTCAGGATATTCTCCCGGTCACAAAAATAAAATATCTTTGTTACATAATTGTAATATGAATTACTTTTTATATTTTTCCTATATATAGTGAAGAATGAAAAACCCAGTGATTATTAAAGACCACCAAAAGAAACCTCTATCTATCTTATAACAATTGTAATTTTAATTTGAGAATAGTGTTGTATGATCAAGTAATTAGTCAGCACTGAATGGTATTTAGGTGGTAAAACAATATGGAATATATATATATATATATATAAATAAAAACTATCTGATAAGCTGGCATATCTCTGAAGAAGGACAGATGGTAGAGAAAGTAATAGGGAGATGAATTTTGCCTCTGTCCCTTTTCAATTCAGAATTTGTAAATTAAAATTATTCCCCTCAACCAGAAAGTACTTAGTTCATTTCATAAAGAGCGTTTCAAGAAATACATTTAGGGCCAGATCCACAAAAACCTGACGTAACTTAAAAAATCCAATTTAAGTTACACTGGCTTAAAGTTTCTACCTAAGTGCCTGATCCACAAAGCACTTATCTAGAAATTTCAGGCTGTGTAACTAAAATTCCGCCGGCGCAAGGCGTTCCTATTCAAATGGGGCGAGTCCCATTTAAATGAGGCGCGCTCCCGCGCCGGCCGTACTGCGCATGCGCGTCGGCCGTACTGCGCATGCGCGAAGTTACGTTACGCCGAGTTTTGAGGATCGCGACGGCTTAAAGTTGCGTCGGGGAAAAAAAAAATGACAGCGGCATGCATTCCTGAGGGAGAACTCCATGCCAATTTTGAAAGAAAAAACCGGCATGGGTTCCCCCCCCAGGAGCATACCAGGTCCTTAGGTCTGGCATGGGTTGTAAGGAGACCCCCCCCACGCCGAAAAATTGACGTAGGGGGTCCCCCTACAATCCATACCAGACCCGTATCCAAAGCACGGTACCCGGCCGGCCAGGAAGGGAGTGGGGACGAGCGAGCGCCCCCCCCCCCTCCTGAGCCGTGCCAGGCCGCGTGCCCTCAACATGGGGGGGTTGGGTGCTCTGGGGCAGGGGGGCGCACTGCGGGCCCCCCCACCCCAGAGCACCCTGTCCCCATGTTGATGAGGACAGGACCTCTTCCCGACAACCCTTGCCATTGGTTGTCGGGGTCTGCGGGCGGAGGCTTATCGGAATCTGGGAGTCCCCTTTAATAAGGGGGCCCCCAGATACCGGCCCCCCACCCTAAGTGAATGGATATGGGGTACATCGTACCCCTATCCATTCACCTGGAGGCAAAAAGTAAAAGTTAATAAACACACAACACAAGGCTTTTTAAAATATTTTATTATTCTGCTCCGGACGCCCCCCCTGTCTTCGTTATTAGCTCAATTACCAGGGGGGGCTTCTTCTTCCGCTCTCCGGGGGTCTTCCGCTCTCCGGGGGGCTTCTCCGGACTCCGGGGGGGCTTCTCCGGACTCCGGGGGGCTTCTTCCATCTTCTCCCCTCTTCCGCTCTTGACTCGGCGAACCCCGGTTCTTCTGCAGCTCTCCGGTGCCTTCTTCTTCAGCGCTGGCTGCCTGCTATGTTTGTGTGTTAGCTCGATTTCAAACAGGCAGCCGGCGCGGTCTTCTGTGGCGTCAGGGTCTTCTGGTCTTCTGTTCTTCCGATGTTGTCTCGTCGCCTGTTGTCGCTGTAATGATGGAAGCGCGCCTTGCATCCCATTTATATAGGCATCACCGTCCCATCATGCTCCGGTAGGTACCCACGTGGTGGGTGCCTACCCACGTGCACCCACCACGTGGGTACCTACCGGAGCATGATGGGACGGTGATGCCTATATAAATGTGATGCAAGGCGCGCTTCCATCATTACAGCGACAACAGGCGACGAGACAACATCGGAAGAACAGAAGACCAGAAGAGAAGATGACGCCACAGAAGACCGCGCCGGCTGCCTGTTAGAAATCGAGCTAACACACAAACATAGCAGGCAGCCAGCGCTGAAGAAGAAGGCACCGGAGAGCTGCAGAAGAACCGGGGTTCGCCGAGTCAAGAGCGGAAGAGGGGAGAAGATGGAAGAAGCCCCCCGGAGTCCGGAGAAGCCCCCCCGGAGTCCGGAGAAGCCCCCCCCGGAGAGCGGAAGACCCCCGGAGAGCGGAGAAGACCACCGGAGAGTGGAAGAAGAAGCCCCCCCTGGTAATTGAGCTAATAACGAAGACAGGGGGGGCGTCCGGAGCAGAATAATAAAATATTTTAAAAAGCCTTGTGTTGTGTGTTTATTAACTTTTACTTTTTGCCTCCAGGTGAATGGATAGGGGTACGATGTACCCCATATCCATTCACTTAGGGTGGGGGGCCGGTATCTGGGGGCCCCCTTATTAAAGGGGACTCCCAGATTCCGATAAGCCTCCGCCCGCAGACCCCGACAACCAATGGCAAGGGTTGTCGGGAAGAGGTCCTGTCCTCATCAACATGGGGACAGGGTGCTCTGGGGTGGGGGGGCCCGCAGTGCGCCCCCCTGCCCCAGAGCACCCAACCCCCCCATGTTGAGGGCACGCGGCCTGGCACGGCTCAGGAGGGGGGGGGGGCGCTCGCTCGTCCCCACTCCCTTCCTGGCCGGCCGGGTAGCGTGCTTTGGATACGGGTCTGGTATGGATTGTAGGGGGACCCCCTACGTCAATTTTTCGGCGTAGGGGGGGTCCCCTTACAACCCATACCAGACCTAAGGGCCTGGTATGCTCCTGGGGGGGAACCCATGCCGGTTTTGTTTTTTACAAATTGACGTGGAGTTCTCCCTCGGGAAAGCATACCAAATGCCGTCGCTGCAATGGGCCTTTACAAGGTGTGACTAACTTTACACTTTGTAAAACGAGCCCTAATTTTACACTTGCAAAATAACACTTACGGCGCAAAAAAGAAGCTAGAAAGCTTTGTGGATCGCCTTAAGTGCTAATTTGCATACTAGCAACGGCATTTCGACTCGAAATGCCCCCAGCGGCGGATGCGGTACTGCATCCTAAAATTAGGCAGTGTAAATCAATTACACATGCCGGATCTTCTGTGTAACTTTGGAAAAAGCCTTTTGAGGATCGTTTCCAAAGTTACACACAGACTGAACAGCACTTAAGTCGGAGTATCTCTTTTGAGGATCTGGCCCACTATGCCATCATAGTAGAATAACTTGCTTCAAACTTTAGCATGGAAAAGAATTCATTTTATTTCATAATGTAATTAATGTGGTGTTAAATAAGTGTCTCTTTATATATTGACCATAAATAATGTTAGGGAATCTATTATACTAACAGCTAGAAGGTAGAATGCGAGTTTATAAACAGGCTGTGAGTTTTACTTAACCTCCCTGGCGGTATGGTTCTTTCAGAAAAAAGGTGCTGAAAGCGGTACCATTATTTGCAAGGAAATTTGGCGTTTTATACTGTAGCCCTGTAATTTTTAGGAATAACTCACTTAAATCTGACCAAACAAGAGTCATGTAGGCATCCCGGGTATGACATTTTTTTTAAAAACAAAATTATAAATTATAATATAATAAATAATTATAACAAATAATAATATAATTATAATAAAAATTATTAAATAATGTAATCAACTCAAAATCACTGAAATTTGCTCAGTTGCAGAATTGTCGCTGTCATTACTTTTATTTTTTTATGACGGATTTCCCCACAAATCGCTATCGCACAATTCTGCAAATGATTATAATTTATTATCGCTGTTTTCTAGCTGCTCTAAAACCATTTTTGACATAAAAAGACACTTTTGGTTGCTATGGACAATCTACAGTTTGCAGGGAGAAAGAAAGGTTTTTATTATATAAAAGTACATGTAGGGCACTGGGCAGACCACTAGGGACAAGGGGTGTGTATTTTTTACATACAGTACTGTAATCTAAGATTACAGTATACTGTGTGTATTGTGTTTGTTTACGTTTTTGAATTTGGCGCCGTTCTCCGCTCCTGTGCGTCGTAACGTCGCAGGGAACGGAGATCGGCGGCACAGGAGGACGCTGTGTGAATCGAGCGAGCACCCGCTCGCTCACACAGCGCGGTGGCATCGCTGGATCCAGCGACAAGGTAAGTCAACACTGTCTGTGGATGCTGCGAGGCAAGCCCGAGTCTGACTCGGGGTTACCGATCGCAGCACAGAAATCTAACCCCGAGTCAGACTTTGGAACACCGCCAGGAGGGTTAAAGGTGATTCCCAACTATAATTTCCTGTTTCTTACCCCACCATATAGGAATTCAGAGACATGTGCACTTCACACCTATTGGAAAGAAAGCTCCACAGAAGAGCTTATATGTAAAAAAAAATGTGCTAGCAAGAGTGTTTCTTTCAGCTCGTAGCTGATTACTGTTTAAAAAACCTTGGGGCAGATCCACAGAGCGAGTACGCCGGCGTATCTACTTATACGCCGGCGTACTTTCAAATTACCCACGTCGTATCTTTGGTTTGAATCCTCAAACCAAGATACGACGGCATCTGGGTTAGATCCGACAGGTGTACGTCCTCGTACGCCTTCGGATCTAAGATGCAATACTTTGGCGTCTGCTGGGTGGCTTTCATGTTGTTTTCCACGTCGGGTATGCAAATTAGCTATTTCCGACGATCCACGAACGTACGAGCGGCCGGCGCATTTTTTTACGGCGTCTCTAGACGGCTTTTTCCGGCGTATAGTTAAAGCTGGTATTTTGTCGCGTATAGTTAGACCTGCCATGTTAAGTATGGCCGTCGTTCGTCCGTGAATCAGGATGGACGTAATTCACGTCTAAGTTAAAAAAAATGACATCATTGCGACGTCATTTAGCGCAATGCACGGCGGGAAATTTAGAAACGGAGCATGCGCAGTTCATTCGGCGCAGGGACGCGCTTCATTTAAATGAAACACGCCCCCTAATCGCCGATTTGAATTCCGCCGCCAGAGATAGACTACGCCGCCGTAACTTACGGCGCAAATTCTTCCAGGATTCGAACTAAAGCCAGGTAAGATACGGCGGCATAGCGTATCTCTGATACGCTGCGCGGGTGCAGATCTCTGTGGATCTGCCCCCTTGTTGTCATTTCCAAGCCATAAACTATAAAAATTTAATTGGATGCTCATTGGTTGATAGTGAAAAAAAAAGAGAATATCTTAGGCCGCGTACACACGATTGGTCCATCCGATGAGAACGGTCCGAAGGACAGTTGTCATTGGTTAACCGATGAAGCTGACTGATGGTCTGATGTACCTACACACCATCAGTTAAAAAAACGATTGTGTCAGAGCGCGTGACGTAAAACACAACGACATGCTGAAAAAAACGAAGTTTAATGCTTCCAAGCATGCGTCGACTTGATTCTGAGCATGCGCGGGTTTTTAACCGATGCTTTTGCATACTAACCATCGATTTTGACCTATCGGTTATCAGTCCATCGGTTAAATTTTAAAGCAAGTTCTAAATTTTTTGACCGAAGGTTAACTGACCGATGGGGCCCACACACGATCGGTTTGGACCGATGAAAAGGTCCTTCAGTCCGTTTTCATCGGTTTTACCTATAGTATATGCTAATAAAATCAGGTGTCACAACCCTGTGTTTCATTGGTCAGACTATACTTTGTACTGCTAATTCTGCCAGGCATTGACTGCAATAGTGGCATGTGGGTCCCACTTTTTTGAACTAGCATTGGGGTCTTGTTTAATTTATTTTGTATAGGAGCCCAATTAAAGAGGTAATTTCCATTTTTGTGTAAGGAAATCCTTTAATAGGGCAAAAAACAAAAACAGACAAACTTAATAACCAATCAACCCTGGCAACACAGTGGCTAAGTGGTTAGCACTTCAAACTTGCAGCACTAGATTTTTTGGTTCAAATCTCTGCCTGGAGTTTGCATGTTTTCCCTGTGCCTGTGTGGTTTCCTCCCATACTCCAAAGACATGCTGGTAGGTTAATTGGCTTTTGTCTATATTGGCCCTAGTATGTGAATGTATGAATGTGAGTTAGGGACCTTATATTTTAAGCTCCTGCAGGAGGGATTCAACCAGCAACACTAATGCCGCATACACACGGTCAGAATTTCCGGCAACAAATGTTCGATGTGAGCTTGTTGTTGGAAAATCCGACCGTGTGTATGCTCCATCGGACATTTGCTGTCGTAATTTCCCAACAACAAAAATTTGAGAGCTGGTTCTCAAATTTTCCGACAACAAAAGTTGTTGTCAGAAATTCCGACCATGTGTACACAATTCAACGCACAAAAATTATTGCTTGGAATTAATTTGACGCATGCTCAGAATCATTGAACTTAATTTTTCTCGGCTCATTGTAGTGTTGTACGTCACCGCGTTCTTCACATTTGCAAAAACCACGGTTTTGATGTTGGAATGTCCGATCGTGTGTACGGGGCATTACTGTGTTGATGGGAAAATCAAGCAATTTTCTTTCCTTCCACCCATAGTGGAAGAAAAGAGGAATGCATAATATATGGCCTCCCTTACACAAGTAGTATGATTAAAAGTGTGCTATTTCATCATCAAGAGAGAAATCACTGTTGATTACTATTGCATGCTGCATGTATAACATACACTATAAGGAGCCATGTGTTATACTCATGGAGTGATTACTATTCTAAGTAATTAATCCCCTATCATTTTGCAGATATGGCTGAGCTATCAAAAGAATCCCCCATTTTTCAAAGGTCTAAGGACTATAATGACTTTGAGCAAGATTCAGGAACAACTTTAAACTCACTTTTTATAGAGTTTTAATTCCTAAAAAAATGTAATAATGCAAAGAATGACAGATCTGTGTGGCAATTGTTAGTATCTCTAATTTGGCTTCTGAATAACTGTCTGTTTCCAGCATTTGGAGCTAACTACAGAATAACCAGTTGAAGTAGCTAATGGCATTATCCAATGCTGCTGCTAGTGTCACTACATTTGTTTATAGATGCCTAAACAAAAAAAAATATGTAGTCAGGTATAGCAGCAACTCTGTAATTAGATGCAAATCACCAGAGAAGGTACCACTAGAGAATTGTAGATGCTGCAAAATTGCTAATGCAAGGTGGATCTTAAACTGGCCATACATAAATCATTTTTTTTTTAATCAGCCAGCTGGCTGATCAAAGAAAGCTAAACATATTCTTACATTTACACGTGCAAGGTGGATGAAGGAATCCTCCCCACGTGTTATTGTATTCTGATAAAGGGCAATCCCCTCTGTTAGGATACATCGATTGGCACTGTAGTTGATTGTCTGCAGCGCTGATCAAACAAAAGAAAATCCAACAAGCCTATTTGTAAAAAGTCAATCATTAGATTGATTTCCCATGAGCATCAATGCTATACATAGATAAAAATGTGTCTGGCCCTTGCTTAACTTGAAATATGTCAATCCATCTGTTGTCAGCTTTACACTTAAGCCAGAATCTCGTCAGGAAAAAAAACGTAATTTTCCTGACAAGAGTCTTGGCAAGAATCTCTTGCAGCCCCGAGTGTACAGACACTTCTTTCAAAAGAACCATGGTTCTTTTGAAAGGCAAGAATGCGGTGATGTCATTGCGTACGAAGAGCATGCGCTCGTCACATTCGATGCCGCCGCCACCATCTTGCTGCACCCTACCTATGCCTAGGAAGCTACCGTGCGACAGGAAAGTATACACACTCTCGGGTTTCTCGGCAGGAAATGCAGAGAATCACAACAAGAAAATTGAGAACATGTTCTATGTTTTTCTCGTCTAGATTCTGGGCAGTTTTCTTGATGAGAAACCTGAAAGCCTCGTACACACGCTCAATTTACTCGGCAAGAAAGCTCTGCCAGCAGTTTTCTTGCTGGTTCTTGCGGAGAAAACCGAGCGTGTGTACGAGACTTGATTCTTAGCAGTGTTCACCTTTAAAGTGGTTGTAAAGGCAGAAGGTTATTTTATCCTAATGCATTCTATGCATTACGATAAAAAAAACTTCTTTGTGTCCCACACCCTCTCAATTCAGTGATGTTGCACGAGAGACTCAGCTGGCCAAGACTCTCCCTCCTGACTGGCTGAGACAGCAGCGGAGCACTTGCCCGCTTTTGCCACTGTATCTTTGGGTTTCTCTGGGCCACATGGCATGCACTGGGGAGAAGCAGACTGGGTGCCATATTGGCACTCAAGGGCTGAGAGAATCAGAAGCTAAAAATCCATTAATTGGGTCTGCTCACATGCCTTGCATGGTCAAGCCCCCGAGCAAACATTTAAATACAAAATTGAAATATGTTTCAGCTGTTTTATCTGGCAAATATTTTATATCCTGTCTGATGCCTTCTTCCTCTGCCATCTCCATGAGTCATTCCTGGCATTTTTTCCTGACACCAAGAGGTAAAAAGGTGACAGGGGATGGAAGCTTAGGATACAGCCTGTGATTGGTAGCCTCAGATCTGTTCCTGGTTGCTGTGTGAAAGGCGGTGTGTCCCTTCCCTCCAATCAGCTCTCAATGAGCATACACAGAGTGTAAATTCAGCTCCCTCCTGCCTGCTTTCTAAAAGTTCAGGCAGGCTGTATAATTTCTGGTCTTTGGAAGGATGTAGAGAAAGAGAGGGCTGCAGATAAACAGGTAAAAGGCATGTAGAATGGTTTGTTTAATCTCTGTGTCTCACCTGAGGCTAGTCACTTCACTGGGTGTATCTAAGGGTTCACAACCACATTAAGCATTAGAGCTTGGTCACCTCCCTACCCTACCCCATTCCAGTGAGCTTATTTCTCTGCTCACCCCCCGCCCTCTTCGTGTTAGCTTAGGCTCCTGGTTCTGTTCATTCCTCTCCCAGACTTTTCTACTATACAGAGAGACTGATACCAAGTCAAAATCAGAAATTTAAACCAATTCAAAAATATAAATGTAATATATTTAATGAGAACATAACTGCATTATTTTTTGTTTTCTATCATTGGAGCTTAACTTTAAGGGCCAGTTCACACCAGATGCAGTTCCATGCAGTTCTGTGCGCTTTTTTCTGCACTAAACATGCATGCACAGTGTTTTCCATGTATTACAATGGCTCTAGTTTACACCATGCAGTCAGTTTCCGGTTAGTTTACAGTGCAGAAACTGACCAGAAACTGACTGCATGGTGTGAACTAGAGCCATTTGAATACATGGAAAACACTGTGCATGCATTTTGTGCAGAAAAAAAGCACACAGAACTGAACGGAACTGCGTCTGGTGTGATCTTGCACTTAGAAATGCAATTCTGACAACTGCTAGAAAGAAAGTCTAGTAATAATTTTGCACAGTATGAGTGATATGGAAATATCTACTAGTTCTGTATACTTGTAAAAGTCTGTGTCCTCCTACTTCTAGCTATTCTCTGTTTGTTGTTAGTCTGCTTCTATCACCCCTCTATTATACTAGAAAACAACATGACACCAGCTTCTCTAGTAGTGATTTTTGAATACCTACCTGCCCTCTTTCCCTCTTTGTGCTGCTTCTGTACTTGAGGTGTTGGAGCTCCCCACTCTTTTATGTGGGAAAACTGTCAGATCTGAAACACAAAACAGAGTAACCGTAAAATCTACTGTATATCTGGCATGATGCACACAACAAATGTCCTAATTAGCATTAGACATGTGCATTTGTTTTCGTCCGAATTTCAGGGAATTTTAGCGTTCATTTTAACAGACGATAACGAACGTGCAGAATCCGAAATCTAAAAGATCCGACATAAAAAATGCTTTATTTTTGTTTTCTGCAACAACAGTTCATGACGGTGACAATAGCGATCTGTGTCTATCGAACCTGCGGTCGAATGTTCCTAACCTAACTCTATTAGTCCAAGATTATTCGACACAGAGAGAAAAGATTTGACATTATAGAGACATGAAGATCCGACAAAGCAGCTAAAAAAATACAATCTCCACAAACAGACATTTATGGTCAAATGCTCCGCCCATAGGCTATAGAAGAATTCTAATGTTGGACTAGTAAATATAATTATTACTAGTCATACAACATTAGAATTCTACTATAGCTTGTGGGCGAAGCATTCGACCGGAAATGTACGATTGCTGCGGCGTACAGTTTAGCTGCATCGTCGAATCATCTTAGAACATTCGACGGACACCATAAGCCTTCAATGACAGATTCAACCTTCATTAATTCAGATTGTTGGACAAATTCATTTTTTAACTAAACAAAATAAATAGAAACAAATTTTGGGAGTAACTAAATAAATGTATTTTTCGGATGAAAACGAAATTCCGAAACCAAATGTTTCAGTGTGCACATGTCTAATTAGCATTACTCAAGACCAATCATGCCACCAGAGTCAGAGGGTGCATAGCTCCTCATTTTTAAACATTTTTTGTTTACATTTTATTTTTTACATTTTCTTGGGGGGGGGGTCTGTTTAGAATATACATACTGTATATATCACATTAAAAATTAAAAAGTATATATATATTTTTATTGACTTTTTTTAAAGGTTTTCAGTATAACAAAAGAAATAAAGCAATGCAAAAGCTAAATGTGCACTGAAAATAGCAGTACACATTGTGCAAATTTTGCTCCCCAAGCACAAAATAAGAACAAACAAACAGTCTGATATTGTAATAAAATGTAGGAAATACAAAACTTACAGAACATCAATTTATAAGAGCGAGATTGTTAACTAATGCTTTAGGACATGGGTCTTCAAACTATGGCCCTCCAGTTGTTCAGGAACTACAATTCCCATAATGCCTAGTCATGTCTGTGAATGTCAGTGTGTTACAATGCCTCATGGGATGTGTAGTTCTGCAACAGCTGGAGGGCAGTAGTTTGAGGATCCCTGCTTTAGGATCATGTGTGCGAAAAAGGGTGCCTAAGAAGGAACAACATCCAGACTATCAAGGCAATATTGTGTCGTCAAAACCACAGATGTTGCCACGGTTCCATGACACAAATGAGAGATATGGGTGGGTGGCCTGGCCATATCTTTTTTGAAAAATCAATTTAGGCAGCCTGGCCTACCCTATACAACTGGAGCCTACATGAGTAATGCGAGAGGGTGGCACATAGAGAGAAAGAGAGCAGGAGGGGGGGGGGCTAGAAAAGGGAAATGGGTACCCCACATGGAACCTTTGCAGGTCTAGAAAATCGGGAGGTCAATTGAGAGGGTGGGAAGTGGTCTATCCAGGGCTACCAAATCTGTTGGAATTTGTCATACCTGTCCTCAAGGATCGCCGTCAACCTTTCATTGGCGAGCGTACAATGCACCCGGGGCCAAATTCTCAAAAAAGCTGCCTAACTTAACTTTCAGCAGTTAAGTTACACTGACTTAAAATTTCTACCTAAGTGCCTGATCGTCAAAGCACTTACCTAGAAATTTCAGGCCGTGTAACTTAAGTGCCGCCGTCGTAAGGCGGTCCTCCTCTCCTGGGGGCGTTTAAAATTTAAATGAGGCGCGCTCCCACGCCGGCCGTACTGCGCATGCGTGTGACGTCATTTTCCCGACGTGCAGCGCGCAAACGTAATTAACGCCGGGCGGCTTTGAGAATTTCGACGGGACACTAAAGTTGCAACAGGTGAAAAAAAAAAGACGCGCCGGGAAAACAAATAATTATCAAAAAAATTGACAGCGTCGCTCAGCATGCATTCCTGAGAGGGAGAACTCCATGCCAATTTTCAAAGAAAAAACCGGCATGGGTTCCCCCCCCCAGGAGCATACCAGGCCCTTAGGTCTGGTATGGGTTGTAAGGAGACCCCCCCACGCCGAAAAATCGACGTAGGGGTCCCCCTACAATCCATACCAGACCCGTATCCAAAGCACGCTACCCGGCCGGTCAGGAAGGGAGTGGGGACGAGCGAGCGCCCCCCCCCCCCTCCTGAGCCGTGCCAGGCCGCATGCCCTCAACATGGGGGGGTTGGGTGCTCTGGGGCAGGGGGGCGCACTGCGGGACCCCCCACCCCAGAGCACCCTGTCCCCATGTTGATGAGGACAGGACCTCTTCCCGACAACCCTTGTCGTTGGTTGTCGGGGTCTGCGGGCGGGGGCTTATCGGAATCTGGGAGTCCCCTCAAATAAGGGGGCCCCCAGATACCGGCCCCCCACCCTAAGTGAATGGATATGGGGTACATCGTACCCCTACCAATTCACCTGGAGGCAAAAAGTAAGTTAGTAAACACACAACACAAGGCTTTTTAAAATAATTTATTATTCTGCTCCGGATGCCCCCCCTGTCTTCTTTATTAGCTCTATTACCAGGGGGGGCTTCTTCTTCCACTCTCCGGGGGTCTTCTTCCACTCTCCGGGGGGGGTTTCTTCTTCCGCTCTCCGGGGGGGGGCTTCTCCGCTCTCCGGGGGTCTTCTTCCATCTTCTCCCCTCTTCCGCTGTTGACTCGGCGAACCCCGGTTTTTCTGCAGATGTCCGGTGCCTTCTTCTTCAGCGCTGGCTGCCTGCTATCTTTGTGTGTTAGCTCAATTAGTAACAGGCAGCCGGCGCGGTCTTCTGTGACGTCAGGGTCTTCTCTTCTGTTCTTCTCCCCTCTTCCGATGTTGACTCGTCGCCTCTTGTCGCTGTAATGATGGAAGCGCGCCTTGCATCCCATTTATATAGGCATCACCGTCCCATCATGCTCCGGTAGGTACCCACGTGGTGGGTGCACGTGGGTAGGCACCCACCACGTGGGTACCTGCCGGAGCATGATGGGACGGTGATGCCTATATAAAAATGGGATGCAAGGCGCGCTTCCATCATTACAGTGACAAGATGCGACGAGGCAACATCGGAAGAGGGGAGAAGAAGAATCTGACGTCACAGAAGACCGCGCCGGCTGCCTGCTAGAAATTGAGCTAACACACAAAGATAGCAGGCAGCCAGCGCTGAAGAAGAAGGCACCGGACATCTGCAGAAGAACCGGGGTTCGCCGAGTCAACAGCGGAAGAGGGGAGAAGATGGAAGAAGACCCCCGGAGAGCGGAGAAGCCCCCCCCGGAGAGCGGAAGAAGAAACCCCCCCGGAGAGTGGAAGAAGACCCCCGGAGAGTGGAAGAAGAAGCCCCCCCTGGTAATAGAGCTAATAAAGAAGACAGGGGGGGCATCCGGAGCAGAATAATAAATTATTTTAAAAAGCCTTGTGTTGTGTGTTTACTAACTTACTTTTTGCCTCCAGGTGAATGGATAGGGGTACGATGTACCCCATATCCATTCACTTAGGGTGGGGGGCCGGTATCTGGGGGCCCCCTTATTTGAGGGGACTCCCAGATTCCGATAAGCCCCCGCCCGCAGACCCCGACAACCAACGGCAAGGGTTGTCGGGAAGAGGTCCTGTCCTCATCAACATGGGGACAGGGTGCTCTGGGGTGGGGGGGCCCGCAGTGCGCCCCCCTGCCCCAGAGCACCCAACCCCCCCATGTTGAGGGCATGCGGCCTGGCACGGCTCAGGAGGGGGGGGGCGCTCGCTCGTCCCCACTCCCATTCCTGACCGGCCGGGTAGCGTGCTTTGGATACGGGTCTGGTATGGATTGTAGGGGGACCCCCTACGTCAATTTTTCGGCAGAGGGGGGGTCTCCTTACAACCCATACCAGACCTAAGGGCCTGGTATGCTCCTGGGGGGGAACCCATGCCGGTTTTGAATTTAAAAATTGCTGTGGAGTTCTCCCTCAGGAATGCATACCAAATGCCGTCGCTTGAATGGGCCTTTACAAGGTTTGACTAACTTTCCACATTATAAAACCAGCCCTAGTTTTGCGCAGGCAAATTCGGAACTTACGCAGAAATCACAATGATGAAATGCTTTGAAAATCTGCTTAAGTCCTCATTTGCATACGCAAAGCTGCATTTCAATGAGAAATGCCCCCAGTGGCGGATGCGGTACTGCATCCTAAAATCTGACCGTGTAAGTGTCTTACACATGTCAGATTTTCTGCCTAACTTTGGAAAAAGCCTTTTGAGAATCGTTTCCAAAGTTAGGCACAGAGATAAGCAGGCTGAACAGCAGTTAAGTCTGCGTATCTCTTTTGAGAATCAGGCCCCCAGTTCTTAACCTCTTCAAAGCTAAGGAGTGGTGTCTTCCATGAGCATGCTATAGTTTGCTTCATCGCCATAAAAATTTAAGTAAGTGTATAAGTATAAATATATAGAAGTATAAATATAAGTAAGTAAGTATCATTTTTGCACTTGAAGTTGTTTTTAAAGCTATAAACTTACCAAAAATCTTTCCTTTTTAAATGTACAATAATATCACAAGTTTAGGTCAAACTGTCACAAACACAAATTACCATTCATTCTTCAGTGTACATATGTCAAAGAGCTATGGGATTTGTTACCTTTTTAGTAGATTCTATTACATCCTAGTCATCCGAGTGAGAAAGTGCTTGTGTAAATATAATTTAATCAGATATGTGTTAGGCAAAGAGATAATTAATATGCCATTGCTCATTGGCTCTATTTGCATAAGAATTATTGATAGCGACAATAATTGTGTCATTATTTTTCCCATGACATTGAAGTAATATTGTAGCATTTTACTTCAGATACATCAGGAGTTGAAGTACCTGCTTCACATGTCAGTCATTGTCACACTGTGTGTCTAAGACAGCTGCAAGAGGGGTTTGAAATGTTGTAGCATGTCAAGCAACTGCTCATTAAATTAATAATGTTTCATCACACTGACATTTGTATACATGAGACATAAACTCGCCTAGACAGGCCTGTCTACAGAAACAGTATGAGACCCAGACAGGCAGTTTTTATGAGGGGCTGGGAACTTTAAAAAATAAAAATCTAACAGTATCTCATGTAAAGATGGGCAAATTTAGCTTGGCTTGGTCTGCATGTGCACATCATCAACTAGTTGAAAGTAAGTCATGTTGTCTGAATATTAATGTAAACCTTTATCAGTTATGTATCTTCTGAAGGGTAGCCATAGACTGGTAGACTTATCACTGAAAATGATGGACAGTGAGACATTTGAGCATTCTTGATGGATTGAGACCTTGCTAGAACCCTTTTCCTTAAGCAGGCCAATATATGGATTGATGTGAGCTATTTATGAGCTGAAATGCTGGTTCCATTTTCAGTGATATGTGAACTGAACTTCTGTAGTTACAAAGATACTATGGTTCCCATCAAGTTTTGCAAGTGTCTGGACAGAGCATGGTGGAAATCAGTTGACCAGCAACTGAATCTTCCATACACAAATTAAAAATTTACTATCAAAACCATCAGCTTTTTAGACATATTCCTTGTTCTAAAGAGAAACAATGGTTGGCAGCATAGATTAGCATAAAGATATCATTTACATAGTTACAAGTAAAACACAAAATCATTAGCACACACAGGTTTAGATGAATGGCCTCGTAGTGTGTTCCTAATAAGTGCCAACTGTGCTCCCAATCAGTAGTATTCAGAAACAAAATAAAGGCATTTTAGTAATGTTACTGTACTCAAAGGAATAGTGTTTCTATTGCATTTATATTATGAAGCAGGTGCACATACAATAACATTCATTCCATTGCCAGCTTTCGGATTGCTATTGCAAAATACCTGAAGATGTGGGCATTTGCTTGTGTATTTTTATGGAGGTCATGTAGTGATGCAGAGAACTCTGTGGTATTTGATGAACATAAGGTAGCAAGTTCAAACAGAGGTGGCAGCCAAGACCCAATTTGCATTTGTAAATGCAATTGTGTTTAGTATTCTGGGGTGAAACTCTAAAAGGCCTATGATAATGTTATGAGTGGTACTCTTTAGCAGACTTAGGCCGCATACACACGATAGGATCACCAGAGGACAACAGTCTGAAGGACCGTTTTCATCAGTCCAAACCGATCGTGGGTAGGCCCCATAGGTTATTTAACCTTCGGTCAAAAAAAATGAGAACTTGCTTTAAAATGTAACCGATGGACTGGTAACCGATAGGTCAAAACCGATCGTTAGTATGCAAAAGCTTTGGTTAAAAACCTGCGCATGCTCAGAATCAAGTCGACGCATGCTTGGAAGCATTGAACTTTGTTTTTTCAGCACGTCGTTGTGTTTTACATCACCGCGTTCTGACACGATCGGTTATTTAATCAATGGTGTGTAGGCGCGATGGACCATCAGTCACATTACTGTGTGTAGTTACAGACAGAAGAACAGGAAGAAAGAAAGAAGAAATAAGGACATTTAAAAGCAAAATCGAAGGATGAGGTAAGTGAAGGAGGACTGCACTAAGGTAAAGGAAGCTATTTAGGGAATTTTTTTTTTTTTTACCTTTACAACCCCTTTAAGTCACGCAATGTTTTTTTATCCAATAATATAATGCCACGAACATCCATTTTTCCAAAGTGCAGTTACCCCATAGAAGCCAGGCAATAAATGATTGCTAATTGGCTTCTCTATGTTACAGAACTTTGTAAATAATATATTTGCCTTGTTGAACACCGAAACAACCAAGAAAAACAGTAAGCTACTAATTCTCTACAGCAAACACAGTAGCTGTGCTTAAAGTGTATGTCTGGGCAAAGTCAAAATAAATAAATAAATAAATCGGTATATCACATTTCTCCACGTGTAATCCATTTAAATTGCTCTGTGTAATGTGTATTGAACTGCTGTGTTACAGCAATGCCTGGATGAAAAACCAAAGTAGTGAGCAACTTGGCTGTGTCCTTGTGTTCTTAACATTCAATGTCCAGTTGTGACCGTAATGTACCTTGCCCTTCCTTTTTACTAAAGAAAACCTTAAAGGGGTTGTAAAAGTTTTTTTATTTTCTAAATAGGTTCCTTTAAGCTAGTGTGTTGTTGGTTCACTTACCTTTTCCTTCAAGTTCCCTTTTTTTCTTTGTCTGAATTTCTCACTTCCTGTTCCTCCTCAGTAAGCTGTTCTGGCTGACTAACCCCCATGGATTATGGGGGCAAGCTTACTGAGGAGAAACAGGAAGTGAGAAATTCAGACAAATAAAAAAAACATTTAGAAGGGAAATCAAAGGAAAAGGTTAGTGAACCAACAATGCACTAGCTTAAAGGAACCTATTGAGAAAATAAAAAACAAAACAAACCTTTACAACCCCTTTTTTTTATCTTCCTTGCACTTGATTGGGTAGTCTTTACAAAGGGAAGCTTTAACACAATTTACTAAGGGAAAAATAGTGCAACTGCACTTGCAAAGTGCACAGTATATTTACCTTGAGTAAATCAACCCCAGTTTTTTTTTCTGGTTCATTTAGCGGGTTGAACAAAAAATCCTCCCAGATTGCTGCATGCACACAAACAATGTCATTGCAGGGATCTCTTCCACTGCACTAGTGTATTCTGACAAAGGAAACTTCCCGATCTCTCCCTGTCAAAATACACTGATGAACACTGCAGATATTGGCTATTATTGATGATTAAATGCTGGTTTTCTAGCAGGAATGTTCAACAGAAGCTGGTTTAATGATCAGCTTCTGTTGAACAGAGAGCGGTAAACATAGATCAAAACTTAATAAATGTATACCTAGCTTTATTTTTACACTTGTGCACTACTACACATAAACAAAGTAATGGAGCCTGTATCCCTCGATACAAGCTTTTACAGAGTATGGCCACTTGCGGAATGTCTAACTGGGAATGTACGTCATTACTTTGACATTAAATACCGTTGTTATGGCAGCAACTAGCTTCCATAACCCGGTATTGTTTTTTCCCTTAGGGGGACGGATTTCATATACAAGTGTTCCCAGTGGTGGATCACTTTTATAAGCGACAGGAGAGGTGCCCCTGGTGTTTCCTGGTCAATTACGAGCTTACAAGAGCCATCAGTAAGCTCCGAAATGATCCAATGCTGTCGATGGCTATGCAGGAAGCTGAGTGAGAGCAAGATGGCTCCCACTCGGCTCTATGCCCTTGAAGAGCTGAAGCGACCTCCGACGTCACTTTCCGATCCTCAGGCAGATAGACAGGATTTTTTGTTTTTAACATTACTTTTTTTTTTGCTTTTAAAAGTTAATGAGAGATCTGGGGTCTTTTTAATAAAAGTGATCAAAAAAATTAAAGGGACAGTATAACAATAAAAAATAAAAAGTAAGATAATTAGGAAAGAGCAATTCTAGATAATAATCATTTCAGAGCAAGACCTCTTCTGTAACTCTAAACAGGTAACCTTTAAATATTGTTAAAGCGTCGGCTATGGAGATTTTTAAGTACCGTTTTTTTTGTTCCCTTCCACAAGCGTGCGCAATTATAAACCTTTTTTTTTGGGTGCAGCAACATCTTTCACATTATCAAAAATAACTATACTGTTTTTTTTTTATTATTATTATTATTATTATTATTTATTAAAGTGTATTTTTTCACCAAAAAATGTGTTTGAAAAAGCGTTGCGCAAATACAGTGTGACATACAATATTGCAATGACCGCCATTTTATTCTCTAGTAAGTAATTTTCTAGAAAAGAAAATATAATACGATTTTTACTTGTAAACAACAAATGTCATAAAAAGGCCTGATTTTAAAGTGGTTAATTTATGTGATGCAATGAACACATTTTAAAGCCGTAGACTACGTGTTCTTGGGCAAACCAGACAATGAAAATAATTAATAATGAAGTTGAGAAAATTCACTCCATAAATTGTGTAAACATTCACCTCAATCTTTTGAAATGGAAATTAGTGTTCACTTTCAATACCCAATCATATGCAGATTAATTAATTATTTAAACAGAAATTTGGTTTTCACATGATTAGTAATTTATTAAATAAGTCCAAGTGTATCTACATAGAAGATAGGCAAGTTATCTGTTAGCTTTAATACACATGGCCAATACACATGGTCTGGAGAGTGGGGACAGCTAAAAGTAAATATTTTAAGGAACATTTTTTATACAAAATCTTTGTTTTTGGAGACAAGCTGGATGTTTGCTTTCCTTAAAGAAATATTTGAAGGTGTTCTTTTTGTGCCCAGGCTGATTTCTTAATGGCTGGGCACAGATAATGAGAACACTTGGCTGGCCTTTTTCAAACACTGACTGATGCAGGAATGACCTTTCTCAATTGAAATGGTGGTTATTGCACAGTATGTATTATTTACCCCAGTGAGACTGGCAGAGCTGGAACGCAAGGTGTTCTCATTACAATTTTCATGTCTCCAAAGCTAGAATGCATTTTCTTTTAATATCATACACTGCATCTGATGGGGGTGATGTGTTCATCAAGTTCAAGGCCCATTCTCAACAGATCATTAGTCAGTGATGTTTACATCCCATCAACTGGTGTATAATGAATATTTCCATTGCAGGGATGATATTTAAGGCAGAAAAGTTTATGCATCTTATTATAATACTACATCAATTAACTCCCCCGATACTACTATAAATACTAGCAAAATCACTTGCAGACAAGCAATATGCTAAATCATCTGTACTTGATGTAAATTATATGTCTGTGATATGGTGATGCTCAGAACAGTGAAACTGTTTATCTGCCTGAATTTTATATAAGGCTAATGTTCTTCCTCATTTTTCTTGTTTATTATTTTTGTTTTGCTTTTATTGTTTTTTTGCTTTCTTTCATTATTTTCTTCATCTTTCTTTGAATGTCTCTTACTTAAATACACCCCATTAATATTTGTATGTATCCCCCAAGGTGTATGACTGTCAAAGTCATCCTGAATAAAAATGCCAGGACTGAAGAAGTATTTATGAAACACAAATGGCCTTTTTCAATTAAAAGGGCTTATACCTAATGTGACTTTGGGCTCAGTCCACTAAAGAAAACCGCACAAGATAATTGAATCACATGACACATTTTTTCATTTATCTCATGCGATGCTGAAAATGGCAATTCTCCATAACTTCTTTACCTCAAAAAGCAAAAAACACTTGATAAATACGTTATAAAATGTTGTTAAAGTCAATTTATAAATAAATAATTGTTTGAGTTAAATAAGGAGTGGTCCAGGCATGAGGTATTTAAGAAATGTAAATCAAAATGAGCAAATTTGGTGTAGTCTCGACCTTTTTGGATCAGTTTCTTAACAGTAAGGGCTCTTTCACACGTCCGTTCCGTTCGTCTGTTTTTTGGACATCCGTTAACGGACCGCAATGCTTCCCTATGGGTTAACGTCCGTTAGCGGATGAGCATCCGCTAACGTCCGTTAGCATCCATCTGCGTTAAGTTCCGTTTTTTTGGACGGAAGAAAACCCTATTTTTCTTCCGTCAAAAAAACGGAACGGACGAAAAACGGATGTTAGCGGATGATCCGTTTACCATCTGATCCGCTAACGCCATTTGGTATGAATCCTGAGGGGGAAGTCCCCGCCGGATTTTAAATAAAAATCCGGCATGGGTTCCCCCCTCAGGAGCATACCGGGCCCTTAGGTCTGGTATGGGTTGTAAGGAGAACCCCCCTACGCCGAAATAACGGCGTAGGGGGTCCCCCTACAATCCATACCAGACCCGTATCCAAAGCACGCTACCCGGCCGGCCAGGAAAGGAGTGGGGACGAGCGAGCGCCCCCCCCTCCTGAGCCGTACCGGGCTGCATGCCCTCAACATGGGGGGGTTGGGTGCTCTGGGGCAGGGGGGGCGCACTGCGCCCCCCCCCCCACCCCAGAGCACCCTGTCCCCATGTTGATGAGGACAGGGCCCCTTCCCGACAACCCTGGCCGTTGGTTGTCGGGGTATGCGGGCGGGAGGATTATCGGAATCTGGGAGCCCCCTTTAATAAGGGGGCCCCCAGATACTGGCCCCCCACCCTAAGTGAATGGATATGGGGTACATCGTACCCCTACCCATTCACCTGGAGGCAAAAAGTTAAAGTTAATAAACACGACACAAGGGTTTTTAAAATCATTTATTAGTCTGCTCCGGAGGGCCCCCCCTGTCTTCTTTATTAGCTCTTTCACCAGGGGGGCTTCTTCTTTGACGTCTTCGGGTGGGGGCCGCTCTTCTTCGCCGCCGTCTGGTTCTCTTCCACCGCCGGGGGGGGTCGCTTTTATAAAAGCGCCCCCCCCGGCGGGTTTCCTCCGACGTCTTCGGCGGGGGTGGTGTGCTTCTTCTTCCGCTATCCGGGGGGTCTTCTCCGCTCTCCGGGGGTCTTCTTCTATGTTCGCCGCTCTCCGCTGTTGACTCGACGCACCCCGGTTCTTCCTCCCGCTGTCCGGTGCCTTCTCCTTCAGCGCTAAACGTCTTCTTCTTCTTCTGTGCTGTGACGTCGTCTTCTTCTTCTTCCCTTCTCCCGATGTTGACACGTCGCCTCTTCTCGCTGCAATGACAGGTGCGCGGCTTGCATCTTACTTATATAGGCCTCACAGTCCCATCATGCTCCGTACCTACCCATGTGATACCTACCCACGTGGGTAGGTACCGGAGCATGATGGGACTGTGAGGCCTATATAAGTAAGATGCAAGCCACGCACCTGTCATTGCAGCGAGAAGAGGCGACGTGTCAACATCGGGAGAAGAGAAGAAGAAGAAGACGACGTCACAGCACAGAAGAAGAAGAAGACGTTCAGCGCTGAAGGAGAAGGCACCGGACAGCGGGAGGAAGAACCGGGGTGCGCCGAGTCAACAGCGGAGAGCGGCGAACATAGAAGAAGACCCCCGGAGAGCGAAGAAGACCCCCCAGATAGCAGAAGAAGAAGCACACCACCCCCCGCCGAAGACGTCGGAGGAAACCCGCCGGGGGGCGCTTTTATAAAAGCGACCCCCCCCCGGCGGTGGAAGAGAACCAGACGGCGGCGAAGAAGAGCGGCCCCCACCCAAAGACGTCAAAGAAGAAGCCCCCCCTGGTGAAAGAGCTAATAAAGAAGACAGGGGGGGCCCTCCGGAGCAGACTAATAAATTATTTTAAAAACTCTTGTGTCGTGTTTATTAACTTTAACTTTTTACCTCCAGGTGAATGGGTAGGGGTACGATGTACCCCATATCCATTCACTTAGGGTGGGGGGCCGGTATCTGGGGGCCCCCTTATTAAAGGGGGCTCCCAGATTCCGATAAGCCTCCCGCCCGCATACCCCGACAACCAACGGCCAGGGTTGACGGGAAGGGGCCCTGTCCTCATCAACATGGGGACAGGGTGCTCTGGGGTGGGGGGGGCCGCAGTGCGCCCCCCCTGCCCCAGAGCACCCAACCCCCCATGTTGAGGGCATGCAGCCCGGTACGGCTCAGGAGGGGGGGGCACTCGCTCGTCCCCACTCCTTTCCTGGCCGGCCGGGTAGCGTGCTTTGGATATGGGTCTGGTATGGATTGTAGGGGGACCCCCTACGCCGTTTTTTTCGGCGTAGGGGGGTCTCCTTACAACCCATACCAGACCTAAGGGCCCGGTATGCTCCTGAGGGGGGAACCCATGTCGGATTTTTATTAAAAATCCGGCGGGGACTTTCCCCTCAGGATTCATACCAAACGCCGCACACGTGTAGAATTGGCGGGAATCCAAGTCGGATCTCCCGTCGCTTCTATGACGTGCTTGCTGGAATGTGCTTTTAGTATTCCAGCGAGTGCGAGATGTCGGCACCCTGTCGCCGAGAATCAGCGCGATGCCGTTGTGCTAAAAACACATTCTCGGCGACAGGCACTGTATGTAAAAAGCCCCCCCAAAAAAAAAAACGGATGAAAAAACGGATGGAAAAACTGATGGAAAAACTGATGAAAAACTGACAAAAAACAGACGAAAAACTGATGGAAAAACGGATCAACTGATGAAAAAAAAACTGATCTAAAAAACTGAGCTGACGTGTGAAAGAGCCCTAAAAGGCCTTGTACACATGACCGAACATGTCTGCTGAAACTGGTCCGCAGACCAGTTTCAGCGGACAGATCCGACCGTGTGTACAGCCTAGCAGACAGGTTTCCAGCAGACAAAAGTTTTAAAGCATGCTTTAAAACTTATCTGCTGGAAACCTGTCCATCCGACATGTCTGCTGGTTAGTACGCTTAACCAGTGGACCGAAATCTCCTGCATGCGCCGAATGGATTAGACGCATGCGTGGAAGCATTGAACGTCTGGGTTTGCGGACGTGGCGGTGTCAATGTCACCGCCACGTCACCGCGCTGTCTGTCCGCGAGGATTTTGGTTTGATGGTGTGTACAACCATCAGACCAAAATCTCAGAGCGGACATGTCCGATGAAAACGGTCCGCGGACCGTTTTCATCGGACATGTTGGGTGGTGTGTACGAGGCCTAATGCATAGAAACCTTAAACACAAAAAAAACAGAAAAACACAGCATCATTGGGGTTGATTTACGTGAAGTAAAGTATGATTAAAGGTAAAAGTTTAAAGTTTTGGATAGAGCGGAGATGGATTAGAGCCCCTATTGGGTTTTTATTATTGTCTGCGCCCTGATGGGGAGATTTACCCTCTCTATTTGTCCTGTTTGCTGTTATCATTGAAAGTGAAAGTAAAAGAAAAACCCACATTTTGTATTGTCCCCAGAAAATTAATAGAGGATACATCTTTCCATGGGGACACTGGTTCTGGTGACATTGGGGTTCCTAATGGATTATTTTAATTTGTAGGGATATCCTCTGACTTACTGTTTTGGCTATGGGACATGAATAAAAAGAAAGAGATAACACTGGCAACAATACACCTCCAATTCAGTAAAGGATGGGATTAGGCATGAGAGGGCAGGTGTAAGTTTGACTTAGCAAGCAGAAGGCCCAATACATAGTCAAAGTATGCATATCAGTAACATGTCACATTATCAGTACGACCATTTTTGCCACAACCAGAGACTTCAGCTTTAAATTGGTTCATGCATGAAACTATATCAGAGTGCAGCGATGCCCTCAAGGACACAAGCATTTCTTTCAGCATTGTATCTGATACAGATTGACCCAGTGTAGGAAATGCAGCAAAGGGATCTGAGTAAGAGGCAGAGGCAGGCCCTCCATTGGGATCATGATGTGTACCCACCTCCATGTCATATTCCCAATCCAAACCATTCTGGAAGTCCTGGCAGGGTTTATACTTCACTGGGCTTGTGGTAGAGGGAGTATATGTGCCAGAGAAGGGTCCGCTGCTTGAGGAGGAGCTCAAATCTCAAGCGGCCATATTAGAGTGCAGTCGCCAGGCCCACATGTGTGTGTGTGTGATTTTTTTTTATACTATCTTCATTCCGTATTAGACATTTAAAAATATATTTTGCATTTACTTAATTTAACTTAGTTGTTTTTGATATGCCATGTGGGTCATGTGAAAGCAGCTTCCCTTTGACTGAAATTCCAGTCACCTTTTTTCTTTTGTATTAATACATATGCTGCAAGGGCTGCAATGACTTAGTGAGTTGGCATATTTCTACAGCGTAAACCATTTTACCTCTTTATTTGCAATAAAATTGACAGTGGTTCTAATTCTTCTCCACTGTATCCATTCCACTGAATATCATGTCATAAAATAAAATACCAAATGTTTTCATGAGATAAATATCTCACACATTGATGAAATAGCTCATGCTTTATTTTTTCAGCTAGTGCAAGAAAATGTAAAGCTATTTTATTTCAGATTTTAAAGAGAAAAATACAGTTTCTCTCTGTGAACTAAGCCCCATGTAGCTAAAAAATAAAAGATTACATTTAAATAAAAAAGCATAGGCACCCAAAGGTGAACATATATACACTAGCTTTCTGTGTCCCAATAGGCAACTTTCTGCCACTTCCTGTTAGTGACAGAAATTGTCTGTTCTCTCCTATTGCAAATGCATTCCCATTGGCTAACGCAGCAGACCATCATAGTGATGAGTCAGTTGGAGTAGGGGTAAAAGGAGGTTAAGGAGTGGAGGAGATCGTGTTTTCAATGCTGGCTATGGAACTGACAGGGAGAGGGAGGGGAGGAGGGGGAAGATGCAGAGACACACAGGGGTGAGCTGCAATGACGGAAAGTACATGTAAACTGATCATGCTTGCAGCCATGATAAACGTGATCAGCTCTCAGAGAGGAAATCAGGACCAGGCATGATCAACCACTTCCTGTAGATAGAAAGGGGCAATGGAAAAAAGGAAAAGCACTATGCTACAGCTTGCACCTTAAAGGGACAGGAGCATATTATATTTGAGGGGGGGGGTAACAATCACTTTAAGGAAACAAAAGCGTGGAGGGGATCTGGCTAGCTAGAACATCCTATTCAATATTCTTTTCATGAGCCTTATGCAATATGCACCAATCTGTAAATGTGCATGTAAGGTGAAGTGATATTCTGCTTGAGGACAAAATGATTAAGGCCTCCGGTGTAAAAAAAAAAATTAAAATTGTAAATTAAATTGTATAATTCAGGTACAAAATATTGCCTGTTGCAGAGTCCTTACATAATTAAATGTGATACCATGGCAAACACATGCAAACATATCCCAAATGCATTAACACAAAAGTCAGGAGATTTGGGGATTTTAAAGGTGCAAATATTACAACAAAGTTATATTGATAAAATATTATTTATTGAAAATTTTAAATGACATAGTCCAAATATGAAAATCTGATCATACAGTACAGTTGGAAGGTGCAAACTGAATTATGCTCTACATGTTTCGCCACGAATAGTAGCTTCCTCAGGAGAATTTTTTAAACAGGCACTGTGAGCATTAAAAAGAAAACATTTTTTAGAAAAACATACAAACAAACTTAATAACAGTTCACTACTCAATAATTGTTACAACAAACAGAGATATTGTCATTTATCCTGGATTGGTTGAGAACACAATTTAGTAGGAATTAACTGTATATTCAATAGTAGCTAGTCAAAATGTTATATTATCAATGAGGCTGCAGAGTTGCAAGGGATACAATGAGATGAATCATCTGGTGTACCATAGAGGTACACACAAATACACACAAAACCCACTTGATAGTCCACCTAGGTTATGGCAATAGAACATAGGAACCAATCAGTGTGTACATTAACAAAGATGGCTTTGTTTTACCAGAGTTGAAACAGTAAAAAAATAAGATCTACCTGGAATCAAAGAACCAAACTTTGAGACAATCTCTCAAAGATTTTTCTTTCCAGGATGGAGATTCCAAAAAAGGAAGAATGGAGAGGAGGAATGAAGTGGACTATTGTCTGGTACTCCACAAAGTCAGAACATGACCCTAGAAGACAAGAACGAATAACCCAATCCAGTGGTGGTGCGTCCATAGTGGACGTAGGAGCGCCGCCCCCTCTCTCCTGCACATGCATGAATCTATCTATTGTCGCCGCTGCCGCCCACTATTCAGATGCCCAGCCCCTTGTCGAGCACCGGACATCTGAATTACAGCGGTGGGGGTGTTTTGGAAGTTCCTGATTAGAGCCATAGGCTCTAATAGGCTTCCTGATTAGAGACAGTGGGCTCCAAATTGTTCAACAGCGGGTGCACTGCTGTGCGTTCGCTGTTTAAACAGTGCTGTGTTAGGGAATTGCTTCTATTTTCCCTCTGAACTTGGTAGTATTTGAAAATGTTTCCCTTCTATTTTACACTGTAAGTATGTTTACCTACTTTTAATGGACACAAATGGCAAAAAGATGATTTGCCAAAATTAAAGATGACTTTTCAATTACAAAAAATCATATAAGCAGCTGTGTTATCTAAACAAATGTCTGACATGTTTATGTGAACATTCCAATGCCATCAGTAGATAGCGATAGGATCAACAACATTTCCATGATACACAGGATGCTTCAATAGGCTTTTACAGGCATAATGAAAGATAATTAATAACAATTGCAAACTTATTTCTCTGCTCTCGTTTTCAGTAACCAATGTGTCAAAAATATAGAGAAGTGAGGAGCTACATTTTAACCACCACTCTCATTTTAATAACTGTGTTAGAAGGCTCTAATTTTACTGTCATTTGTAGGACCTTCATAGGTCTTTTATCATGTCTATGCACTAATCAGCTAGGGCATTCCTGTTGTTTAAAACATTACAGTGATGCCTGGTCTGAAACCACAATGTAATGTGTGCCTGTTTACAATATTTTTTTTTTTTCGTAAACTGAACTGTTAGGCATATGTATAAATATGAATATTCAGTTTTTATTTAGTATACCGCAACTCTTCAACCTGCTGTATAAAATATTTTGATTTCCACTTTTTGTTAGGTATACTTATTTTTGGTTAAACCTCTGTGGTGGGTTGTCAGCAGGGGCAGAAGTCACCCTAAAGAGGACCTCTCTCTGTCGGTCTAAACTAGAGCAAGAAAATTGTAACTTTACCTGAAATGATCATTAATGTGCAAGGTTACCTGTGAATAATTTATATTTGCTACTTTTTATAGCTTTACTTACTGTGGCCACCTGAAGTCTGCTAGTAGCTGATGTGCCAAATGTCTGACCTCACACATTGTGCATTTAAAAGGCATAAGACATTGATTGAGTTTAGGTAGTCGATAGGTCAGCAGTTGTCAACTTACATTGGTCCAGCTTGGTTACATCTAAACCTTCATAGCCAGGGGGCTGTTTAGGATGTAGAAATTCAATGGTCTTCTTTGGGTGCTGCTCAAGCAAATTGCTCATCACCTCTACATACAGATTATGGGGCAGATCCTCAAAGAAATTACGCCGGCATATCTGTTGATACACCGTGTAATTTAAAATTTTGCGCGTCGTATCTTTGTTTTGGTATCCACCAAACAAGATACGACGGCATCTGTGTTAGATCCGACAGGCGCACGCCTTAGTAAGCCGTCGGATCTAAGATGCAATTTTCCGGCGGCCGCTGGGTGGCGTTTCCATCGTATTCTGCGTCGAGTATGCAAATTAGCTATTTCCGACGATCCACGAACGTACGAGCGGCCATTGCATTCTTTTACGTCCTTTCCGTTCGGCTTTTTCCGACGTATAGTTAAAGCTGCTATATGGTGGCGTACTCAATGTTAAGTATGGCTGTCGTTCCCACGTCTAATTTTAAAAATTTTACTTTGTTTGCATAAGTCGTCCGTGAATTGGGCTGGACGTCATTTTCGTTCACGTCAAAACCAATGACGTCCTTGCGACGTCATTTAGCGCAATGCACGGCGGGAAATTTTAGGGACGGCGCATGCACAGTTCGTTCGGTGCGGGGATGCGCTTCATTTAAATGAAACACGCCCACTACCCGCCACATTTGAATTCCGTACCCTTACGCCGCGAGAGATACACTACGCTGCCGTAACTTACGACGCAAATTTGTTGAGGACTCAAACCAAAGCCATTTAAGTTACGGCGGCGTAGCGTATCTCAGATACGCTGCGCCGGTGCAGATCTTTGTGGATCTGCCCCTAATAGTGTAAAACCTTAAAACTATATTTTATTTAAAAAAAGAAAATACACTCACATAGATCAGGTATGTAATGCACATAAAAACAGTATCTCTGGGTAAGTAAAATGCCATCTGCCTCTACTTCTAAGCAACACTTTACAGGCAGTAGTGTGCATGGTCATATAGGATAACACAATTAGCTTCTAGGAGCAGAAAATAAAATATTCATAATGGCTTCTAGGAGCTTAAAAAAATGCTTGTGTGCATGGAGCCTTGATCTAGATCAGGCACCCTGTTAAATGCAGTGTGGAATAGTTCAAACTGTTTCCTTTTTCATTCAGAAGAAATAAAGTGAGACAATCTTTACTAATAAATAGAACAAATTTTCCATCTAATTATGTTGTTTGTTATAGCCATGGTTGCTTGCCCACACATTCTCCTAATTTCCAGGCATTTTAGGCACATACACTTTCTCATCACTGATGTTTTGATTAGAACGGTTGGTATTTCTAGATACAGCTATTGGCTGGGTATTGTTTTGTGATGATTCACGTTCTTTAGAAGCTGATATTTCATGAAATTGGCCATCTGGTCCCATGACATTTTCATTAGAGCTTTCAGAAACACTATTTTTAGTGTTTGTTCCATGTTCACATGGATACTTGGATTGTATTTGCTATCAGGTCAGATTTTCTTTGTTTCTAGTTGCGCACATTTCTATATCATCAACCAGTGTTCCTTATGAACACATTTTTAAATGAAGAGGTAGAGGAATGTACACATTAGAATCAGGTCAACAATGAGTTTGACCCAAAATTTAACTGTTCAAGGTTCACTGGATGGGTGAGCTGGATGGCCAGATTTAGCCTTTTCTCCCACTTGAACCTCTGGCGCTACTGAAGCTGAAACACTTTCAGAAACACTATTTTTAGTGCTTGTTCCATGTTCACATGGATACTTGGATTGTATTGGCTATAAGGTCAGATTTTCTTTGTTTCTTGTTGCACACATTTCTATATCATCAACCAGTGTTCATTATGAACAAATTGAGTTTCAAATGGAAATGAACGGCAAAAATTTGTGTTTAGATATAAAAAACTATTTTAAATACCTTTTTTCCTCTTTTTTATAAGTGATCACATTCCTTCTGTTCTCAGCTGCATAAGAACTGGGGGAGGAGAAGCAGCAGCACACTGAGCTTCCCAGTGAAAGGTTGTACAACAGGGGCATGTCAGGATAAGTCTGATCATTGGAGGAGCACATGCTGTGTTCACAGCACAGCTAGTGAACTGACCATGGTGTGTTCTCATGCTTAGTGTAGTCAGTTTTTAATAGGAAAGCAAGGGGACTGCCAGGAACACCAGGGATTTCATACAAAGGAAGGAGGCAATACATATAGAACAGGATACTTTTCATATAACTACATGGTATAGCAGGCATATACGGATCAGGAATCTCAAGCGCTTTAATTCACTAAACCTCAGAAAAAATTATCTTGCAAAGTGAACAGCCTATGAGATTAAAACTCAAATGTTTAGCTAAACCCTAGGTGACTGTAGTCATTACAGCACAATCATCAACCCATCCTCGCATTCCAGGGTGATAGGTGTTATCCTGGACTCTGAACTCTCCTTTTGGCCCCACATCCAATCACTTTCCAAAATTTGCTGCCTCAACCTTTTCAACATCACCAAAATACACCCATTCCTAACCAATGACTCCACAACGCTCCTAATTCACTCCCTGGTTATCTTTTGCCTCAACTACTGCAACTTTCTCCTCATTGGCTTACCTTTAAATAGGCTATCCCCTATTCAGTCATCATGAATGCTGATACCAGACTCATCCACCTTACAAAGCATTCAGTGTCTGCTTCCCCTTTCTGTCAATCCTCACTAGATTGTAAGTTCTAACACACAGGGCCCTCTGATTCCTCCTGCATTGAATTGTATTGTAACTGTACTGTCTAATGATGTAAAGCGCTGTGCAAACTGTTGGCGCTATATGAATTCTGTATAGTAATAATAATATTAGTGCACTTACAACAACAACAATTGTGGGCAGTAGCCCATGCTATTTTTTTTATTTGCACCAACATCCACATTTTCAGGTCAAGCTTTTGGGGTGCAGCTCCTTCTTCAAAGTTCAAGCTGTACTAATACACAAAGTTTTAGCAGAATAAAAAGTAAGACAGTCTCTGAGGAAAAAAACACAATCATACACAGCAATTGCACTACTACTTGGATAGTTAGTGGGATAGAAAAAGGAGAGGGCTATAGATTAGGAGGGGGGATAACAGTCAAATGGGTGAGGGTATTACTTAAACTGTTGGATAATGATTTTGAAAATTGAGTTCCACATTTTTAGTTCATTATCTTTTGTATCATATACAATTATTATTCTTAGTTAAAAAAATCATTTCCTGGATAGTTTTGAAGTTCCCTTTAACCACTTGCCGACCTCCTCATGTAAATATACGTCAGCAGAATGGCACGGACAGGCACATGCACGTACCTATACGTCCTCTGCTTGACGCGGGTGGGGGGTCCGATCGGGACCCCCCCGGTACATGCGGCGGTCGGCAAGCCTCGGGGAGCGATCCAGGACGACGGCGCGGCTATTCGTTTATAGCCG
This sequence comes from Rana temporaria, assembly GCF_905171775.1. Lineage (NCBI taxonomy): Eukaryota > Metazoa > Chordata > Amphibia > Anura > Ranidae > Rana > Rana temporaria. Next base: position 556,411,895 of record NC_053489.1, read on the forward strand.
CTCCGTCGCGATCGCTCCCCGGAGCTGAAGAACGGGGAGAGCCGTGTGTAAACACGGCTTCCCCGTGCTTCACTATGGCGGCACATCGATCGAGTGATCCCTTTTATTTGGGAGACTCGATCGATGATGTCAGTCCTACAGCCACACCCCCCTACAGTTGTAAACACACACACACTGAACCCTAAATGTTACAGCGCCCCCTGTGTTTAACTCCCAAACTGCAACTGTCATTTTCACAATAAAGAATGCAATTTAAATGCATTTTTTGCTGTGAAAATGACAATTGTCCCAAAAATGTGTAAAAATTGTCCGAAGTGTCCGCCATAATGTCGCAGTCATGAAAAAAATCGCTGATCGCCGCCATTAGTAGTAAAAAAAATAAAAATAAAAATGCAATAAAACTATCCCCTATTTTGTAAACGCTATAAATTTAGGTAGAAGAATACGTATCGGCCTAAACTGAGGAAAATGTTTTTGGGGGATATTTATTATAGCAAAAAGTAAAAAATATTGCATTTTTTTCAAAATTGTCGCTCTATTTTTGTTTATAGCGCAAAAAATAAAAACCGGAGAGGTGATCAAATACCACCAAAAGAAAGCTCTATTTGTGGGGAAAAAAGGACGCCAATTTTGTTTGGGAGCCACGTCGCACGACCGCGCAATTGTCTGTTAAAGCGACGCAGTCCCGAACTGTAAAAACCCCTTGGGTCTTTAGGCAGCATATTGGTCCGGGGCTTAAGTGGTTAAGAACTAAAACATTAATGTCTTCCAAAGTGAGGTCTTATTGTGTGCTTACTTAACATTAACCGTTCATCATATAGACAGAAGGTGAAGAAAATCTAAACATTATTTACTCATTGACATTTCACCCATCAATCAAACTAAAAATAGACTATTCAAGCACCCATGCCAATTTCCTGGACATCATAGTATCCCTAAGGGATGACAAGCTGCACACCTCAATATACAGTAAACCACACCATGCATACCAAACAGGCCATCATATACAACTAGGCCAAAATAAACTACTGAATATGCTCAGACCCAGAAGACAGAAATAACGATTTTAGAATACTAGCAGATTTCTTCGATAAGAAAGGTTACAAGGACAAAACCATCAATTCAAGCATAAATACAGCCCTGAAAACCCAAAGAGAAAATATGCTACATTACAAAGAGAAAAAAAACTAACCTCTAGTAATGTGTACCTCTTGTAATCACATACAACCTAGCACTAGAAGGGATAAGAAAGATCATCAAAGATTTGCAATCCATCATAACAGGGGATGAAATGCTGAAAGAAGTAGTCCAAAAAGCCCCAATACTGGCTTTTAGGCAAACACCCAAACTCAAACATAGACTAATCGGCAGTAAACTTCATTCTAATTATGAAATTACAAATAAAGGAACCAAGCCCCGTGACAAAAAAAGTCTGCAAACTGTGCAGCCAATTCAATCCATTAAAAAGGGTCACACACACAAAAATAATCTTCAGTATCACAGGATCATACAGCTGCACCTCCAGTAATGTTGTATACCTCATCCAACGCACAAAATGCAACAAAGAATCTTTTGTTGGCGAAACAGGACAGAAAGTGCAAACAAGAATTAATTTACAGAAACACGCCATTGAAGAGCATAAGGAAGATGATTTCTGCACACCTATGGGTCATCATTTTTCACAACCAGATTACACTATTTAAGACAGAAATATTTTAGTTCTTAACGGGAACTTTAAAACTACTCAGGAAATTAAAACTTTTGAACTAAAAATGATAATTTGACACAAAATATAATGGACTAAAATGTGGAGCTCAATTTTCTAAATCACTATTCAACAGTTTTATGACCACGCTCACCTGACTGTTACTCCCCTCCCAGTCTATAGGCCTTTCATGTTCTTATCTTACTAACTATCCACGTTTAATTACCTTTACTGAGTATGTTTGTTTGTTTTTATTTTTTCAGAGATGGTTTTACCTACAATTCAGCTAAAACTTTTTTATTATTACTGCTTGGACATTGAAGGGGGATGGGGTATACCCTAAAAGCTTTTCCTGAAAATTTGACTAAGAAATATCAATTTAAGCTTTTACTGACACTTATATTTGCAACATACTCATACCAATGTTATACAAATGAGGTATTTGGCAGCAAGATGCTAAAGTTGACCTTTGTGGCAAAAATTGTAAATGCATATATTTGTACTGGAAACAAATATATTATTATCCCATAGGAGCCTGCAAGGCATTGCATCTATGATCAGAGGATAATGGGTGCAATGTCATGTGCAAACAAGTCCTAAAGCGTTCAGCCTATACCTCTGTATGGCCTTTCAGGTTTAAAGCTGCAGGAATTGTGGATTGACTACAAGTGCACTAATCACCAAGCTTGCAGTCTATTGAAACTACAAGCCGTCTGCCAAGGTGGTGAACAGAAATGGTACTTTATTCATTTGCAGATCTGTGTGAATGAATGACACAGCTGTACAAGTGTAGCCCCACATACCCACACAATTTTAAATGTGATAGTGCTTGTGAGGGACAGGAAACCTTGTCCACTGTCATGTAGGGATCGAGGGGTGAGGGAACATGACCTGAAATATGTTGCATGTTACAATTTAGCTTTTAAAGTGTGTAAGATTGGGGTGATCAGACTCCAGCGGTAGGTGCGTTTTTAGTGAGTAAGCCAGTCCAGAATGAATTTTCAAGGGCCTGGTAGCCCACTTTTATTTAAAAGCACAACAAGTTCAGAAACACATCAGTAGCCCTCACAGGGGGTTCCACCATTACTGTATCTATAATACTCAACACTTTAGCCTCCTGGCTTTCATTCTTGCCATCCAGCTGTTTCAGGCCTTTAGCCTAGGCCTAAGTTCTGTTCCTCAGAACAAACAGAGTTTCCTAGAGATAAGCTCACTCCTTGCTTACTCCTGGTCAGCGCCTTGCTGCTCAATCACCAATGGTATATGCCTCCTGCAGACATGCATACTCTAGCTGCACCCATGCAGCGTCTCTGAATCCCCTCAGAAAGATGGGAGCCCACCTGACTCCCAGGAACAGGCTTCCTGTCTGTGGGGTGGGGCTCTGAGCCATGTCAGGTCAGAACTAAAATAGCCCAAGACACAGCTGTGCACTTAATGTGTCTTTCTCTCCAAAATATGGTGTAAACTCACCACCACAAGTGTATCTAATGCCTTTTTATCACTCCGAATAGGAGCAGGGAAGAGCTAAAACATCTGTCTCTGTCCCCAATGTGGACATTCACCCTCTTTATTTGCCTGGTGACTATTGTCACTGTGATTAAAATTGAAAAGAAATCCAAAATATTGAGTTTTCTCTATAACAAGAACAGATAGAAAACCTTCCAATGATGACACTTGAAACTGTCGGTTGCATCTTTAAAACAGGAAATGTAGGAACACAGACGGCAACAAAAAAAAAACACAAAGGCTTTAAATATTACTTACCATATCAAAAATCTCTAACTCAAAATGTATTTTTTTTTTATATATCCAACAATCACATGCTACCAAGCAATTAAAAAAACTCTTATGCCCTGTACACACGATCGGTTCATCTGATGAAAACGGTCTGATGGATTTTTTCATCAGATATCCGATGAAGCTGACTTTCATCAGTCATGCCTACACACCATCAGTTAAAAAAACGATCGTGTCAGAACGCAGTGACGTAAAACACAACAACGTGCTGAGAAAAATGAAGTTCAATGCTTCCGAGCATGCGTCGACTTGATTCTGAGCATGCGTTGATTTTTAACAGATGGATTTCCCCACAGACAATCATTTTTTTTCTATAGTTTTTTTAACCATCAGATAATTTTACAACAGGTTTTAAGGGCCTGATCCACAAAAACCCGGCGTAACTTAATTTTTCCCGTTTAAGTTACACCGCCGCAAAATCTCTACCTAAGTGCCCGATCCACAAAGCACTTACCCTAGAAATTTTGAGCGGTGTAACTTAAATCCGTCCGGCGCAAGGCGTTCCTAATCTAATGGGGCGAGTCCCATTTAAATTAGGCGCGCTCCCGCGCCGGACATACATGCGGGTAAAAAAAGTTGCGTCGGGAAAAAAAAGAGATGCGGAGGGAATTTTTATTTTTTTTAAAAAAATTGACAGCGTCGCGGGAAAGAAGGGTATACTTTTACATGGTGTACTAACTTTACACTTTGTAAAAGCAGCCCTAATTTTGCGACGGCAAACTAATACTTACAGAGAAAAAACGAAGCGTAAAAGCTTTGTGGATCTCCGTAAGTGCTAATTTGCATACCCGACGCTGGATTTCGACGATAAATGCCCCCAGCGGCGGCTGCGGTACTGCATCCTAAGATCCGACAGTGTAAGTCCCTTACACATGTCGGATCCTCTGCCTATCTATGAGAAACTGATTCTGTGGATCAGTTCCATAGATAGAAACAGGGATACGACGGCGCATCAGTAGATACGCCGGCGTATCCCTTTTGTGAATCAGGCCCTAAGTTTTTTCATGGGAAAAAAAAACATGGGGCCCACACACGATCAGTTCGTCTGATGAAAACTGTCCAGCAGACCGTTTTCATCAGACAAACCGATCGTGTGTACGCGGCATTAGGTGTAGTGCATCAGAGTCCTTAGTGCATTGGCATGACACCTATTTTGTAGCTGAGTACCATGAGTGGTTGTTTATTATTGTGCTGGTTACATTCAATAGACAGAAAAGAGATAGGTACTTATTATTAGCAATTCTGTTGACTTGTTAGATTATTTTTTATTGTAAAATAAAGCTATAATATGTCTAATGAATGTAGTATTATATAATAGACAGTATCTTGTGACCATTACAAGTTCCTGCTAATATTTTCTAAAGAAAATTCCTAGCGAAAATTGAAATGTAATTACCCCTTGGGGAAGTCATTGTGTCAATGCATGTAATTAGACAGGCTTGGAGTCAATATGTTTTCTTGAGATGAAATGACTTACTGACATAATTCATAACATGTTTTATGTGTAGCCTGTGCAGCGGTAATGACAAAATAACTGCTTTCACAGAAAACTCTGCACAGTATGGAGGACACCTTGTCACATGCAAGATTTAATGCCACTAAAATAACACAGACAATACTGGCAAGTCATTGTAAGCACTTGTGATCATTTGCATTTCTGCTTGGAGTATAGCCCAGAGTTTGGGGATTTTTTTTTTCACTTTACAGGATGGTTGTTTCTTGTAAGTTGTGGATCTATTAATAATGTACATATGTATAATTTGCACTTTTAGCTTTTTTTACAGTCTTCATAATAATAGACAATATGGTATAATGTGTTTATGAACTTGCTGTTGTTTTCTAGATTCTAAAGAATTAATCAGGCCATAGCAGAATAACAGATCAATAAAGTTCAGTGCTTTGACAATATAGTTGAAGAACAACTCCTCAACTTGGAAACATTCCTAATGCCGCGTACACACCATCACTTTATGTGATGAAAAAAATTACGTTTTTAAAAACGTCACTTTAAATGACCGTGTGTGGGGGAAAACGTTGTTTTATGTCTTGTAAAAAAACGACAAAAAAAATTGAAGCATGCTTCAATTTTATGTGTCGTTTTTCAAAACGTCGTTTTTTACTTCACAGAAATTGACTGTATGTAGCAAAAACCTACGTTTAAAACAAAGTTTTTACACCCGCGCATGCCCAGAAGCTAGTTATGAAGCGAGCTTCAATGGAAAAACGTGGTGAACGTAACCTCGCTTTGCTAGAGCAATGTGAAAAAATGATGGTGTGTAGGCTACTTCGTCTTTGAAAATTGAAGTTTCAAAAACGTCGTTTTTTACTTCACAGAAAATGTTTTTTTTTTTCATCACTTAAAGTGATGGTGTGTACGCGGCATTATGGCTTCTATTTATGAGACAAACTCAGCGAAGGTGTGTCATGCAATATCACATTCATATATTTCGCTTTCCTAAAAATCAGGAAAGTGTTTACCCAGTATATGTACTTATATCGTTTTGGATACTACATGCCTCAAAATAATAAGTCTTTTCTGTATATCTTATAGATCTATATTTAAATTTTCAGTGGTAGATATGCTATGTACCACACCTCTAGCATTAGATACACACACAAAAATAAAAATAAAATATGATTTTTTAGGCGACAAAAACTCTCAAGTATGAGAATACTTTATTATATGATTAAAATAAAAACAATAACTGTGTTCATATATATGTCAACATTAAAATAATATAAAATATTTTGAAATAAAACCACAAATTGTTATCCCACTTAGATAAAAAAACATTTTTTGCGATACAGCACTGCGTTATTTTAATTGACAATTGCACAATTGACCCGGCGTCCTGGGATCGCTGCCACTTCACCCAGTGGACAGTCATCTTTGGCTACAATTTGAAACTGCAGTGCGACTATTCCTCTCACTTATGCTACTAGCAGTGCGCCTGCTTCTTTCTAATCACTATGTTGACCCAGCACCAGCCTCGGCTGGGTCCCCTTCCCGGGGACCCCTTACTTCTGTTATTCACTAATACAGAGACTAAGTCCATTCACATATATGCCTCCCGTGGTCGCCACAGGAGATCTCATCTGGAACTTCTGCCTCCGCGAACTGTGGGGGTCATAGATTGCTCTCCTGATGAAGCAGCAGCGGCTGCGAAAATAGTCGAGACACCCTCCAGTGACTCCCATCCCCAGTGTGACCTCCCCCCTAAGGGGCTGACTACTGGGGCAATACATCTGGATTGTCACTATTTTTAATTGTATTTTTGTTTGTACTTATTGTTTCTTTCTGTGTCAATAAAATGTATTTAATTTTTTCTTTTACACGTGCATTCTTATAATTGTTTACTGTACCGCGATAGTCCAACTTGCCCGCAAATCCCCCCTTTTTTTGTTTTTTAGTTTGGGGACCAAAATCCAACTTTTAGCCCAGGTTCACACTGGGCTGCGGGAGTGAAGCTGTGCGAGTTCAGCTGAACTCGCACGATTTGACTCCCGCTGGCAGTCCCGATTTCGGCCGCGATTTCAGAGACATCTGTGCAGGTTTCTGCACAGATGTAAATTGCGGCCCGAAATCGCAAAAAGTAGTACTACTTTTTGAAATCGGTGCAGCTCGACGCACCGATTAGGAAGGTGCCATTGCCAAAAATTGCTGCCAATTTGAGATGCGATTGAGATGCAACCAGGCCTTATTCATAAATGTAGGGCAATATGTATTTTGCTACATATTTTTGGTAAAAAAAATCCCAACAAGTGTATATTGATTGGTTTGCACATAAATATATAGCATCTACAAACTATGGTATATATACTGTTTTTTTATACTAGAAATGGCAGCGATCAGTGAGTTATATTGGGACTGTGATATTGCAGCAGACCATCGGACATTAACTGACACTTTTGACACTTTGTCGGAACCAATGACACTAATACAGTGATCAATGCTAAAAAAAACTGTGTGCCTAACCAGTGTTTTTGTGTAAACCGTGTGGTGCTTTTACTAAGGGAAGTGATGGAGTTTATTCCCTGCTTTGAGGGGACATAAAATCCATCACTTTCCCCGTCAGAACAAACATCTGCCTTGTTTACATAGGCATAGCTCTGTCCCATGTCTCTGCCCAACGTCTAGCGGGTGTCGGCGGACATCGATTCCCTGGCACCTGCAGATCAGCTTCTGCTGTGAGTAATAACAGCAGAAGAGGCCCACCAGTGGCACATGTGTACACCCCTCTAGGGGGAAGAGCAGCATCACGTGTGTGTATATATATATATATATATATGTGCACTGGAAGACATGTGACAAAATGTGTAAGGTAGAGCAACATGCTGATATCATCGCAAGTTCCCAGTAGTGTGGGTGCTGTTTATCTGGCTAGCAAGGATTAGTAACTAAGCATTTTTTAACCACTTCAGCCCCAGAAGATTTGGCTTCTCAATGATTGGGTAATTTTTTGCGATACGGCACTGCGTTGCTTTAACTGACAATTGCGCGGTCATGCAATATTGTACCCAAACAAAATATACATCCTTTTTTTCCAACAAATAAAGCTTTTTTTTGGTGGTATTTGATCACCTCTGCGTCACCTCTAACAAAAAAAAGAGCAATATCGCTATAGTAAATATGCAATTTAAAAAAAAAAAAAAATCCTCAGTTTAGGCCAATATATATTGTTCTATATATTTTTGGTTAAAAAATTGCAATAAGTGTATATTGATTAGTTTGTGCAAAAGTTATAGCGTTTACAAACTATGGGAAAGATTCATGGCATTTATATGGCGTTTTTTTTACTAGTAATGTAAATCTGTGATCTGTAGATCTGTGATTTTTTTGTGGCATTACTACGTTGCGGCGGACAGTTTGGACACTTTTGACACATTTTTCTGACCATTGACATCTACAGAGAGATCAGTGCAATAAATATGCACTGATTACTATGTAAATGTCACTGGCAGGGAAGGGGTTAAAACTCGGGGGCGATCAAGGGGTTGTGTTCCCTATTGTGTGTTCTAACTGTGGGGAGGGGTGGGACTAACTTGGAGATTTTACAGAGCGTGGTTTCTTCTTTGTAGAAACACACGTTCTGTCATCTCTCCTTAGACAGCACCAAGATTTATGTGTTCTCACACACAAACCCTTGTGCAGCCGCTCATGCACGAGATCGCACGTGGCTGGCGGCGATCACGCCCGCCAGCCACACGCATCGGGTTCCCGACTGTGCAGTGCTCGTACGCCCTCTGGTGGCTATCCTGGGCGAAGACGTCTATATACAGGATTTCACCCAGGAGAGCCATTCTGCTGCAGTATATCTGTGTGAATCGGCCAGGAATCGGTTAATCTTCAGAATGTAAGTGTAATTTTCGGATCATCTTTTTCATTTTTATACTCGCATGGATCATGTATATGGGACAATGTCTATCTTAGAACCAGTCATAACCATCCGCCAGTGGGGTAGCTAGAGGAGTTGCCATTAGACTATGCAGGGCTTGGTGCCCTAGTGAAAGAGCACATAACTTCTCTTTAAATAGGGGGTCACACTACAGGTGGTAAGCGTGTACTCTTCCCATTTAGTGGTGGCTTCACGAGTCAGTTGACATTAGCTGGTGGTGATTTTTTACACACCTACACATTGGACTTTATTGTTATGTTAACTTTTATATGTGATATAGTTAATTTCAGTCTGTTTATATGGTCTTTTTTTTTCACTTGCTAGTGTGACTCCTTTAGGTATAATATACAACATCGCAGTAGTCAGGAACTAGCCATATGACAATGCAAGAAAGGAAAGGAAAAGCAGGAGCAGGTGAAAGACAAGCCGGGTCAGCAAGGGCAGGACTAAGTAGAGGTTCAGGAACAAGCTCCTAGCTCAGCTCTGCTATTTAAAAAAGGACAGGTGTGTCTGATTTTTTGAGCAGAGGGACTGGTAGGAACACCAGGTATTTCACATAAAGGAAGGAATACAAAAATATCAGGATACTTTTGCATACAAGTGCATGCTACATATTAGGCACATATTAGGAATATGAAGTTTTTGGGGTAACAAAAGCTTTAAGAGCAGAATACAATATTTATATTTAGCATTAAGAGCAGATTAGAATTATAGCACCCCCTATATTCACATATTCTTTACTAGTTCAAGGTATTACTTTGCACTTTTCAGGGAAGCCGCTTTTATACACCATTTAATCTAATATTACGCTATAGCGCAAGGTTCTTTTTCATGTTAATATTTATTTTGAGTACACCCCAACAGATTTGTTAGAAAAGCCTTTACCATGCTTTCAGAATCAACATTTTCTGTGGGACACTATACTGCAAAATACTCCCACAAATGCGGGCCACTGATTGCAACCAAGATTTGTTAATTTGCAAAAGTATTTTTCCTAACAAATTCATTCAAGACCACATTGCAAAAATGAATACATCCCAATAAAAGTCTTGGGAGGAGCAAAGCTACATTTTAGACAACAAAATCCTAATTAACAAGAATTCAACAACAGGTAAGTCTAATTATTTATTAAACAGGTTTCCAGCAGACAGTTGATTATAAAAGGGCATTACTTAACCACTTAACCCCCGGACCATATTGCTGGTCAAAGACCAGAGTACTTTTTGCGATTCGGCACTGCGTCGCTTTAACTGACAATTACGCAGTCGTGCGACGTGGCTCCCAAACAAAATTGGCGTCCTTTTTTTCCCACAAATAGAGCTTTCTTTTGGTGGTATTTGATCACCTCTGCGGTTTTTAGTTTTTGCGCTATAAACAAAAATAGAGCGTAATTTTTGAAAAAAAAAAATATTTTTTACTTTTTGCTGTATTAAATACCCCCCAAAATATATAAAAAAAATATTTGTTTCCTCAGTTTAGGCCGATAGGTATTCTTCTACATATTTTTCGTAAAAAAAAATTGCAATAAGCGTTTATTGATTGGTTTGCGCAAAAGTTATAGCGTTTACAAAATAGGGGGTATTTTTATGGCATTTTTATTAATATATTTTTTTTAATAGTAATGGCGGCGATCAGCAATTTTTTCAGTACTGCGACATTATGATGGACACTTCGGACACTTTTGACACATTTTTGGGACCATTGGCATTTTTATAGCGGTCAGTGCTATAAAAATGCATTGGATTACTATAAAAATGCCACTGGCAGTGAAGGGGTTAACACTAGGGGCGGGGAAGGGGTTAAGTATGTCCCTGGGTATGTTCTTACTGTGGGGGGGTGGACTCACTAGGGGAAATCACTGATCTTCTGTTCATACATTGTATGAACAGGGGATCAGCATTTCCCCCCCTGACAGGACCGGGAGCTATGTGTTTACACACACAGCTCCCGGTCCCCGCTCTGTAACGAGTGATCGTGTATGCCCGGTGGCGATCTTGCCCGCCGGGCACGCGCACGGGAGTCGGGGGCGAGCCCCTAGTTCCCTGCGAGAGAGCCGACGTAGAGCTATGGGCTCTCACGCAGGAGAGCCAACCTGCCGTCGTAGAATGACGGCGGCAGGTCGGCAAGTAGTTAACAAAGAAAACCCCTTCCCATTTCATACTGTCAGCAATGGCACCACACGGAAGAGAAATGTCAAAAGACCTGAGAAAGAAAATAATTTCTTTACACAAGAAAAGTGAAGGCTACTGGAAGATCAGCAAATATTTACTTATCAGCAGAATACTGTAGCAAAAGTGATACAAACATTTAACAAAGAGGGAACTGCAACCATCTCACAGACATCCAGGCCATCCACTCCATGGAAATTAACAACTGACCAGGAGCATCTTGCGATGAGAAGGATTGAAGAAAATCACCATGCAAGTTCACTGCAGATAGCTAAAGAAATAGGAAGTCAAACTGGGGTGGTTGTTTCCCGTGACACAATATGGCGTATACTGCGGAGGAATGGCATGCATACAGTAGGTGTCGTCCACAAAGTAAGTCTCTCCTAAAGCCCATGCACAAAAAAGCCTACCTAGAATTTGCCCAGGCCTATACTGAAAAAGAAGACTACTGGTACTCTGTACTCTGAAGTGATAAGACCAAGATAAATGTTTTTGGAACTGATGGCTTCAAAACTGTATGGCATTGCAGAGGTGAGGGTTACAAAGAAAAATGCATGGTGCCTACAGAGAAACATGGTGGTGTGGGTGTCTTTCTGTGGGGCTGCATGAGTGCTGCTGGTGTTGGGGAGCTGCATTTCATTCATGGTATCATGAATTCACAGATGTACTGCTCTATATTGAAAGAGACAATGCTACCATTTCTCTGTGCCCTTGGCCGCTGTGCACTTTTCCAACATGACAATTATCCAAAACACACATCTATGGCCACTGTTGCATTTCTGAAGAAGAACAGGGTGAAAGTAATTCAGTGGCCAAGTATGTCTCCTGAACTGAACCCAATTGAATGCCTATGGGGAATTCTGTAGGGACACTGTCTTTAAATAGGCTATCCTCCCTTCATTTGATCATGAATGCTGCTGCTAGACTCATCCACTTTACCAATAATTCAGTGTCTGTTACCCATCTCTGCTAATTCCTCCAATGGCTACAGCACACCTAATGAATTAAACTCAAAATACTAACAATAACTTACAAAGCCATCCACAACTCTCTGCTACCAGCTACATCTCTAATCTAGTCTCAAATGCCAACCACATTGTTCTCTTTGTTTCACCCAAGACAATTCTGCTCTCTAGGTCCCCTGTTACCTCCTCATATGCTTGCCCTCAGGACATTCCCTGAGCCTCTCCCTATGAAACTCCCTACCCCAATCTGCCTAGCTATCACATACTCTGTTCACTTTTAGGCGATCCCTTCTCTTTAAAGAATACTATCTTGCCCCCAACTAACTATTATACATTTATGTTCTCGATTGTCTCATCCACCACATGTATTACCATTTGTATCGCTTGACCCTCCCTTTTAGATTGTAAGCTCCAACGAGCAGGGTCCTCTGATTCCTCCTGTGCTGAATTTTACTGTAAGGCCCCATACACACGAGAGAATTTATCCGCGGATACGGTCCAGCGGACCGTTTCCACGGATAAATCCTCTCAAAGATTTCCGCAGATTTCTATGCGATGGAGTGTACACACCATCGCATTGAAATCCGCGCGGAAATCCTCTGGCGATGACGTGTCGCGCCATCGCCGCGATTATGACGCGGCGACGGGCGCGACGCTGTCATATAAGGAATTCCACGCATGCGTCAAATCATTACGACGCGTGCGGGGAATCCCTTTGGACGGATGGATCCGGTGAGTCTGTACAGACGAGCGGATCCATCCGTTGGAATGGATTCCAGCAGATGGATTTGTTGTGCATGTCAGCAAATATCCGATCTGCTGGAATCCATCCCAGAGGAGATTTCTCCGCGGAAACAGATCCGCTGGCGTGTACACACCATAGGATCTATCCGCAGAAACCCATTTGCTGGGATTTATCTGCGGATGGATTCTATCGTGTGTATGGGGCCTAACTGTATTGTCTGCCCTCAATAATAATATATAAAGCATATATATATATATATACAGTATTCCTTTGATTGCAGCACTGAAGCGTTTGCTAGCAAGAGAGGGGCAAACTGATGATGGTGTAAAAACAGCAAAATAAACTTATTGCAAGCTGTTAACACACGATTTGAAGACATTCAGTGCAACGCTCTGTACTGCATCGCAACAGTACTAGATCCCAGATTTAAAGATCACTATTTTGACATGGATAAAAAGCAGCGTGCAATGGAAATGATACAGACACAGTTGGAGGTGATGGAAACATCTGGTGAAACAGACATGCAGCACAGAGGTGCCAGGGAAACGGTCTCGTACAAGTAACAAGGAGCCCACTCCCTCACTTTCTGACATGGTTGATGAAATGCTACAGGAAAGTACCCCAATCCACAGCAGTCCCACATCAAGTGCAGCTACGCAACAGCTGGAGAGTTATCTATCCGAACAACCTATTTCTAGAAGTAGCAATCCCCTTGACTACTGGCGCATGAACAAGAACTGATTTCCATTACTTGCACTGATGGCACGCAGATATTTATCTGCCCCAAGCACCAGCACAGAGAGTGCGAGACTGTTCAGTGCAACATCCCACATTCTTGATGAGAAGAGAAACCGACTCTCTTCCCAGAAAGTTGAACAACTTTTGTTCTTGAAGAGAAATATGTCACTTTTACTGAAGTAAAAAAAAACACATTCCAATTTGCTTAAAATTATGTAGCCATGTTACTTTAGGCTACATGTGTTGTTTACACTTTCATGTTGATTTCAGTTCTTTAATTATTATTTTGCACTATAATGTTTTCTTAACCTAGTTTATAACTTAATGAGACAGCTGTCTAATTTTTCAAACACAATTAAGTAAAACCACTTCTTTTTTTTTTGGCTCGTACTTACCAGCCACTGGTCTTTTCCCCCACATCTTAGTCACATTCCAAGGAATGCAAAAAGGCAGCATCCCCCTGATAAAAGAAGATTACACTCTGATGGTTCTTATGGACACTTTTGGGATTCCAATTTCCCTAAAATGCAACCAAGATTAAGGTGGACCCAGTGGTTGGTAAATATAAGCAAAAAAAAAATAAAGGATTTATTTTTGTTTTACAAATGAGACAGCTTTCTCATTCAGTTATTAAACTACTGAATGAGACAATTTTTTCAGCTGGTGTTTTGAAGGGATGCATGTCCCTTTAAAGTGGAATAAACACAATGTTATTTTGCCCATTTACACTGAAACAAATTTAAGTCTAGAGCTGCTGTTTGAGTTTATTACTGGATTTGTTGTTCCTGTTTTGCAACAATAAGTTTTATATATTAATATTAATATACTATGTATATTTGTGTCCAATTTTCCAATAAAAGTTTGGTTATTTTATTATATTGACTTGGAGCTTTTCAATTCTGGTTATTTTAAATCAATGAAGCTAATTAAAATGTCTCATGTAATACATACAATTATTAAAAAAAAAATTGAAATAGGGGGAAAAAAGAAAAGTAATTTTCGGTTTCCGTTTCCGTTTCGGGCTGACATTTTTTTTATTTTGGTTTCGTTTCGGTTCTGAAATTTCCATTTCGGTGCACCTCTAATATATATATATATATATATATATATATATATATATATATATATATATATATATTTATATATTAACAGAAAACATAAGGTTTTGACTTGTTTTGCTTTCAAATAAAAACAGTTCTTTCATTACTCCCTTTTAAGCTTTAATTTGGTAGCCAATGCTCTACAAATGAAGACAGTGTGCATTAATATTAATGAAGGACAGAGGTCTAATATTCAGTAAGTGTTTGCTATCTACCAAGCTTGGCTTGATTTAGCTTTTCCACAGCCTCATAACAAATCCATTAGCATGACTGCATTAGCTAAGATGAATGACAAAAAGCTTTCATTAAAGGGACACCTTTTGAAGACTTTTACTACAGAGCAGCTGTATAGAAACTTGGATAAAATTATTAAATTGACTTAGGACTTTTACAATTTACCATTTAAGGGAGCAGTTATCTCACAACATTCATTGGTTCTTCTGAACCCAGGCATGCAGATTTTTTCAAAACTGCATAGGTAAAATTTCGATAACACCTATGTTATATTTGTTATGTGTTTTCATTCACATATATCTTTTTTTTTAGGTAAAAAAAAATGTGCATTTACTTTATATTTTTTTTAGGAGCCTGGAAAGCATTACACCAGTGATTAGCAGATGGCTGGTGGCATGCAGGACTCTTGCAGGCTGTCAGAGTAAGCTGTCTGCCCATACATCGTATGGGCAGTCAGTTTCACACTGACAGGACCATGATAGTTCTTTGAGAGCTAAAAGCAGACAGCCGCAAAGAATGTTAGTACTTGCAGTTCATTCAGTCACAAAACTCTGTGAATGAATGACTTGGCCGTGTGTGTGGAGCGTGCTTATTTCAAAAAGCAGCAGTTGGTACGGTGAACTTCTCCTTGTACTGATTCACACAGAGATAATGGATTCCTAAGTGGTTGCAGGAGTGGAAACATTTTACATGTTCCACCCTAAAAAGGGATGTAACATGTAACATGTTCCCAAAGCTGAACTTAAAAATAATATTTAAAAATGCAGTTGTGCAGTGCAGATGTGCACTGTTAAAATCCTACCAGCTCTCTTTGGCTAGGAGGGGACTGGGCAGCTGTATTTGCCATAAGTAATTCTGTCTGTATTATGCCAGCAGGTCTTCATTAACATTAGTAACTAGGTTTGTACACTGTCTACCCTAACAAAGGGTTAAAAGGTGTATATATATATATATATATATATATATATATATATATATATATATATATATATATATATATATATATATATATATTATGCTGTGCAAATGGAAACATATAACAAACATTGTTAAATTTGACTGCAAATGTGGAACTATGCTTTGAGCCGTATTGCTGTAAATCTGTTGTGTGAAGCTAAGGCACTGCAGCTCTGACATGAGGAAGCAAAGCCTGAATGGTTGGGGAGGGGGGTCTATAGGCAATACTGGTGTCTAGTTCTTTACCCTTTGCTTGCCATTTGTATGCACAGTTTTCCGTCTTTAGTCTTTCAAGTTTCATTTTTAAGTTACCTTTTTAATGATTCCTCCACATGATATGACATGGGAACACTTCCAACTAGAGTTTTACATTTAAAAGAAAAACTTTTGTGTTTTCATTGTTGAATTTTAAACCACCTCATTCTGCGTGAACCATTGTTATTCATTAATGTACCCAAGAAATAATTACCTGGCCTGCATTATCACACGGAAGGAAAAAAAATCTTAGAAATCTCTAATGATCACGAAAATGAACTAATGAAAAAGAAACTGACTGCACTAACTAATTTTGATTAACTATAGACTAATCAGAGTGCCAACATGATCTAATTAGATAAAGTTCTAAAGTACAGCACATACAGTATGTTGCAATCCAGGAGCAATACACTTCAGATGGCTTTCAGACCAATATATAGTTCAAAATCCATGAATACAGAAGAAGAAAGGTCCCAGACTCACCACTATCAATAATGTATTATTGTTTGTCTTTAAAACATTTGCAGAAAGAATCACTACATATTGCCACTGTTGTTTTGAAAATGCAAGTGCTGTTGGAATTTAAATGATAGTTTCTAAATAATATTGGGATGGTATTATCAATAACATGTGGTATTTTCAGTGGTATGTATTGTTAGTCATAGTGTAGGAATTTTCTTGTATATCTATTTTAAGACTGTCATTGATAACTTTTCCATCTCCTTGCTAGAATCTGTTTTGAAAGCCCAACTCCAGATGGCTTTTTTCAAATTGGTGATTGTCCTATGGTTAAAAAAAAATCAGCAACTGCAAAACTCAGCCTACCTCTGGCACTATCCCCCGCAGACACATCAATGATCTACCGCTGATCTTTTCTTAGGGTGAAAGCTGCCTATATCATTAGGCTGTATTTGTGCTGTAAAGAAGTAGTTCAGAATTTATAATGACCAGGCGCAAGTAAGAATCATCTTTATGGCTCTGCCCACTATCTAAAACGATGTTGAAAGTAGGACACGTAGATCCATTCTGATTTTTGGAAGGATAAACTGTGCTTTGCACTAGTTTAGTGGTGGACTTTTAGTTTTTGTTAATTCCACCTCATTGTTATCTGTGTGGTTATCCATACTAATATGAACAAATTGCATTTCTAAAGCTACAGCGTGGTTTCCTTCTGCACAATAGTAGGGTTTGACAGCTGACATATTGATTATGACATTTGTGCCCACCATGGAAAACCCCAGCCACAACTCCACTGTGTGTTGGTTTGCAAGGTCATTCTGCTACTTCCTAGTTTAGCAACATGGCTTACAATTTCAGGTAACTGTTTTCTTGGTTAGATACTGCTCATATAATCATTGTGCAGAAGTGTATTCATGTGGGATCCTGCAAGAAGGCTCAGAAACTATATATCTATTTATCTATCTATCTATCTATCTATCTATCTATCTATCTATCTATCTATCTATCTATCTATCTATCTATCTATCTATCTATCTATCTATCTATCTATCTATCTATCTATCTATCTATCTATCTATCTATCTATCTATCTATCTATCTATCTATCTATCTATCTATCTATCTATCTATCTATCTATCTGGTGGCCCACACCAAAGACTTCAAAAAAGCAGAAGCGTGGAAAAAAAGATGATGTTTTGAACCCACACTAGCTCCTTTTTTGATTCAAACAAGTACTTTTATTGACTTGTATACTTGTTGTAGTTGGCAGAGCCTTTAAAAAAAAAAAAAAAAGCTAACCTTTTAAGTTAGCATAAGTAGGGAATTGGCCTTCAACCAGTCAAAGAAACCATACAGTTAATCTAGGTATCATTAACTGTCCCTGTCATTAGGGAAAATATGGCATTTATTACTTTGTACTGTACTTTAAAACCTAGACCTTTAATAAGCTGTAAGACAATATTGACTCATGGCCCATCATCTTCCTGGGCATCCACTAGAAGAATTATTTTAATTACTGGTGTCTTAGAATGCATGCTAGAGTTCATCATTTAAAGGATTATCAATATCATAAAAAGCTTTATATCTCTTGCGCCCCTGAGAATGGCTATAAGATGAGGAATCATCAGCTTTGTTTGCTTTTTCCTTTAATTTGTTTGCTCCTAGGAATTAAAATGGTATTACACATACAGTATACTGTACAGATACAAACAGGTCACTATTAGCCAGCACAACACTAGTATTTCACTGCGAGTGTTATGTTAGTATTAATTTAACATTATCACAATTATAGTGTCCAAACAAAGACAACATATATTGCTGTCACTTAGAAATTAAAGGAAACCTGTAGTGAAGCCTGAAACTGTTAACCTATCTATCTGAAGGCCCATCCCCTTGGCTGCCATGCTGATGTGATGACTTTAACATTTTGAGCCATTGACCTGGTACACCAAGGCAGTACATAAGGCAGTGGTAAAAAAAAAACTATGGACTGTGGGGGACCCCACTCCGTTTTTTCTTTGTTTTTTGTTTAAATAGCCAGGGAGCTAATTTCAACCTTGAGTCAATTTAAATGTGATTTGACATTTTTTTTTCTTTAGAAATGTCATATTTACTGCAGCATGTTCTATACATGCTACAGATGCGCCACTTTACAGACACCCCCCCCCCCCCGGCACTATATTTAAAGTATTTTTTTATTCTTATTGTTTCATTTCCCACCATTATTCATTTTTTTTTCGCCATTTTTTTATTTTAGCTGGGGGAAGCCCAATGACAGCGGATGATTTAACCGTTGTCAAGGACACTGCGGCTGGCTTCCTGGCCCTGTCTCTTAACAACATATTGACTGTGCATTCATTGGGCGAACAGCCCGCCAAACGCACTGAAATTTCAGGTGTTTGAAGAACACGCGGACGGGCAAACTTTGGGCCGAGCAAAAGAACTGTTTGCCCAACACTAGTTTTTTACCTTCATGACTAGCCTGTTTTAACATTATATTAAACTCTGTAGACAATAACAATACAGTGTGGCACTGCACTCAAAAAAGACCACAACTATCCTATACATTTTTTTTACCACTGTTTGGCAATTATTGTGAAGTTATTATATTTTATTTTGTTGAAAACTCTTCCACAGCCTTTAGATCTGTTTTGTCTGCCACTTCAGCTGCTTAATTGTGGTTGAATATTCTTAGATTAAAAAAAAAAATCACATGTTGCAGCAAAGCTAAAAAAATGTTTTACTTGGAAATGTATGTTAAACTAGGAAAAATGTAAACATAATAAAATGTATAACACATACAAATTATGTTATGCCAGAATATAGTGTCCCTTACACTGTTGTGCTGTTTTGTAACACTGCATATAGCCGAACACATCTCCTGTTGTATTGCCCATATCCTCATTCCTTTGTTTGACAATCCCATGCCTATTAACCTTGCAAATGACCAGAAATGATTTTAAGGATTCCCCCATTGATTTCAGTGGGGTTTTGATTAAAGCTTGCAACTTGAAGATTTAATGTTAATTTGAATGAATTCTGTTCACTCATGACTACTCTCTGCAGACTTACTTTAAATTCCTTTTGGCTGTATTGCAAGGACACATTACAAGCTACAGTCTGATATATATTGCTCCAGGCCCTGAACCTCACCTAAATCACTTGGGGTCAGGTTAAGTCAAAAATAAATGTGTTTTTTTTAGAATAATGAGCAAAGGGTTGTCATAAAATAGCACAGGGGCACTGCCCTGGGGAACATGTACCAGTGCAAAAAAAAAACTTAAAAAAATGGAATTTGACTGGCAGTGGGGATTTTTTAAGCAGTGACATCTACAAAGGAAAATGGTTTTAAATTGCTGGGAAAAGACATTTCCCTCATGGCTTCTATTTAGAAAAAATAGATAAAAATCACTTCACATGTACCCCTCCAAAAAAATATTTGAATGACATTTGGAGAAGCTGTTTTTTCTTTGTTAAATTCATTTTTACTGTAGCACATCCTATCGTAAGAATGAAAAAAAAAATGTGTTGAGTTCCCCAAAAAGGGAAACTTGACTATGAGACTGGTATGGATTTATGGCAGATATTCATAATAAAAAAAAACAAAAAATGCATGAAGTCCCACAAAAATCCTTATGAGATCCTTAAACCAGTCATGCAGCCTGGCTGTCAGGAAATGAAGGGGGGAGCATGTGCCCCCCTCCCCTGAACCACACAAGGCAACATGCCCTTAACATGGAAGGTGCCTTGTTAGATATCAGAATCTGGAGATCCTCTTTAAAATCTTCCTTTAAAAGATCCTCTGATACCGCCCCAGCATGTAAATGAGTAAAGGGTTTCTAGTACCCCTATTTATTTGCAAGAAAATAAAATGTAACATAGAAATAAAGACACTAACATGTTTGACAAGTCTTTTAATAAAAAATTACAATGCCCCAAAAATATCCCTCTTTGTAAATCTATCGTCAATCATGATTTTGCTGTCTGCCAACTCACAGAATTAAAAAACTGACCAGGCAAGGTGCATACGACCAATTCTGTTGGTGCTACTCACTGAGCTGTCACCAGCTATATAAATAGTGATAGTAGTGGCATCATTGCCAGCGACCATATTTGGGCAGTGATGTCACTGCCATCCCCGTCCCTTTGCTTATGTTGCAGAGGTTTTCCACAACAGCCAATGAATGGTCTGAACCAAACTGTCATCTTATCCCTTTTTGTAATTAAATTCCTAACAATTATTGTAATTTGCAATTGAAAGATATGGGTCAGTTCAAATACAATATGTTGTCTTTAAAGTGTAACTATGTGGGTGTGCCTTGACAGAGATGCAATTTTTCATTCTGTTGGCACACATCCTGAGCTCAGCAACCGGATAACTACCTCCACTGATTGTCTGAACACAGAGCTTTCTCCCGATTATAGTTTTTCCCCATGTGGCCAGATTGCTGCCAACACAGCTTGTCAAGATGGCGTACTGTAGCCATGGCTTAGGAAGAGAAGCGCACATACATTTTTCTGCTAAAACTCTGGCCAGAAAATCAGCTTGGTATGGAGCAGAGGAGTTGAATCTGGGAGACGCAGAGGCAGATAAAGCAGCACCTATGGAGGATGAGGTGAATGGCTCCTCTGAACTATAAAGACAGAGACATGATCCTAACTAAGGCCAGAACCATGGAGGATGAATTAATGATTGATAATTCCAAAACCTTTTCCCTGATTTCTCTCCTGACCTCCAACACCACAGAGTGAAATTTCAGGTGGTTAAAAAACACCTCCGCTACCTAAATGTTCCAATATGCCATGATCTTTCTGGCAAAGCTATAGCAGTTTGTAATTGGGGAAATGCACGTTTTAAATAACTCAACCTCGACAATACACTGGCTTGTTACAGAGGAAAACTTTCTCAAGGAATATGTAGAAACCTAGCTTTTCTCAGATTATATAACACTAAAGAGAGACCTTACCTCTAGTGAATTTTGATTCTACTGCTACGGTGTCAAGGTAATTCCTGCCTGGGAGGCAAGCTACATAAGACCCCCCCTTCAGGTTGATCTGCATGGACGTTCTCAATTGCTGTTGAAGTTCAGTTTGATCTACAAAGTGTAACACTTTTGTAAAAAAAAAGTCCCCTCTTGGTGAGCTATATACATTACAAGAAAAGCAAACTTTGTGGTATAAAGTTTCTCTTTTATAAGGAAATAGACATTTTCCCCCTTTCTCAAAATAAATGGAAGGGTCAGTTTTCATTGTAACCACCTGAGCAAATATCAGTGTTGTAATGAGAAAACCTGTAATGTCTGCACCCCTTTAGTAGAGGACAGACCGTAGGGAGTATCTCACTAAAAATAAAAATTCTATTGTAAACAATGGTTGAAATTTCATTTGTATATGAGTTTAGTTTTCAGATAAAAGCAGAGAACTAATTAGGTACTTTAAGTAGAAAATTAAATTCCTGTGGACATTCTGCACTGTAAGGAACGTCCCTTCCCTAAATTTCCCATTTTGCAAAGAAATTATATTAGAATTTTTGGACAATTTTAGAATACTATAGCAGCTGCAGTTAGTAACTTTAATAAAATTTTATGAAAAAAAAAATGTTAAGAGCAATTATATAAGGCAAAGTTGAATGTTTCAACTGAACTTAGAGAGAAGAATTTTATTTATCCTTGCCTTTATCTCTTTTTTCTTGTGTCTTTTCTATGTGTTTTTTGCAGATGTAAACTACAAACATTAGTAATATCATGCACCAATGTATACAATGTACAACGAGGAGCTGATAATACCAGGGATAACAAGCTTCATTCACACTTAGTAGTTTCAGCTCTCTCTGTGCCTGTGTATTTTGATAGTTAAATCAATTATCTCTTGGAGAGATTGCAATAAGGATTTATTTGAAGAATGCATCAAGAAATGAGTATCATAGAATCACAGACTATATCTAATCAGCAACAAATTCGAAGCTCACAGATACAGTGCAAAGCTCAGGTGATGCCCTCTTAATCATATTTTCTGTTCACATCAGATCTGTCACTGGATTTAAATGGTATAAACACCTGCCCTAATTCATACTTCATTACTCTTTATTGAATTTACAAATCATATTGCCTTTTTGCTGAATCTGTAGTATGTTTACAGTCTCTTCAGCTTTAAACAGTGAGAATTCAAATAATTCAAACAGTTACAGCTGATTCTGTCAATATGAAAAAAAGGAAAATAAACATTAAACTAATTGCTACAAACAAGTGTTATGTTGGCCATAGACCAGATGACCTCTTACCAAGAGCAATAGGTAGTTAAAGATTTGCCAGTTAAACATAATATCAATACTTTTTTACATAATAATAATGGCAACATATTCATATTATTTCACTGGAGTTGTAATGTGGAATGTGTCAGTTGGGTTGGATATTGTTATATGTATTTAGTAGAAACATACCTAGATACAACATATACTGCACCAAATGCTATTTATGTTGAGCTTGATTTTTGGGAATTTTTCAGTCTTTAGTTCATATGACAGATCTGACATTCCTCATTCCAGTGGCCACTGTCAGAGTTTACGCTGATCTTTTGCAACATTAGCTCTGATTGTTCAGTATATTAGAAAGTTTCTGTCTAACATTGAGTAATTGTGAAGATTTTTTGTGAAGAATAAACTCCACATGGCCCAATCATAGAACCCTTGCTCATATTGGTTGGAACTTTTTTTGTTATTAAGATGCATTCATCTATCCTCTAAGAAACATTTCCTGTGCTTGTTCCTTCCTTATCGCATGCACAATATTTCTGGCTATGTTTGTGAATTGGTAAAACCTCTTATTTTGCAGCCTTCTAAAGCTCCTTGGTGTTCAATGAGTATGTACAGTATTTCTGGCTATATTATCCAATTTAAGGAAAGTTTCTTTCCAAGGGCCATCAAGGCCCTAAATAGTAATCTTGTATAATATTACTTAACTGTGGGTGAACTGGTTTTGTTGCGGTGGCAAGGTTCTTTTTAGGCTTTTTATATGAGGGGGTAAACTGTTCACACATGTGTATGTTGGGGATGTTATGTGTGGTGCTTTTATAGAATTTCAATGACCACACAGTATTTATCTTATCTTACCTTATCTTAAAAAATGCACTCAATATTTGTTTTATGATAAAACCTGTCTCATCTTTCTCTCTTAACCCCTTCATGCTGACGTAAAGCAAATATGCGGCCTTCGGCTGAAGGTCGGCGTTTGATGTGAGCTTGTTGTCAGAAAATCCGACAGTGTGTATGCTCCATCGGACATTTGCTGTCGGAATTTACGACAACAAATGTTTGAGAGCTGGTTCTCAAATTTTCCGACAAAAAGACTTGATGTCATAAATTCTGATCGTGTGTACACAATTCTGACACACAAAATTCCACGCATTCTCGGAATCAAGCAGAAGTGCCGCACTGGCTTGTATGTCACCACGTTCTTGACGTTCGTAATTTCCGATAACATTTGTGTGACTGTGTGCATGCAAGACACGTTTGAGCCAACATCCGTTGGAAAAAAATCCAAGGTTTTGTTGTTGGAATGTCCAATCATCTGTACATGGCATTAGGCACCAAGAGGTTTTAAACCGCTGGTCTACTAAAACAAATTACATAGGATTCCTAGCGTCTGTACAATATTTATAGCTATTGTCTCTGAAGTAGCAGAATCAAATTATTATTTCATGATAAAACCTGCAGGGTTTCCCCTTTTTAAATTGGGGCCTAATAAAGATGAATATGTACTGTTCATCGACTGCATACAATTTCTGGCTATTGTTTCTGAAATAATACACTGCCTGCTTTTCCCTATTACTGTATATTGAGGCCTACTAAAGTTTCTTACATAGTGTTCATAGAGTATGTATAATATTTCAGGCTTCTTTCTATGAAAAAGTACACTCGGTGCCCATTCTCACCACAAAAACATCCTCCAGATCCATTCCAGATGCGTTTCTACATGCGTGTTCTTAAAGCTTTTTTTGATGCATTTCACCACATTCCAGTACAGTTCTGTGCAGGAAAAAAGCAGCATGTTGTACCTTTTTTTAATCTGGAACTAAAAAGCACTGGAACACAATGTGCTGGTGTGAGCTATGCTATTGGAACCCATATAACCTATTTACCATGCTTTTTTTATGCAAAAAAAAACCCATTGAACTGCATGTGGTGTAAATGGGCCCTTAATGTTTTATTTATAGATAAAACCTGCATCAATCCTTTTTATAAATTTGCAGCATAATACGTCTGCTTATATAATGTGCATTGACTACAGCTATTGTTCTTAAATAATATCCTCTAATTTTTATTTTCTGAGAAAACATGTCTCATCCCTCTCTTTAAAACTGGGGCCTAATAAAGCTGCTTACATTCTGTGCATCAATTGTACAATGTTTCTCGTTATTTTCTGTGAACTAGTTCGTTTTCAGCTTACTACTGTATACATTTTTTTTATGTTGTAGCTTCAACAAGAAAACTTTCTTCTTTGATCTGTTTTAAAAACCTCATCAGTGTCCATCTTTTCCATTCTGGTGTCAATACCTCCACATAAGAATCATAAGAGCTCAGCGATGCAGTTAAAACCAAATCAAAAAGCTCTTTAACAGAGAGCCATATGCAGATAGCTTCAAGAGAATGTTTTATAACCATCATGACCTCTGCATGGCCAATACCTTTGCTGGTAGTCTTATATTGCAGGGAACCAATTGTTTAAAATGTTGCATAGGGACAAAGTGTTACCTAGACCTATGACTTTTTAAAGGTATATCTATTATTATCATTATACAGGATTTATATAGCATCAACAGTTTATGTAGTGCTTTACAAAACAAAGGCAGAGAATACATTTACAATACAATTCAATACAAGTGGAATAAGAGGACATTGCATGTGATACATAAGGTAACAACTGTGGTAGATGAGGTGATGGAGAAAATAAAGGTTTAGTTGTTAGGTAGAGCCAGGATAAGCTTTTCTAAAGAGATGGGTTTTCGGAGACCACCTAAAGGTGGACAGAGTAGAATATAATCAGACAGAGAGAGGCTCTGCAGAAGTCCTGGAGGCAAGTATGGGAGGAGGTCACAAGGTATCTACAGAGAAGGAGGTCTTGGGAGGAGCAAAGAGAATGATTTGGTTTGGTATTTTGAAACACGATCAGTAATGTATCTGGGACAGAATTGTTGATGGTTTTAAAAGTTTTTAGTATTTAGAATTGTATTTGTTGGTATGGTGGATGAGTCTGGCAGCAGCATTCATGATGGGCCGAAGGTAGAATAGTCTATGTTAGACATGTGCACATTGAAATATTTTGTTTCGTAATTTCGTTTTCGTCCAAAAAATTAATTTATTTAGTTACTCCCGAAATTCGTTTTTATTTATTTTGTTTTTCGTAAAAAAAATGCATTCGTCCGAAAATCGAAATTAAGGTTGAATCTGTCATTGAAGGCTTATGGTGTCTGTCGAATGTTCTAAAAAAAAAAAAAAAAATATTCGATAGAATCTTTAAAAAAAAAAAATGTTGACTCTTCATGTCTCTCTATGTCGAATCTTTTCTCTCTATGTTGAATCTGTCATTGAAGGCTTTTTGTGTCTGTCGAATAGGGTTTTTTCGGGAGCAGTGAATTTAATAATGCTAAAAGTGAAACAATAAAAGTGAAATATTACTTTAAATTTCGTACCTAGGGAGGGTGTAAAGTTAGCATGTGAAATAGCGCATGTTTCCAGTACTTAAACCTGTCCCTGCACAAAGTGTCATTTCTGAAAGGAAAAAAAGTATTTTAAAACCGGCTTTGCGGCTATAATGAATTGTCGGCTCTGGCAATTCAGAGCAAAACCAATCCTAAAAAAAAAAATAGCGTGGCGGTACCCCCAAATTCCATTACAAGGCCCTTCAGGTCTGGAATGGATATTAAGGGGAACCCCGCCGTCAATTTAAAAAAAATTACGTGGGGTTCCCCCCAAATAACCATTCCAGACCCTTCAGGTCTGGTGTGGATTTTAAGGGGAACTCCACCCCAAATTAAAAAAAAAATGGCGTGGAGTTCCACCAAAAATTCACACCAGACCCCTTATCTGAGCACGTTAACCTGGCTGGCCGCAGAAAAGAGGGGGGGGCAGAGTGCGCCCCCCCCTCTCCTGAACCGTACCAGGCCACATGCCCTCAACATGGGAAGGATGTCCCCATGTTGATGGGGACAAGGGCCTCATCCCCACAACCCTTGCCCGGTGGTTGTGGGGGTCTGCGGGCGGGGGGCTTATCAGAATCTTGAAGACCCCTTAACCTCTTGACCACCGCCCCATGTCAAAAAGACGTCCTCTTTTTAAAGTTGAATATCTCGATAACGGCAGCAGCTGCTGCCACAACCGAGATATTCATCTTTTCAGGGGGCGGTGGTGTACACGATAACGGTGGTCTCCGTGGCGGATTCGCCGCGAGATCGCCGTTATCGGTGGCGGGAGATGGGCCCCCCCCTCCCGCCGCTCTCCCGCGCCCTCCGCCGCTTACCGGAGCCGTCGGTAGCGGCGGAGGGGATCGGATGTGTCCGGCAGCTGAGCGGGGACGGGACTGAAGGAGAAATCTCCTTCACCCGTCCTCATAGCTCTGCTGGGCGGAAGTGACGTCAAAACGTCAGTCCCGCCCAGCCTCTTAAAGAAACATTTTTTTTTTTGTCATTTGAAAAAATTACATTTTTTTTTTTTTTTTTTGCATTTAAGTCTAATTATGAGATCTGAGGTCTTTTTGACCCCAGATCTCATATTTAAGAGGACCTGTCATGCTTTTTTCTATAACAAGGGATGTTTACATTCCTTGTAATAGGAATAAAAGTGATCAATTTTTTTTTTTTTTTTCAGTGTAAAAAATTATAAAACTAAATAAAAATAAATAAGAAAACCCCAAAAAATTTTTTTAAAGCGCCCCGTCCCGACGAGCTCGCGCGCAGAAGCAAACGCATACGCGAGTAGCGCCCGCATATGAAAACGGTATTCAAACCACACAAGTGAGGTATCGCCGCGATCGTTAGAGTGAGAGCAATAATTCTAGCCCTAGACCTACTCTGCAACTCAAAAAATGCAACCTGTAGAATTTTTTAAACGTCGCCTATCGAGATTTTTAAGGGTAAAAGTTTGACGCCATGCCACGAGCGGGCACAATTTTTAAGCGTGACATGTTGGGTATCATTTTACTCGGCGTAACATTATCTTTCACAATATATAAAAAAATTGGGCAAAATGTATTGTTGTCTTATTTTTTAATTCAAAAAAGTGATTTTTATCCAAAAAAAGTGCGCTTGTAAGACCGCTGCGCAAATACGGTGTGACAAAAAGTATTGCAATGACTGCCATTTTATTCCCTAGGATGTCTGCTAAAAAAAAATATATAATGTTTGGGGGTTCTGATTAATTTTCTAGCAAACAAATTGTGATTTTCACATGAAGGAGAGAAGTGCCAGAATTCACCTGGTGGGCAAGTGGTTAAACAAAGGGGACCCCCAGATCCTGCTTCCCCTATGTGAATTGGTAAATAGTTACAAAAAACACACACACACCTATAAAAAAGTCCTTTATTAATAAAAAAAAATAAAAAAAATCCAGCGGTGACACTCGTTCCTGGCTTCCTGCTCCAACGCTGTCTGTATCCAGCGACGGGTGCGGGTGATCTCCGGTCCAGCAATGAGAAGATCCATCCATCCAGAGCGTAGCATTGCTGACCTCCTCTCACCGCTGGATGAGGGCATGTGGCCTGGTATGGTTCAGGAGAGGGGGGGGCGCACTCTGTCCCCCCCTCTTTTCTGCGGCCGGACAGGTTAACGTGCTCGGATAAGGGGTCTGGTGTGAATTTTTTGGGGAACTCCAAGCCATTTTTTTTTAAATTTGGGGTGGAGTTCCCCTTAAAATTCACACCAGACCTAAAGGGTCTGGAATGGATATTTGGGGGAACCCCACGTCATTTTTTTTTTTAATTGACGGCGGGGTTCCCCTTAATATCCATTCCAGACCTGAAGGGCCTGGTAATGGAATTTGGGGGTACCCCCACGCTATTTTTTATTTATTTTTTATGAATGGATTCGCTCTGAATTGCCAGAACCGACAATTCATTATAGCCGCAAAGCCGGTTTTAAAATACCTTTTTTCCTTTCATAAATGACACTTTGTGCAGGGACAGTTTTAAGTACTGGAAACATGCGCTATTTCACATGCTAATTTTACACCCTCCCTAGGTACGAAATTTAAAGTAATATTTCACTTTTATTGTTTCACTTTTAGCATTATTAAATTCACTGCTCCCGAAAAAAATGCCGTTTTTAAAACTTTTTTTGCATTGATACATGTCCCCTGGGACAGGACCCAGGTCGATAGAATCTTAAAAAAAAAAAAAATTGACTCTTCATGTCTCTCTATGTCGAATCTTTTCTCTCTATGTAGAACACTATTGGACTAATAGTTAAGGTTATGCACATTCGACCACAAAACGAAAACTAGAATAAAGCATTTTTTATGTCGGATCTTTCGGTTTTCGTTTTCTGTGCTTTCATTATCGTTTGGTAAAACGATAACGAAAATACCTGAAATTCGGACGAAAATGCATTCGGATGAAAATTAATGCACACGTCTAGTCTATGTAGAGGTAAGTCAATGAGAAGGGAATTAAAAGCCAGGAGCTAGACTACACCTAGCACTCTGGCTGGACAGACTGTTAGTTGTGCCATCAATCTTGATAGAGAATTCAGGGGAAGGGCATGTGAAGGAGGAAATATTATGATCTCAGTTTTGGATAGCTTGAGTTTGAGGAAGTGGTTTAGATCAAGATTAAGTGGTATAGATCAAGAATAACAGAAGTCCAAGGACAGACCCTTTGGGAACCCTGACGGAAAAAGGAAGATTAAAAGAGGAGGTAGAGTTGTAAGTGACACTGAATGTGTGGTGAGATGGGTAAGATCAGAACTAAAGAAGAGTCCAGTCACAAAGACCAAGAGAATGGAGTTTGTTGAGGAGAATGGGGTTGTAAACTCTATAAGCAGAGAGGTCCAAGAGTAAGAGTACATAATAGTGACCATTGGTTTTAGCCATTAGTAAGTTATTTGTGAGTTTTAGGAGAGTAGTTTTTGTGGAATGTTGTGGGTAAAATCCAGACTGAAAGGGATTAAGAAGGTTAAGCAAGTGAAATACTAAATTTACAGGTGGATAAGGAATAATAGGCAGGGGTGATATCTATACAGTGGAGATTTCATCATGAATTGTATCAGTGTTCATTTTTAGGTGAGCTTATGGGCATTGAGCGTTGAAAGGGACTGCACAAGAGGGTGTTAATTAAAATGATAAAATAGGTCTGTTTGCAAGTGTGGAGACAGGAATTGTATTTTTGGAGGGCACATTTACTGTATACTGGATGAAGTCTTACTGACACTAATGCCGCGTACACACCATCACTTTATGTGATGAAAAAAAACGACACTTTCTGTGAAGTAAAAAATGACGTTTTTGAAACTTCAATTTTCAAAGACGAAGTTGCCTACACACCATCGTTTTCTCACAATGATCTTGCAAAGTGAGGTTACGTTCCACCACGTTTTTCCATTGAAGCTTGCTTCATAAGTAGCTTCTGGGCATGCGTGGATGAAAAAACGTCTTAGAAAACGACGTTTTTTGCTACACACGGTCAATTTCTGTGAAGTAAAAAGTGCACTTTTGAAAAACGACACATAAAATTGAAGCATGCTTCAATTTTTTTTGGTCGTTTTTTACAAGACATAAAACGACGTTTTCCCCCACACACAGTCAATTAAAGTGACGTTTTTAAAAACGTCATTTTTTTTCATCACATAAAGTGATGGTGTGTACGCGGCATAAGTCTTATGCCACAGATGCTCAAGAGTGTGGCTACATCTTTTGAGAGGGTGAATGTGTACATAGAGGATGACAGTGACTGTTGCAGGTTGAGCTGCATAGGGTGAGGCAGGACAGAAACGAGATTTGTCATAGAGGTAATCTGTTGCAGAATAGAGACAAAAGGTTTTTACGGCTAGTTGTTAAGTGGTTGAAAGTAAAGTAGTTGGAAGGGAGGGAGATAGGAAGCTAAAAAGGCTGTTATCAGAGGGGAAAATAATAGTTGAAGAGGTTACATGGAGTGCATAGATAGGAGAATACAAGGTCAAGTGAGTAGAACAATGCATTCATTGTTAAGGTCAAAAGAGGAGGTTAGGCTGAGAAGTTTAGAAGTAGCTGGGGTGTTAATGATAACAGGGACATTGAAGAAATGGGGGGGGGGTCAAGGGGGCTGATAGATCACAGAAATACTTGAAGGAACTGGAGAAAATAGACAAATACAGTGAGCCTAAAATGAGAAGAGGGACAAAGAGGGAGGTTAGTGGAGAACCTTAAAAATACTGCGATGGGATAGAAGGACTCCAACTCTACCTCCTTTTCCTTCTGACATGCCCAGGAAGCTATGTTAAAAAATAAATATATATTAATTTAAAAATAAAATAAAAGGGGTGCTTTGGAACACACCACTGTTTTTCACAAGTATATAGTGATGTGGTGCGCTCGAAGGGCAGCTTTGCCTGTTATAACAAGTGTGGAATCAACTGTACATTGTAGGTGGACAGCCTGCCTATGTCATTTGGTTAACCTTTGAGGCTATGCCTCCAGTGTAGTGCACCAGATTTTATAAATGTAATGGTAGATATAGAAAAGGAGGGGGCAAAATAGAGGGTCACTTTAGAGCACACCACTGTCTAGCAGAAGTGGGGTGTGGTGTGCCGCATACAAAAGACAACTTTCCCTGTTGTCAAACCAATGGAACATTGTGGGAGGTTGGCTAGCCTTTTCCTATTATGATTTTACTCTCACCTATGCTTACAGTGAACAAGCCACCATGAGGATAAGTGACAAAAAGCCTTTTTGCCCTACATCATGAGTGTGGTGCACTCTGTGTCATAGATTGGGGTGGTGTAAAGCATCTCTCTAAAGCCACCCCCAAATTTTCCTCTTCCTCACTGCCAGCACTGTCAACCCTCCTCCTTCTCACTAACAGCACCATAATTCTCCTTTTCACTGTGAGTACACAAACACTACTTCTTCTCCTTACCACCAGCACCCAAACCCTTCTTCTCATACACCTATTTTGCCTCCTGCTTCTTCTGTCTCATAGGGGTGGAGAAAGTAGGCCCCCGACACAACAGGATGTCTTTCTCATACTTCTGCTTATGTGCCTCCAGTAGCCAGGCTTTTACTCCACTCAGTTTGTTGCCAAAGCAGATACACCTGAGGGATTTGTCCCTAATTCCTGCACGAGTTGGTGTGGGGTAATCCACCTCTCAGTCTTTCCCCAGAGAGCTGCCAGAAAATCTGGACCAGTGTGGCTCCTGTCAGCCAGGCACACCAGCTGAAATACAGCATGGCATTGCCAGTTCCAGTGGTGTGTTCCATTCTGCATCCATCACAGCCACCCTAAACAAACTTACCCCATGCAGGAGATGCAACAACCTTGCCCATGTTTGCTTGACCATTTGTCTGAGGTCATATGTACCCTACATGCTTATGGAAGGCAGGGATGGCATACTTTGCAAACAAAAAAAATATTATGGCTGAGTACCTGGCACTCATGGAAGGGTGCTGACTCCAGCAGCTAGAAAGAGAGCAGCTGAAAAGACAACAGTTTTGCTAGCATTCAGACACTGGGCAGAGGAGGAGATTAGTGCACATTTTTCTTCTGTTTCAGCAGCTGCAGAAGAGACACCTGCCTGTTAGGAGACTTGTGGCAAGGGTCAAGCCTACACCTGGCCCTACTTAGCATGGTCTTATGCTCACCTCTTCAATGCTTGATATGGGGATTGTAAGCTTCTGATAGCCCTTGTGATATTTCCCTCCCTATCCCAGAATCCTGCAAATGTTGGAGTGGATGCAAATAGAAAATCTTGTTGAGAAGGAGGAAAGGTGGAATTTGAGAAAGCGAGGGAGGACTAGTTTGGGCCTTTTGCTGCTGTCTTGAATCATTGAGGTGTTGCTCCCATGGAGCTCTTTGGTGCATAGTCATGTGTTTCCTCATTTGGTTGGTACTAAAAAAATGCCCACAATGAAAAGCTCTATAAATTTGATATGCAATTTCCGGTTTCCAGCCAGTACACTAGAGTTCCCAGGTGCCAGTGCTTTTATCATCAATTGTTGTCTTTTGAAACCTGGTTCACATTGCGGGTGTTCCCCCTAGTATTTGGCCCTTGTGCATCTGGTTATTTCTTTTCCATTGCCCATGGGAAACACAGGAGAGAACACAGCAGCACACTCGAAAGCGAGTGCAGCTTCTCTTCCGGTTTTTGGGATCCCAACAGCTTGTTGTCCATGGCTAGCTGACAGCTCATTCTCACACTGGAAATGGGAAAATAGAGAACAGAGGGGTCCCCAGTGATGATGATTCCTGCAGGGTCCAACTGTCTGGAGCAGGTAACATCTCCCCACTGATTATCACAGCTTTGGTCTACATATACATTTAATATTTCAGTGTGGGGGGTGGGGGGTGGGTTGGCTTTACCCTTCCTGCTGGTTGTATGCAAATTTTGGTGTGCTTTGCTGCATTTAAACACAAGGCATTTGGTTGTGCTGATCAGCACAGCTCTGAAGAAGGGGGTGTGCCCAAAACACATTAGCGTACTTATGTGAGGTTGCAGAAACACTTGTATTTTCTACCACATGTATCCTTCCATGTACATGCTGTATACTTGTGCACCTTTGTGAGTATGCATTTTATTGGTTGCTTTTCACATTAATAAATTCTGTTTTTACTTGGATAATGCACTAGGAGATTGCACCTTCCCCTTCTTTATTTTTGTTGTTCTTTAAATTTGATGCCTGATCAAATAATTGGAGGAAAGCCTATTCTAAGCATGAGGCAGATTGTTATGGCAGGCTTCCCCCTAGTTATTATCAGAATTGCAACCACCCCTATTAGCAGGTTCATCTAGACTCAGAATCCTGCAAGAACCTTCCGGTAAGTTTAGCTATAGGAGGGTCAGTCAGTAACCCAGGTCATATATGCAGTAGGGATGAGCCGAACACCCCCCTGTTCGGTCCGCACCAGAACCTGCGAACACACCAAATGTTTGTGTGAACTTTAGAACCCCATTAAAGTCTATGGTCCCCATGTGAATTGGTAATGGGGTACATTGTACCCCTACCATTTCACAAAGGAAGTGTAAATAGTTGTAAAAAATACACACACACACCGTAAAAAAAAGTCCTTTATTAATAAAATCGAAAAAAAATCCAGCGGTGGTAATCCACTCGGTCCCGGTTCCCTGCTCCAAAGTTTTCGGTATCCAGCGACGGGTGATCTCCTCTCCGGTCCAGCGATGAGAAGATCATCCGGGATCCAGAGTGCAGCATCGCCCGCCTCCTCTCTCCGCCGGACACAGCCCGGCAAATGACGCGGCTGAAGCTGTGACATTTCTTTTATTGGTGAGGCGGGGCCACCCCTCACGTGACCCTGCCCCCTCTGATGCAAGGCTTCCCCAGTGACATATCAGAGGGTGCGTCAGAGGGGGAACGGGGTCATGTGACGGGTGGCCCCGCCTCACCATTAAAAGACATGTCACAGCTTCAGCCACGTCATTGGCTAGGCTGTGTCCGGCGCAGAGAGGAGGCGGGCGATGCTGCGCTCTGGATCCCGGATGATCTTCTCATCGCTGGACCGGAGAGGAGATGACCCGTCGCTGGATACCGACAACGTTGGAGCAGGGAGCCGGGACCGAGTGGATTACCACCACTGGATTTTTTTTTTATTTTTTTTTATTAATAAAGGACTTTTTTCTACGGTGTGTGTGTTTTTTACAACTATTTACACTTCCTTCATGAAATGGTAGGGGTACAATGTACCCCATTACCAATTCACATAGGGGAGGGCCAGGATTCTGATAAGCCCCCCGCCCGTAGACCCCCACAACCACCGGCCAGGGTTGTGGGGATGAGGCCCTTGTCCCCATCAACATAGGGACATCCTCCCCATGTTGAGGGCATGTGGCCTGGTACGGTTCAGGAGAGGGGGGGCGCACTCTGCCCCCCCCCTCTTTTCTGCGGCCGGCCAGGTTAACGTGTTCGGATAAGGGGTCTGGTGTGGATTTTTTTTTATTTGGGGTGGAGTTCCCCTTAAAATCCACACCAGACCTGAAGGGTCTGGAATGGATATTTGGGGGGAACCCCACGTCATTTTTTTTAAATAGAAGGCGGGGTTCCCCTTAATATCCATACCAGACCTGAAGAGCCTGGTAATTGAATTTTGGGGGACCCCCATGCTTTTTTTTTTTTATGAATGAATTCTCTCTGAATTGCCGAGAGCCGACAATTCATTAGAGCCGCGAGTCCAGTTTTAAATGACTGTTTTTCTTTCAGAAATGACACTTTGTGCAGAGACTAAGGCCCAGATTCACAACCAAGATACAACGGCGTATCTCCAGATACGCCATCGTATCTCTGAGTTGCGCCATCGTATCTATGCGCCTGATTCTTAGAATCAGTTACGCATAGATATCCATTAGATCCGACAGGCGTAAGTC
This sequence comes from Rana temporaria, assembly GCF_905171775.1. Classification (NCBI taxonomy): domain Eukaryota; kingdom Metazoa; phylum Chordata; class Amphibia; order Anura; family Ranidae; genus Rana; species Rana temporaria. Next base: position 556,446,970 of record NC_053489.1, read on the forward strand.
TCTTACGCCGTCGGATCTTAACTGCATTTTTTTTGACCGCTAGGTGGCGCTTCCGTCGAATTCCCCGTCAAGTATGCAAATTAGCTAGATACGTGAATTACCGAACGTACGCGCGGCCGACGCAGTAAAGTTACGATGTTTACGTTAGGCTTTTCCGGGCGTAAAGTTGCCCCTGCTATATGAGGCGCAGCCAATGTTAAGTATGGCCGTCGTTCCTGCGGCGTAAGTCGTCCGTGAATGGGGCTGGACGTCATTTACGTTCACGTCGAAACCAATGACGTCCTTGCGGTGTACTTTGGAGCAATGCACACTGGGAAATTCCATGGACGGCGCATGCGCCGTTTCCGAAAAAACGTCAAGTCACAGTAGTTTTGCATAAAACACGCCCCCCTGATCCAAATTTGAATTAGGCGGGCTTACGCCGGCCGATTTACGCTACGCTCCCGCAACTTACAGAGCACGTGCTTTGAGAATACAGCACTTGCCCGTGTAAGTTGCGGAGGCGTAACGTAAATCAGATACGTTACGCCCGCACAATTTTACACGGCTCTATGTGAATCTGCCCCTAAGTTCTAAGTGCGGGAAACATGCACTTTTTCACATGCTTACTTTACACCCCCCCTAGGTATGAAATTTAAAGGAATATTTCACTTTTATTGTTTCACTCTAAGCATTATTAAATTCACTGCTCTCGATAAAACATCCGTTTTTAAAACTTTATTTTGCGTTGATACATGTCCCCTGGGGCAGGACCCAGGTCCCCAAACACTTTTTAGGACAATAACTTGCATATTAGCCTTTTTAATTAGCACTTTAGATTTCTCCCGTAGACTTTAACAGGGTGTTCCACGGCTTTTCGAATTTGCCACGAACACCCCTAATTGTTCGTTGTTCGTCGAAGCTCATCCCTAATCTGCAGCTCTTTATTACACAGTTCAGCATCAAGTGATAAATCCTTGACCCAAAGGCATCTTCATTCCCAGTAGTTCCAAGCATTATACAAGGGGCAAATGTTCCAGTGGGCAAGCCCTAAGCAGTTGGTCTGCCTTAAAAATTGGAGACTCAGGAGCTTTATTCCATCACAGTGCCCACACTAGTACAGGCCCCGTACACACGGGAGGATTTATCCATGGATACGGTCCAGCGGACCGTTTCCACGGATAAATCCTCTCGAGGATTTGCACGGATTTTGATGCGATGGAGTGTACTCACCATCGAATCGAAATCCGCGCCGAAATCCTCTGGCGATGACGTGTCGCGCCGTCGCCGCGATGATGACGCGGCGACGTGCGCGACGCAGTCATATAATTCCACGCATGCGTCAAATCATTACGACGCATGCGGGGGATCCCTTTGGATGGATTGATCCGGTGAGTCTGTACAGACCAGCGGATCAATCCGTTGGGATGGATTCCAGCAGATAGATTTGAAGACATGTCTTCAAATATTTATCTGCTGGAAATCCATCGCATGGGAGAAAAATCCGCGGACACAGATCCGCTGGATTGTACACACCATAGAATCTATCCGCTGAAACCGATCCGCTGAGATTTTTCAGCGGATGCATTCTATGGTGTGTACGGGGCCTTTGCCCCCATTTCCCCGCATTAGTGCACTAATACAGAGCCACCCTTACCCCGTTCCTATTAAACGCAACAAAAGCATTAATCCCGAGATATTGGAGAATGAAGGAACCACCAAGGATAAAGGAATGGTTTAGAGAGGTAAACAAAATAAGGGTAATGGAGGAATTAATACGTTTTCAAGAGGATGCAGAAATAAGATTTCAAGAAACTTGGGGGAAATGTACAAACTTTAAGCAATCTCCGACCTATTTGGAGATTATGGGGAGTGAAGAAAATTTATAGGCTGGCACCTAGGAGGGGAATTTTTAATTTTTTTTCCCTTTTCTCCTTTCCCCCCCCTTTTTTTTCTTCACATAATATTAAGTGATAAGGGGGAGAACAGAAAGTCCCCCCACATCACCTCCTTAAAAATAAGGATACACATATGGGCACTGGGATAGGTATGGGATACACTATAAAATAATCTCCCCCCTTTTTTTTTCCTTCTCTCTCTTGGTCTGATGACAAGAGACACATAAGTACACATATAAGGTTATGGGTTGGGCGCAGGGGGGGGGAGGACCCGGTACGGACTATATGTAAGTACTCGGATAGATCCCCTTCGCTCCTGCTCCCTCTTTTCACTAAAAGTTTTTAAATTTGAAGACATTTTTTTTTCTCTTCTTTCCCTGAGATTAATGGGAGAGAGAGGGAGAAGTGGAAGGAAGGTGCCGTGGTATAAAGAGTCCCACTATAGATGTACAACTATTAGGATGGACCTATCTCTGCACCCACACAAATGTTTTTTGTATTTATGTACTATGTAATATGTATATGTATATGTTAATGTTTTATGTATGAAGAACTTATGAACTTTATAATGGATGATGATTTTTAAAAAACTTTTTAAGAAAGTTTGTAAAGTTTTTTCTATGTGAAAAGAATAAAAATAATTTAAATACAAAAGGTAAAAATTATGTCCTGTCTGTTACTGGAGGACTCTCCCAGTAGGATAAGGTATCCACAGTGCTTTGCAGTCTTTATCATGGCCCAGCCGGGGCTCTCCTGCCTTCCCCAAAAAAAGACTGTACTCAGCCCCCCGATGGAAGGTGCAACCTGGTTTTAATATCAGATATTTCTGGACTGTTGGGCCCAGATTCTCAAAGGGCTTACGACAGGGCAACGCCATGTACGCCGTCGTTAGTCCTAATCTGTCGTATCTATGCGACTGATTCTTAGGCCTTGTACACACGACCGGATCTATCCGCTGGGATTTATCCGCAGATCAGTTCCAGCGGATAGATCCGGTCGTGTGTACGTCCGAGCGGACATTTATCGGCGGAAAAAAATCCAGCCGACGGATTTCAAGCGGATAAAAATTTCTTAGCATGCTAAGAAATCTATCCGCTTGAATCCTGTCCCGCGGATTGATCCAGTGGTCTGTACAGACTCACCGGATCAATCCGTCCGCTCCCCTCCCTCGCATGCGTCGTAATGATTTGAAGCATGCGTGGAAGTCTTTACCTTCCAGCGTCGCGCACGTCGCCGCGTCATCGTCACTGCGGATGGATTCCGCACAGATTTCGATCTGATGGTGAGTACAGCCATCAGATCCAAATCCGCCAGAGGATTTATCCGCTGGAAACGGTCCTCTGGTGTGTACGGGGCCTTAGAATCAGTTACGCATAGATATCCATTAGATCCGACAGGCTCTTACGCTGTCGGATCTTAAATGCATTTTTTTTGTCCGCTAGGTGTCGCCTCCGTTGTTTTCCCCGTATAGTATGCAAATTAGCTAAATACGCGAATTCCCGAACGTACGCGCGGCCGACGCAGTGAAGTTACGACGTTTACGTTCCAGCGTAAAGTTGCACCTGCTATATGAGGGGCAACCAATGTTAAGTATGGCCGTCGTTCTCACGTTGAAATTTATAAATTTACGTTGTTTGCGTAAGTCGTCCGTGAATGGGGCTGGACGCTATTTACGTTCACGTCGAAACCAATGACGTCCTTGCGACATCATTTGGAGCAATGCACCCTGGGATATTTTTCGGACGGCGCATGTACAGTACGTTCGGCGTGGGAACGCGCTTAATTTAAATACTACATGCCCCCTACCTGCCTAATTTGAATTAGGCGGGCTTGCGCCGGGTGATTTACGCTACCCTGCCGCAACTTTACACGCAAGTGCTTTGTGAATAAATTACTTGCCTGTAAAACTTGTGGCGGCATAGCGTAAATGAGATACGTTACGCCCGCCAACATTTAACGCCATTCTACGAGAATCTGGGCCTAGATACCTGGTTACACCTGAGCCATATGGGCTGCTGGAGGTTGTCTTGGACTGCCAGGAAAATCAGGTTACACAGCAAGGTGCATGTAACAAAAGATTGCATACCAGAATCCTGCTCCTGGAAGAGAATTCACACATACCCCCTAGCAGTGGGACATGGAGATTAAAATTACTGTTTACTGGTCTGCAATAAGATCAAAGGAGCCAGATGTGGGCTGGAATGTTGACCATTTGCTTGCAGTGTACCAATGCCACCTAGTGGAGGACAGTAACATACTTCCAGGAGGATGTCCAGCGTAAAACCATACTTCCTTGCAATTAGGAAGGACAGCCCCTTATAGCTTATGGATTGTAGCTCATCAGACAGAGAACTGCACAAGGCAGACAGGGGGTGTTTGTGTGGGTTGTGTCTGTGAGTGCTTTAAAAATTCAAGGGCCAGCGATGAATGTTTTTTTTCTTCTTAAACTCAGCTAGGATATTAAAAAACATTGAGGATGGGCTTATGTAATGTATCATCTCTGCTCTTTTATTTATATATGCCTTGTAATTGTATTTAACATTTCTGTGTTAGTATTCTACTTTTTTTCTTTGTAAATAAATAAGACCTTTGCTTCATTGAGCATTGTACTTATTTGTATAGCTAATATTATTATTATATTATCACCATTATTATTATCAGAGCTTTGATAGACTAGCTTATTATAGGAACAGACAAGATAGTACATGTTTATAATTTAAGTAGGGGGAATCCAAAAAAACAACTCCACTTATTTCATTTGGCACCCCAGAAGCAAGAGTGTCACTTGCCACTGCATTACATGTGTACTGTACTCAGCCCCCCTTACCCCAGAAGGGCTCTCACTATGATGGGCAGAGGTCCTGCTGTCTATATGGGCTGACTCCATGTGGCTATCTCCCTCCTTTACATCATCTGCTGAATACCCTGCCTAGTCTTCCAGGAATCTTGTGATCTTAATAGAGAGCCACCTGGAGTCCACTGCAGAAGACAAGTCAGTTCTCTGCCGGGTCCTCTTCAATGTCCTAGTGCATAGGTGGCAAACACAAGGCCCGTGGGCCGAATGCGGCCCTCCAGGCCATTTTATGTGGCCCTTGCACCTCTCCTGCAGCTGCAGCCCTCCTCAGGTCCTCCTCAACCCTTACTTTCTGCTTTTAAGCAATACATCCAGCTTCTTCCCATCAGCAGCATAAGGAAAGAGGGGGTGCACTGTGATGTAAGGGAGAGTGGGGGGACTCAACTTCTGATGGTGGGGGGGCTCTTGGCATCTAATGTAAGGGGAGGGGATGCGCTGGACATCTAATCTTACAGATACAACCGGCCCTTTTGAGGGCAATCATAATGCTGATGTGGCCCACAATGAAATTGAGTTTGACACCCCTGTCCTAGTGTCCAGAGCACAACAGTGATCACATGACCACTCTTCTGTCTATGCACAATAATTTACCAAACTTCATGGAGCAGTTCACCTCATGCCACACCTGAGCCCCCCTTCCCATAAGGCCCCTGCTCACACACTGATACTAGCCAATTTCTACCAAACACATATCAGAAGTGTATAATTTGAATATTTTGGGAATCATTGGAAATAGTGATGGGTGGAATTCAGGGGATGTTGTGTTGCAATTTGAAGTGTTTTTGCGCACTCTGGACATTTTATTAAACTTGTAAGACAATGTAGTGTGGTCCACCAAACAAAGATACTCACAAACTATAGCATCAAACTGTCTAATTCGTAGACATGTGCACACTGAAATATTTTGTTTTGGAATTTCGGTTTCGTCCCAAAAATACATTTATTTAGTTACTCACGAAATTTGTTTTTATTTATTTTGTTTCGTTAAAAAATACATTTGTCCGAAAATCTAAATTAAGGTTGAATCTGTCAATTGAAGGCTTATGGTGTCTGTCGAATGTTCTAACAAGATTCGACAAAGCAGCTAAACAGTATGACGCCGCAATCGTACATTTCCGGTCGAATGCTCCGCCCACAAGCTATAATAGAATTCTAATGTTGTATGACTAGTAATAATTATATTTATTAATTATTATTACTAGTCAACCAACATTAGAATTCTTCTATAGCCTATGGGCGGAGCATTTGACTATAAATGTCTGCTCGTGGCGATCGTATGTTTTTAGCTGCTTCATTGAATCTTCATGTCACTATAATGTTGAATCTTTTCTCTCTATGTCGAATAATCTTGGACTAATAGAGTTAGGTTAGGCACATTCGACTGCAGATTCCATAGACACAGATAGCTATTGTCACCGCCATGTCAAATTTTCTATCTATATCGAACTGTTTTCACAACAAAACTAAAATAAAGCATTTTTTATGTCGGATCTTTCGGATTTCGGATTCTGCTCATTCGTTATCATTTGTTAAAACAAACGCGAAAATCCCTGAAATTTGGACAAAAATGCATTTGGTCGAAAACGAATGCACGGGTCTACTAATTTGTATGAAGTTGAGGGCTTTATTTTAACAGTATAATTTTATTACAAATTTTAGGTCTTGTCACAGATCTGCAGCCAGCAGGCAGGCTGGGTTTTCCCCATCAGTACCATTAGGTATCTTTGCCATGATAGCCTCCTTTTTCAACCCAACTGTAACCTGTGTACCTGCACCTCTGTGTTCTTCGCTCATACTGTTACCCTTGTGTACATGTAAGCCCAGCATCCCACTGCTTTAAGATACCCTTGTATGTATGATAAAAATTAGGTGTCATATCAAAAAATACCTTAGAAAAGCAATTTTTTCCCCAAGTCATAACAAATCTTAATGGGTGCTGCTCATTTAGCATTTAACCACTTCCCTACCGGCCCATAGTAAAATGACGTCCACAAAGAACTTCTGCCGTTCAGAGTGGACGTCATGTGACGTCCTGGGCTTTCCGGGTGGTTATCTGAATGATGCCTGCAGCTAGAGGCATCATTCAGATATCCTTCTAAACTGCCGGCGATTCTGCACAACGTAAGAACGATCATAGCGGCGGTTCCGCCGCTAGATCGTTCTTACAGGCGGCGGGAGGGGACATCCCCCCCCTCCCGCCGCCATCAGGTGCTTCTCCGGGCTCTCCCGTGCCATCGGGGGCCTGGAGAACGAATCGTCCGGCGCTCGCAGGAAGCATAGAGATGACTGGTGACCAGATGGTCACCAGTCATCTCTATGACCGTCGGAGGACCCGGGCGCGATGTGATGACGTCACGCCCGGGTCCCCGTAAGTAAACAAAGCCGCGATTGCGGCTGCTAAGCAACCACAAGCATGAGATCGGTGAATTTTTTTTCACCGATTTCATGCTTTCCAGCCTGGAGGAGAGATGTGGGGTCTTATTGACCCCGCATCTCTCCATAAAGAGTACCTGTCACACACATTCCTATTACAAGGGATGTTTACATTCCTTGTAATAGGAATAAAAGTGATAAAAAAAAAAAAAAAAAAAAAAGTGTAAAAAAAGAAATAAATATATAAAAAAAAAAAAGAAATAAAAATTAATTTTTTTAACGCCCCTGTCCCCGGTAGCTTGCGCGCAGAAGCGAACGCACACGCAAGTCCCGCCGACATATGTAAACGCCGTTTAAACCACATATGTGAGGTATCGCCGCGTGCGTTAGAGTGCCAGCAACAATTCTAGCACTAGATCTCCTCTGTAAATCTAAACTGGTAACCTGTAAAAAATTTCAAATCGTTGCCTATGGAGATTTTTAAGTACCGAAGTTTGGCGCCATTCCATGAGTGTGCGCAATTTTAAAGCGTGACATGTTAGGTATCTATTTACTCGGTGTAACATCATATTTCATATTTTACAAAAAAATTGGGCTAACTTTACTGTTTTTAAATTTTTTTAATTCATGAAACAATTTTTTTTCCAAAAAAGGTGTTTGAAAAATTATTGCGCAAATACCGTGCAAGATAAAAGGTTTCAATGACCATCGTTTTATTCCCTAGGGTGTCTGCTAAAAAAACATATATAATGTTTGGGGGTTCTGCGTAATTTTCTAGCAAAAAAAATATGATTTGTACATGTAGGAGAGAAGTGCCAGAATAGGCCTGGTATGGAAGTGTGTATAACTGCCCGGTATGGAAGAGGTTAAGGTAAGCAATACTGTAAAAGTAAAAAAATCTACTGCAACCTTTATGCTATGCTTGGAAGGCCATTTAAAGCCAGGGATACTGGGCCATATCCTCAAAAGGGATACGCCGGCGTAAGCCGTCGTATCCGTGGTTCTAACTTTGGAACTGATCCACAGAATCAGTTTTTCAAAGTTAGGCAGAAGATCCGACATCTGTAAGGGACTTACACTGCCGGATCTTAGGATGCAGTACCGCATCCGCCGCTGGGGGCATTTCGTGTCGAAATGCCGCTTCTGGTATGCAAATTAGCACTTAGGGCGATCCACAAAGCTTTTCAGCTTCGTTTTTTTCGCCGTAAGTTTTAGTTCGCAAGTGTAAAATTAGGGCTGCTTTTACATGGTGTAAAGTTAGTAACACCATGTAAAAGCACATTCAAGCGATGGCATTTGGTATGCATTCCTGAGGGAGAACTCCACGTCAATTTGTGAAATCAAAACCGGCATGGGTTCCCCCCCAGGAGCATACCAGGCCCTTAGGTCTGTTATGGGTTGTAAGGAGACCCCCCCTACACCGAAAAATCGACGTAGGGGGTCCCCCTACAATCCATACCAGACCCGTATCCAAAGCACACTACGCGGCCGGTCAGGAAAGGGAGTGGGGACGAGCGAGCGCCCCCCCCCCCTCCTGAGCCGTGCCAGGCTGCATGCCCTCAACATGGGGGGGTTGGGTGCTCTGGGGCAGGGGGGCGCACTGCGGGCCCCCCCACCCCAGAGCACCCTGTCCCCATGTTGATGAGGACAGGACCTCTTCCCGACAACCCTTGCCGTTGGTTGTCGGGGTCTGCGGGCGGGGGCTTATCGGAATCTGGGAGTCCCCTCAAATAAGGGGGCCCCCAGATACCGGCCCCCCACCCTAAGTGAATGGATATGGGGTACATCGTACCCCTACCCATTCACCTGGAGGCAAAAAGTTAAAGTTATTAAACACACAACACAAGGGTTTTTAAAATAATTTATTAGTCTGCTCCGGAGGCCCCCCTGTCTTCTTTATTAGCTCTAATACCAGGGGGGGCTTCTTCTTCCACTCTCCGGGGGTCTTCTCCGCTCTCCGGGGGGGGGCTTCTTCTTCCGCTCTCCGGGGGGGTCTTCTCCGCTCTCCGGGGGTCTTCTTCTATCTTCGCCGCTCTCCGCTGTTGACTCGGCGCACCCCGGTTCTTCTGCAGCTGTCCGGTGCCTTCTTATTCAACGCTGGCTGCCTGCTATCTTCGTGTGTTAGCTCAATTACTAACAGGCAGCCAGCGCGGTCTTCTGTGACGTCACCTTCTTCTCTTCTGTTCTTCTCCCCTCTTCCGATGTTGACACGTCGCCTCTTGTCACTGCAATGATGGAAGCGCGCCTTGCATCCCATTTATATAGGCATCACCGTCCCATCATGCTCCGGTAGGTACCCACGTGGTGGGTGCCTACCCACGTGCACCCACCACGTGGGTACCTACCGGAGCATGATGGGACGGTGATGCCTATATAAATGGGATGCAAGGCGCGCTTCCATCATTGCAGTGACAAGAGGCGACGTGTCAACATCGGAAGAAGGGAGAAGAAGAACATGACGTCACAGAAGACCGCGCTGGCTGCCTGTTAGTAATTGAGCTAACACACGAAGATAGCAGGCAGCCAGCGCTGAAGAAGAAGGCACCGGACAGCTGCAGAAGAACCGGGGTGCGCCGAGTCAACAGCGGAGAGCGGCGAAGATAGAAGAAGACCCCCGGAGAGCGGAGAAGACCCCCGGAGAGCGGAGAAGACCCCCCCCCCCCCGGAGAGCGGAAGAAGAAACCCCCCCGGAGAGCGAAGAAGACCCCCGGAGAGTGGAGGAAGAAGCCCCCCCTGGTATTAGAGCTAATAAAGAAGACAGGGGGGGCCTCCGGAGCAGACTAATAAATTATTTTAAAAACCCTTGTGTTGTGTGTTTAATAACTTTAACTTTTTGCCACCAGGTGAATGGGTAGGGGTACGATGTACCCCATATCCATTCACTTAGGGTGGGGGGCCGGTATCTGGGGGCCCCCTTATTAAAGGGGACTCCCAGATTCCGATAAGCCCCCGCCCGCAGACCCCGACAACCAACGGCAAGGGTTGTCGGGAAGAGGTCCTGTCCTCATCAACATAGGGACAGGGTGCTCTGGGGTGGGGGGGCCCGCAGTGCGCCCCCCTGCCCCAGAGCACCCAACCCCCCCATGTTGAGGGCATGCGGCCTGGCATGGCTCAGGAGGGGGGGGGGGGGCGCTCGCTCGTCCCCACTCCCATTCCTGACCAGCCGGGTAGCGTGCTTTGGATACGGGTCTGGTATGGATTGTAGGGGGACCCCCTACGTCGATTTTTCGGCGTAGGGGGGTCTCCTTACAACCCATACCAGACCTAAGGGCCTGGTATGCTCCTGGGGGGGAACTCATGCCGTTTTTTTCTTTGAAAATTGGCATGGAGTTCTCCCTCTCAGGAATGCATGCCGAGCGACGCTGACAATTTTTCTTTTTTGTTTTTGTTTTCCCGGCGTTTTTTTTTTTTTTCACCCGTCGCAAGTTTAGTGTCCCGTCGCAATCCACAAAGCCCGGCGTAAATTACGTTCGCGTGCTGCACGCCGGGAAAATTACGTCACACGCATGCGCAGTACGGCCGAAGCGGGAGCGCGCCTCATTTAAATTTTAAACGCCCCCCGGAGAGGAGGACCGCCTTGCGACGGAGGCACTTAAGTTACACCGCTCAAAATTTCTAGGTAAGTGCTTTGTGGATCGGGCACTTAGGTAGAGATTTTGCGGCGGTGTAACTTAAATGTCAAAAGTTAAGTTACGCAGGGTTTTTGTGGATCAGGCCCACTGTTTTTATGAGCCACAGGTGAAGGGGTGTAGGCTGTATATGCCCATCCAAAGCGATATATGCAGTAAATGAAAAAAAGTGCCACTATCCCAGCCAGCCACCATGACATGTGAGAAAGGATCGGCTTCAACCTACCTACCATGCCTGGTGATGCATTTCATCCTGCCCACTAGGACTTAGTCAAAGGCTAAGGGTTAAGCGCTGGTGGGCGGGGTGAAATGCATCCGGGGGCATGGATTATTGGCAAAGACATGTAGGCTGAAGCCATTCCTTACTCCCATGTCCTGGTGGATGGCTGGGAGAGCAGCACTTTTTCTGTACACAATGCCAGAATGTAGTGCCACTGAAACTGTCCGTGAGAATTGTACTGTTCTGTAAATGATTGGTGTTTTACCTGTGTTGCCTTCAAATGTGCATAAAAGGACCTCACCACTGAATGGTTTCTTTTGTTTTTGAATTGGTACATGACCCCCTTGGCAGTGGTCAGCTCTCTGTGCACTTTGTTTGACAATAGCTTGCCTATTAGCCTTGAAAATTGCCAGAATTGATTTTCAAGATTCATCCACATTTTTGGACTTACAAAAATGACTTTGACAAAAAGCCCATGAACTGAACACAGGCACCTTCACCCATTCCTTTCTACTAACATCTTTGAATGTAAAGGCAACTACAAGGAGGTTAAGTTCTGAAAAAGTTTGTTAATTTATTTTCAGAAAAAGATTATAGGGGGCACACCGACAGGGAGGGCCTCCTACGTGGTCTTGAGATAAAGTCCCATATTTAAATCAATAAGGCAGCAGTGTGCTGGGCAGGGAGTGGAGTACTATACAGGTACAGGTACTGTATAATAAAAGAAAAGCTCCTCTAAGTGCATCAGCCAAAAAAAGTTTATTAGGATACAGATACAAAAATACTCACAAGTGTATGTCTTGAAAGGGTTCATATCAGGTGGATAAAACATGCTGCCTCTGTACATAGGCACCCACACTTAGCGGCTTTATTCCGCTGATATGGAACTTTTCAAGACATACACTTGTGAGTGTTTTTTATCTGTATCTTAATAAACTTTCTCTGGCTGCTGCACTTAGAGGCACTTATCTTTTCTTATGTCGTCTTTTAAGGCACCTGTTTTCTGGTCTTGCTTGCTGGTGATACTACACCGTTGTCTGCACATACAATACTTGATTATTGTCCAGTATCCTTCAGTTTTAAAATATTTGAATTTGTCTCTGTGCACTGGTATTCATGCATGTGTGCTTTGGAGTTAATATTGGGCATTGTTTGTCAGAATTAATCCATTTGATTGCTATCTAAATGGATCAAATAAATAATTGTAAGAAGTTCAATCTTAGTTAAAATATGGTCTGATATGCCTTTATCAAAGAACACAGTCACCAATGATTTTTTTGCCTCCTTTTGACAATGATCAAGTGGAATATTTGATCTGTCTGTAAAAGGATGATAAAGCATATTCTTTTAAAACATTTCTTTGCACCTCAGAGAGTTGCTGTATAGATTTGTTATCAATGTGTCAGCTTTCTGGTGGGTCAAGAAGGTTTATAATTTTAGGCATTATCTAGTCCCAAGTAAACAACAGGTTTTCCAAACCTGCACCCCAGCATACCAACATTTAATAATTGCTAGTCATCCGCTTAACTCTAAAACTCATCTGCCATTGCCAACCAGTGATGTTTCAGTCACAGTATGACAATATCCATAAACCCCAGTTTTAAGCATATGCCCCCAGTACTAAGCAAGCAAGCAGGAGGCTAGAGGAAAGACGGAGGACTGCATTCGGGATGACTGTGGTGGTGGTGGTAAGGTCAATAATAACCATATGCTCATTCATACACATTTAGTCCTATCAGCCCAAATCACAGCAAAAAAAAAAAAAAGCAGCAGCTTAGCATGTAAAAAAAAAAAAAAAATAATACAAGGACAAGTAATTGTAAAAAAACATAAGGACAAGTAATTATCCAAAGGCACAGGAGGTATGCAATAAACTGCATTGATCCTGAATGATTTATAGTACATAAGAAGATGGACATAATGGCCCGGATTCAGATACATTTGCGTATCTTTGTGCGGGCGTAGCGTATCTTCTTTACGCTGCGCCGCCGCAACTTAGAGAGGCAAGTGCAGTATTCACAAAGCACTTGCTCCGTAAGTTGCGGCGGCGTAGCGTAAATTGGCCGGTGTAAGCCGGCCTAATTCAAAGTAGGAAGGAGGTGGGCGGCATCTATTTAAATTAGGCGTGACCCCATGCTAATGAATGGCCGGTCGAACTGGGCATGCGCACGCATGCTCAGAATCACGTTGCATATACTCCCTAAGATACGTTGGCGCAATGCTTTCGACGTGAACGTAATTTACGCCTAGCCCTATTCACGTAGTACTACGTAAACGGCGTACGCGACGTAAAATTCTACGGAGTCGTTCCCTGGCCCATACCTTTGCATTAGCTGCAATGGAAAACAAGCTGCGCAACTAATGTGAATACTCAAGTATCTATGACACATAGTGATATGGTACAAATAAAATGAATTCGCTGTAAGGGCTTACCTTGAGTGGAGTCCATTTTGCAGATTTGTAAGCTCACCCTTGCAGGTACACACAGCCCACGGTAATACAGGTAAGACACTACCTGGGCTGTGAGTCTGTGCACGGGGGCTAGATAGAGATTAGCCCAGGATAGTCAAGTATAGCCGTGGCCCAGGATTCCAGAGAGAGTCAGGTAAGTACCGACGGAAAGTTCAGGGTTTGCAGACAGGAACCAAAGACAAGTCCGGAGCACAAGCCGTGGGTCAAGGGATGGAGAAGGCAGGGAAAGTCCAAAAGTACAAGCCGGGGTCAGAGGGCAGGAGACAGCAGCAATCCAGGGTACGTAAGCTAAAAGGGTCAGAAGCCGGGGTCAGTCTTGTAGGCTGAAGACAACTACAGGATCACAGGAACCGTTGGCACAGACAGGACCATCAGAGAACAATGAACTGACCAATCCCTCAGAGTGAGGCAGTGCTTTATACCCTGGTTGATTGGGTAACCTGCCTCAGCTGGACCAGGATAAACAGGTGCAGATTGCAGGGAGATTCAAAGACAGGCAATCAGCACATAGTTCAGAACCAGGCTTTGATGGACAGCAAGCAGAATATGAACTTGAGAAGTGGCTCAGAGGCAAAGACCTGGAGCAGCAATGGAGAAGTCCTGGGTTCAATCCCACCCAGAGCCACTTGGGGCGTGACCACGCCTCGCTGTCTGTTTGCCACGGTAGCGATCGTGACATTCGCATGGAACAAAATGATTTGCCCCATAGGTGAGATGAAAAGTCCCAATGGTTACAAATAATATATAAACCAAAAATAAACGTGAAAAATAAGTCTGTTTTTCAAAACACAAAAAAGTGCATCTGATGATATTTGATAGCAGTGAAATATCGTTCTCCTTCAAGCAGATAGTGATATCAATGCAAGAAAACCTCAGAATAGTGCACGGATAGACAAGACACCTCCACCTTTCAGTCACACTGCCCCTTACCAGAGGAGAAGATACCAACTAGAGATCTTCTGACGGCAGATGGCTTGCTTCCCAGCCAAGGGCTTGTGTGGCAGGATATCCGAGAGCCAAAATTTCTCCCACAGTGGACCGATGATCAGTGTAGTTTAAAACCAATATGGAGAAGGAAAAGAGCTGAATAGTGTGAACCCATATAGCAATTTATTGTAAAAAATTAAAATCACACTTACAGAAATGTAGATAAAATTTGCTTGTGAATATATATAGCCGGCCGGCTAGCACAACCCGTTCACTCCGGGACACAGTATGCGGTTATAGACGTCAGCACGCCGCTACCCTACGCCGTTTTGTCTTAGAAGACTTCGCACCAGTCTTATATATATATAATAACAACAAAATTTTACAAGTTTACATTAATTTCTAAGTCTGCGTTTTCTGGTTTCAGTTCTGGTAACTCTCTGTTCTGTTCCTACAGAGAAATTCCTGACACTCTGATGCCACGTACACACGATCAGTCCCAACTCTGTATCTTGGCCTAGGCCAACAAGGCCCAGGCCTAAGGCAGCACTTTGCAGGGGGGCAGCATGGAAAGAGTCCCCGCCAGCTTATGAGGTGGACTGGGCCGCAAGACAAATTGGTCTGGCGCCCCCATAAAGCGGCCACACTGCTGCCGGTATGATAGGGATGGTGCAGACACAAGGGACCCTGACATGGTCACCTATACCTGGCAGGTAGGTATTAGGACTCTCCTGCAATCCCTTTCTTGTGTCAGTTAAGGAATCTTAATATTATTTCTGTTGATTGCTGATATGAAAAATAAACAGATGGGCCCAGATTCAGAAAGGAATTACGTTGGCGCCTGATTCATAGAATCAGATACGCCTCAATGTTGAATAGATACGAGCGGCGTCGTATCTTAGGGTGCAATATTTACGCTGACCACTAGGGGCGCTTCCCAAGACTTCCACGTTGAATATGCAAATTAGGTAGATACGCCGATTCAGAAATGTACGTCCGCCCGGCGCATTTTTTTACGTAGTTTAAGTAAGGCTTTTTCTGGCGTAAAGTTACCCCTGCTCTATGAGGCGTAGCCAATGTTAAGTATGGACATCGGACCAACGCATTTTGCGTTGTTTACGTAGTTTGCGTAAGTCGTTCGCGAATAGGGCTGTGTGTAAGTTACGTTCACGTCGAAAGCATTGACTATTGCGGCGTAATTTGGTGCATGCGCACTGGGATACGTTCACGGATGGTGCATGCACCGTTCGTTAGAAACTTAATTTACGTGGGGTCACACATATTTTACATGAAACACGCCCACATCTTCAACATTTGAATTAGGCGGGCTTACGCTGGCCCTTATACGATACGCCACCGTAGATTCAGGCGCATAATCTTTCTGACTACCATACCATAGTGTATAGGAGATACGCTACGCCCGCCTAAAGATACACATTTGTATCTGAATCTGGGCCATGGATTTATTTGTTCCTGCACCTATCCTTCATTTGCTCTGGACAACATACCTTCATCACTGTGCTATATTTTTTTCTGCTGCACCATTGGCATGGTTATATCCTCTTAGTCCTCCAAAAATGTATCAGAAATGTGTGCTTAAAATAGAACTATAGGCAACACAAATTTTGTTTTGCCATCCGTTAATTCCCCTCATTTCCTGCCCCATAGCTAAATGGGAAGTGAGAGGAAATCTTTGCTGATTAAGGGAATCCCTCCCCCCCCAAGGGCCTCAGAACTTGTGTCCCCAATGGAAAATATCAGGGTAGGTCTTAAACAGGAGGGAGTGTGACCCTAACAGGAAGGGATGGATCATATTTAAATTAGGGGTTGTATGAGTTTAGTCAGGCCTAGGGCAGCACAAAACCTAAATACACCACTGATCAGTCCATCCGATGAGAACGGACCGATGGACCGTTTTCATCGGTTAACTGATGAAGCTGACTCAAACAACGTGCTGAAAAAAACAAAGTTCAATGCTTCCAAGCATGTGTCGACTTGATTCTGGGCATGCATGGATTTTTAACAGATGGTTGTGCCTACTAACGATCATTTTTTTCCCCCTCGGTTATGCCGCATACACACGATCAGTCCATCCGATGAAAATGGACCATTTTCATCGGTTAACCGATGAAGCTGACTGATGGTCCGTCACGCCTACACACCATCGGTTAAAAAAACGTTTGTGTCAGAACAAGGTGACGTAAAACACAACGACGTGCTGAAAAAAACAAAGTTCAATGCTTCTAAGCATGCGTCGACTTGAGTCTGAGCATGCGCGGTTAAATTTAAAGCAAGTTGGCTTTTTTAACCAATGGTTAAATAACCTATGGGCCCACACACGATCGGTTTTGACTGATGAAAACGGTCCATCAGACCGTTGTCCTCTGTTTAACCTATAGTGTGTACGAGGCCTGAGGAATCCATCAGTTAAATTTAAAGCAAGTTGGCTTTTTTTTAACCAATGGTTAAATAACCTATGGGACCCACACACAATCGATTTTGACCGCTGTCCTCCTGTTTAACCTATCGTGTGTATGAGGCCTTACATTGGTTTCGAAGGTGCAGAGCCCATCAAACCTAACTGTTCTTGGTGAAATTGCAGTGGAAGCAGTTAGTAATAATGAAACAAGCCTCGGTAAAATAGCCCTGTACAATATTTGAAGGACTTTTTCTGCTATGTTGTCCTAATCAGACTAAGAGTATACCCCAAACTACCCTGGTCAAAAGTTTACATACCCTGGTGATTTTGGCCTAATAACATGCACACAAGTTAACACAAAGGGGTTTGAATGGCTATTAAAGGTAACCATCCTCACCTGTGATATGTTTGCTTGTAATTAGTGTGTGTGTATAAAAGGTCAATGTGTTTCTTGACTCCTGACAGACCCTTGCATCTTTCATCCAGTGCTGCTCTGACGTTTCTGGATTCTGAGTCATGGGGAAAGTAAAATAATTGTCAAAGGATCTGTAGGAAAATGTAGTTGAACTGTATAAAACAGGAAAGGGATATAAAAAAATATCCAAGGCATTGAGAATGCCAATCAGCCGTGTTCAAAATTCAATCAAAAAGTGGAAAATGAGGGGTTCTTTTGAAACCAAACCATGGTCAGGTAGACCAACTAAAATTTCAGCCACAACTGCCAAAAAAATTGTTAGGGATGCAAAGAAAAACCCCAAAATAACTTCAGGTTAAATACAGGACTCTCTAAAAACATGTGGTGTGGCTGTTTCAAGAAGCACAATAAGAAAGATGGGCTGCATGGTCGAGTCGCCAGAAGAAAGCCATTACTACGCAAATGCCACAAAGTATCCCACTTACAATATGACAAGAGACAAGAGACAAGCCTTAAATCTTCTGGCACAAAGTCATTTGGAGAGATGAGACCAAAAATGTTGCTTTTTGGGCAAAGCTATAAACGCTACATTTGGAGTCAACAAGGCCTATGATGCAAGGTACGGAGGTGAATTGCTGATGTTTTGGGGATGTGTGAACTACAAAGGCACAAGAAATTTGTTAAAAATCGTTGGCAAGATGAAAGCAGTATGTTATTAAAAAATACTGGAGGAACATTTGCATTCATCAGCCAGGGATGTACATGGACATTCCAACATGACAATGATCCAAAACACAAGGCCAAGTTTACCCGTCATTGGCTACAGCAGAATAAAGTGAAGGTTCTGGAGTGGCCATCTCAGTCTCCTGACCTCAATATCATTGATCCACTCTGGGGAGATCTCAAACTTGCAGTTCATGCCACGCAGCCGAATAATTGACAGGCTTTTTGCCAAGAGGAATGGGCAGCTTTACCATCTAAGAAGATAAGAAGCTTCATCCACAAATACCACAAATGACTTGAAGCTGTCATTGATGTAAAAGGGGACAATACACGGTATTAAGTGGGGTATGTAAACTTTTGATCAGAGTCATTTGTATAATTTATTTTGCCATTATGATTTAATAAATGGCTTCAGCCACACACTAACCATGAGTGAAAGAAAAGTTTTAGTGTTATCATTCACATTCTCAGAAATCATAAATTATGCCAGGGTATGTAAACTTCTGAGCACAACTATATATATATATATTGTAAGGGGTTAGCTCGGTAGCAGGGGTGTGTGACCCCCTGGATGGGTTCACTACACACTGAACGATACAGAGAAACAGCCGAAGACGGTTGAAAACAAAGAATTTGGTTTATTCTTCCATCTTGCTGGAAACAGGTGCAAGCATCCAAACAGCATAAACAAAATCAAACATAAAATAAACCCTGGCCACTTGGGGCGTCTACCTTCACCACACAGGAACCTATCTATGGAGTCTGGCACAGCCTACTGCTGAGCAGACACTGCTGGTCATACAGCAGAAAAACAAATAGTCTTTTTGATCACACAGAAAAATCAACAGCACCTCATCTCCGCAGAAGTATTTCTGTTCACTGCTCTCCTTCACTCAAAAAGCCTCAGGATGCAGCAATCAGTAGTAATCCTCTGGATTACTTATAGAGGCCTTAATTGCCTCATTCTGAACAGCTGAAGTTTTCAACGCCCTTAAATCTTTCTGGCTGCTTCTGCAGCCGACACCTAATAATAAGTGGTGTATTGTCTAAACAAAGCAGAAATGTATCTCCCGTCTGTGACAACACCCACACATTTACCTAACTTCCTGTCACAATATATATATATATATATATATATATATATATATATATATATAAAGCTGAGTTAAATTTCACTTTTTCACTTGCCACACCCACCAGGCATGATTACTGTCAGACCTGTTGACTCAAGAAATCACTTAAATAGAAGCTGTCTGACAAAGTGAAGCATGCTTAAAGATCTCAAAAAGCAACACATCATGCCACGATCTAAAGAAATTCAAGAACAGATGAGAAAAGTAATGAGAAAAGTAATTGACATGTATCCGTCTGGAAAGGGTTACAAAGCCATTTCTAAGGCTTTGGGACTCCAGTGATCCACAGTCAGAGCCATTATCCACAAAAAGAGAAATGCTTGGAACCTTCCCAGGAGTGGCCGACCAACCAAAATTTCTCCAATAGCACAACTGTGACTCATCCAGGAGATCATAAAAGAACCCAGAACAACATCTAAAGAACTGCAGGCCTCACTTGCCTCATTTAAATCAGTGTTCATGATTCAACAATTATGCCACGTACACACGACCGTTTTTCATGATGAGGAAAATACAATTTTTTAAATTGGTCATTAAAAATGGCCGTGTGTAGGCTTCAGAGCATTTTTCTCGTCGTAAAAAAATTGACATTAAAAATTTTGCTCTAAAAACGTGCATGCTCAGAAGCAAGATATAAGATGGGAGCACTTATTCTGGTAAAACTAGCATTTGTAATGGAGATATCACATTCGTCACGCTGTAACAGACTGAAAAGCATGAAGACTAAAAAGCTCGAATCGTCTCTCACCAACTTTTACTAACACAAAATCAGCAAAAGCAGCCCAAAGGGTGGCGCCATCCGAATGGAACTTCCCCTTTATAGTTGCGTTGTATGTGTTGTACGTCACCGCGCTTTGTTCGAGCATTTTTTTTTTTCACAATCATGTGTATGCAAGGCAGGCTTGACAAGAATCACGTTGAGAAAAACGTTGTGTTTTCCATGACATTAAAAACGGTTGTGTGTATGCGGCATAAGAAAGAGACTGGGCAAAATGGCATTCATGGGAGAGTTGCAAGGCAAAAACAGTTGCTGACCAAAAAGAACACAAATGCTTGTCTCACATTTACCAGAAAACATCTTAATTATCCCCAAGACTTGATGGTAGTGTGATGGTCTGGGGGGCTGTATTGCTGCTTCAGGACCTAGATGACTTGCCATCATTGATGGAACCATGAATTCTGAGCTCTACCAGAAAATCCTGAAGGAGATCGTCTGGACTTAAATCTGATTCAGATGCTGAGGCATGACCTAAAACAGGATGTTCATGCTCAATTCCCTCCAATGTGGCTGAATTTAAGCAATTCTGCAAAGAAGAGTGGGCCAAAATTCCTCCACAGTTATGTAAAAGACTCAATGCCAGTTACCGCAAACACTTGATTACAGTTGTTGCCGCCAAGGATGGCGGCAACGGGTTATTAGGTTTAGGGGCACAGGTGCAGCTAGTCTGGGGTCCTTTCTTTACTACATTTAGATGACAGTCGTTTCACATTGACCACTACAGGATTAAAGGGTCACCTTAAAATCTGTCTTGGTGGTCATTTCCTAATTTCCATAATGTGTCATGAATGAAAGGTAAAGGGGGAAATAAAAAACATATGGGGCTTTACTTTTACTCAAATTTTTGTTTTCAGAGGTGGTATACTACCTGACAATATATCTTTCTGTTTGAGTCTTGTCTTCAGTGTCACGTGTCTGCTTTACCTGTTGTCAGGTGTGTTTAAAGAGGAACTGCAACTATGCCATTCTGAAGCCTCCCTCCAACCACTTTGTATATTATTTTATATATACTGTGATCCAGTATTAGCCAAATATGCTGCATAAATCCCCCTCCACTGAGTCTGGCTGCAACCATTTTAACTATGGGCAGCTGAAGCTGGTGCCTCTTCACTGCCTGGATTTACACAGGCACACAGAGGCACACCTTCAGCTCTGCAGCTCTCATTGGCTTTCTTATGACTCACCACCCCCTCCCTTCCTGGCAAACTCTCACGAAAGTGAGAGAGAGAACTGTGCATGATGTCATAAGCCTAGACTAATGACCGGACAAGAAACAGGAAGTGGGTCGTATAAGGTATTTACTGGAAGAAAAAGAAAATGTTTTACTATCCAAAGTTAAACCAACAAGGGCAGAAGATTTAATAGATGGAAAGTTGAAAAAAAGACTGCAGATCCCCTTTAGTTATTATTTTTTTTTTTTATTGTTATCATTTGTTTTTCAATGTTGTCTCACACGTACGTAATACGATAGGTATTGCAACATTTCATAATACTGACACTTATAGTTGGTAATCATACGTTTCATGTCACTTCATTACACTCTTTCTGTAGTTTCGTTCATGAATTAGTCTGATTGCCAGGCTCTCACGGTCTGCCACACCTTACGAGATTAAACTCGTCTTCTAATCTACAGGTATATTTGGGCTTCATGTTCTTAAGTGGCCTTATTGACAGGTCTTTGCGTATATACTGCCAATTGCATGTACACTGCTCTGATTTTAGTTCCTCATTCACAATAACTTCTCTAATTGTTTGTTGTCTGGCGTTTGTTTTCTGTCACTTCTACTGCTTTTATTACCACCGCTAGATTTTTTTATCCTTATTGTTGATTTGCAGTAACTAGCATTTTGCATGTATCTGACAGTGATGGTTTTGCTTCACTCCCTGCTATGCCATTTAGGGGTTCTGAACATGACACTTCAGTGCAAGGACATACCTTTTTTGGCTAGGGTCAGAAAGGCCAAGTTATTTAAGCTATTACCCCCCAGTGCTGCCTCCACCAGTACGGAGCAGGTTTGCCTACACATGCAAGCTACCTCACTCACCTTGATACATAAGACGTTAAGCACCGTTGCCACATCCCTTTGCGATTTGCAACATCACACTGCAGTGTTAGAGAATAAGGCTGTGGCTACTCCAGCTAGTCTCACACTGAACGTATCTATTCCACCTAGGGTTCTTTCCCCAAATTGTGTCACTGTTGATCAGGTGATACAGTGCTTTATTCAATCAGGCAAGAACACATGGTTGTCAAAGGCAGATATAACTGACACATTTAAATTGTTACCCATTAAACATTCCTTGGCAGTGGCATGGTATTAAATTGACAGATGTGTATTATTTCGGGACTAAGCCAACCTCCAAATCCAAGAGCAGCCCCTGGTTATTTGATGTGTTTGCACAATCCCTTATTAAGATCCTGACTAAGATGGTCCGTT
Organism: Rana temporaria; assembly: GCF_905171775.1. Classification (NCBI taxonomy): domain Eukaryota; kingdom Metazoa; phylum Chordata; class Amphibia; order Anura; family Ranidae; genus Rana; species Rana temporaria. The sequence goes on from NC_053489.1 coordinate 556,469,228, forward strand.
GCCAGAAAGTTATTCATTATTTAGATGATTGTTCACTCATAGGATCCCTGGCTAAGGCCCCAATCCACCTTCAAACACTATTGTCAGTTCTCATATGTTGAACACTGTAAACCTGCCTTTTTTTTACGCTGATCATGAAGGGAAACTCTGTGCCAAATTTTAAATAAAAAAACGGCATGGGTTCCCCTTCAGGAGCATACCAGGCCCTTAGGTCTGGTATGGATTTTAAGGGGAACCCCTATTCTGAAAAAACAGCGTAGGGGTTCCCCCAAAATCCATACCAAACCCTTATCTGAGCATGCCGCCCAGTCGGTCAGGAAAGAGGGTGGGGAATAGCAAGCGCCACCCCTTCTGAACCGTACCAGGCCACACACCCTCAACATGGGGGGGTAGGTGCTTTGGGGCAGGGGGGCGCCCTGCGCCCCCCCCGCCCCAAAGCACCTTGTCCTGATGTTGATGGGGACAAGGGCCACTTTCCAACAACCCTGGCCATTGGTTGTCGGTGTCTGCGAGTGGGGGGTTTATTGGAATCCGGGAGACCCCTTTAATAAGGGGGCCCCCAGACACTGGTCCCCCACCCTATGTGAATGAGTATGGGGTACATCGTACCCCTACCCATTCACTTGGGGAAAAGTGTTAATTAAAAAAAAATACTACACAGGTTTTTAAAGTAATTTATTAGTCAGCTCCGGGGGTCTTCTTCTGACTTCTCCGCTCTTTCGAGGGTCTTCTGCCGGGCTCCACTGCTATCTTCTTCTAGCTCTTTTACTAGCGGGGGCCCGGTCTTCTCTGCTGTCTTCTCTGTTCTCTCTTCTGCCTGGCTCCACCGCAGGGACCCGGTCTTCTCCGCCGTCTTCTGTTCTCTCTTCTGCCGGGATCCACCACTTTCTTCTTTCAGCTCTTTAACTAGCGGGGGGCCTGGTCTTCTCCGCCGTCCTCTCTGTTCGGTGGAGATTATGCCGGTCTCCACCGTGGCAGTCTTCTCCGTCGTCTGCTCTGTTCTCTCTTCTGTCGGGCTCCACCGCTTTCTTCTTCAAACTCTTTTACTAGCGGGGCCCTTTCTTCTCTGCTGTCTTCTCTGTTCTCTCTTCTGCCAGGCTCCACCACGGGGGCCCGGTCTTTTCCGCTGTCTGCTCTGTTCTCTCTTCTGCCGGGCTCCAATGCTTTCTTCTTCAAGCTCTTTTACTAGCGGGGGGCCCAGTCTTCTCCGACGTCTTCTTCCCTCTTCTCTTCTAGCGATGTTGACACGATGATCTCTCCCGCTGTAATGCCGTGTACGCGTTGCGCAAAAACTTATTTAGGCATTGGCGTGATCACCAGGTGATGTCACCCGGCAACCCCGCCCATTATTACATCACATGCCCAGGGCATGATAGGAATGTGACGTCATGAGGGGGCATTTATCCGGCGCACCAATTAAGGTATGAACCGGCGCAGCGCATTGTTCATAGTAAATCAGCCCCATAGTGTCGTGTAATTGCCGAATGGGTAAACGTTCAAGTATTTGTTAAAATGCCTGCACAGCCAAGCTTTGGTCTTGAACTTGTGTTCAGCCAAAACCTTAGCTCTTCCCTAACCAGAACAAGCTTTCCCACTTGCCATCTTTTCTGTTCTAATGACAACTCATTTTATGTTCATTCCTAGTGACAATGACCATCGGGACAAACACAGTGAGTGAATCTAAGCAACATTTGCTTACAAAATTATAAAGCTAAACTTTAAAAATGTATAAAATGATCTTATTATTTTTACCTATCTAATAACATTCAGATGCATAGTAGACATGAAATATGCCCACTCCAGCTTGCATAGATCTTCTTTATGAAATCTTCATTCCTGGTTAAAGTGATATTTTTTATTCTTAACACCATGAGACATATGCCATGAATTTCTATTAACTCAGCTGAGGCACAGCTGGTCTGGTGCCATGTTGGATTGCTCTGAATGCCAGCTGGGTTCAGGAGTGCATAAGAACCCTAAGCCGGAGGCTGATTAAAGTTCAACTTACTGCCAAGAAGACATATAACATCTTAGTGGGACAGTTACACAGTTGTTGCACACATTGTACATACTCTTAGAAACAGTATTTATTTTAAGGGATGTCATTGAAATATTGTTGGATTTACAATGACCATTGTGTATATACAGTATATATATATTTTTTTTGTGTACAAATCCGTGCTTCGATTTCTGACATCCAGTACAGTATTTGGCATTTACATGGGAACACGGTGCTTTGCCAGGTTTTTACGAATTGTTATATACAATATTTTTTTTACTTTCAGATAGGATAATTACTAAGGTAAGGTGATTATGAAGTAGGGCTAGGGACACTATGCCATGCACCTTTTGATGAAGTGCTCTTGTTTGAAAGGCAGTGAGACAGCCCATATATTGATCTTTTTTTTCCCTTTAACCAGCGCATTTTCAAGGTGGATGAAGGAATCACTCCAGCTGAGGTATTGTATTCTGACAGTGGGGAGTCTTCCCCACTGTCAGAATACAATGATCAGTGCTGCCAGCTGCCAACTTATCTTTTGGGAAAAACCCAACAGGCTGGTTGTACACAAGTCAATTGATAGTCGATTAATCAACTCGTGTACAACCAGCTTGCCCATACATATAGGAAATTAAGCTGGTCCCTGCTGAGCCGGCCATATTTCAATCCACGTATGGATGGCTTCAGGCACTGACAGCAAAGAGTGCAAATGTGAGACAAAGGGAGCAAGTGACAACTCAAAGAACAACCAATAAACAATCAGCCATTGGATGGGACACTTTCCCTAGACTGTAGAAAAATATTAGGATAAAAATCTTCCAAATCTACTTTTAACTTTTTAACAACTTACCTATACTCATATTTTATGCTTACTTACTATACTTATATTGTAAAGCACTGCATAAACTGGTGCTATATAAATCATGTATAATAATAATAATAATTAAAAAATAATCATATTCAACTAATTTCAATTGTGTCATTTAGCCTGCTCTTAGAAAGGGGTATTGTTTGCTTTTGTGTCAGTTTCAGCTTCTCTCGGCTACATGAGAGTGTAGCTGTCCATACACTAACTGATTCCTCTATTCACTAAAATTAGGTGAATAGAGGATTCCCCCCACACCAGGACATTATATTCTGGCAGCTCTGTGTGCAGCTGTCAAAATACAATGATCAGTGGCTGGTTAAGAAAATAATTTGAGTGTAGCGCCCTGGGGTTTAGTCAGGGAGCTCCTCACCAAATTCCTTGTCAGGAGTAGCTACTGCAGATAGTTGTTAAAGATCCATTGATTTCTCCCCAAGTTTGGCCTTGTTGTACTTTTCTCTTCTGCCACTAGCTTGTCCGGCACTTGGTGGCATTAGATGCGAGAAGGACATTTCAAAGTCAAGTTATGGGTATATGGGATATTTCAGCCAATGGGAAGGGGTTTTCTTGAATCCCTTGGCCTGCTGAGAGAACCTATATATTTAGCTGGAGTCAGATGATCTATGTTCTGTGGCACCCGGACCACTGTCCGGGTGGATGTGTGTCGTACGCCCCGGGCTGCTAGATTGGAGATTGGGCCTATCCTGGGGCATCTTGCTGCCAGATTGTGTGAGGGCCTATCCAGAAGAAAGAGGGCAGTGCAGGGTTGGGACTGCGGCTTGCAGTCCAACCAACAGTGTTGGTTCTGCTGGCCGGAGAACCTGTCATGGTTGGAGGTAGAAGGGAAGCTGTCACTACTAAGGGACCAACCACCTTTACCAGAGACTACAGTGAGTAACTGGAGCAAGTACAGAAGCAAGTACCGAAGCAGTATTTTATCTTTCTTTCTCACCAAACTGGCACGGTGGAGAATCAGGAAACTTCAGGTGGTGATCAAGTCAGGGACCCAACAAGAAGAGCAGCCTTATGTGTCAAGCCAGGGACTGAGCTGGTTAGCAAGGATGAAGCTTAAACATTATCTGGAGTGCCAAGCTAGGGACCCAGCATAGGGAAGGGAGATACCACCGAAAAAGCCTTGAGGAGCTCATGGGTTTCAGAGTCAGTGAATCAGAGAGTCTAGTGAGAGATAGCAACAGGAGCTCAGTACGACAGCATGGCCCTGGAAGCAGGACGTGCATGTTATAGCTCCAGGCACCCAGCTCTCCAGCATCCAGGATCCAGCTCCAAAACGTATCCTTCGGATTACCAGTCTTTGTTTTATTGTTTTATGTTCCATCTGACACAGTCTCCTTCCCCAGCCCTCCCCTTCTCAAATAATAGCCACCCCAGCCACAATCTGTCTCCTATTTTCACCGCCTGAGCGGCTTACCTTTAAGCCAGGCCGTTTAGGACAGGCCGCGGCTGCAGCCTAATACTGCCAGGCTCCCTCCGTTCCTTCCTTCCTTTTCCTCCCGCTTCCTCCCACAGGTCTGTTCAGCCACCGCTCTCCCCGGAGTCCCCAGTAGCAGATCGAGAGGTAGGTGCCCGCCCCCACGACAATTCGCGGCCGTTTCAGGATTGGCTGCGGCTGTGGCCTAGCGGCAAACTTACCAGGTCACCCATCACCTCACCGCCGCAATCTGTTTCCCTAGACACCCCTCGGCCCTGAGCAGGCTCAGCGGTCACCCCCGGCCTTCCCCAAAGCCCCCCTGAGCCGACGACCCTCCAGCGGGAAAGACCATGGCTCGGGGCCTACCATCGTTCCGGCGGACATCTTGGTACACCCGGCCATTATATTGTCAGCACCCCGGCCTCTCCCCCCTCAGCCCCCACCGCTGGACTCATAAGTATATTGAACCCAGCGATTAGTAGAGACCCCCCCCCTCTACACATAAAGACCAATAAAAGTGCAGACACAGCAAAGTGTTATTAATATATACACATAAATTGTTATAATACATACAGGTAAAAAATTGGCAAATAGTCCATCAACCACAGGTGAGTGTGAAAATCCAAGAATGTAAGTGACTTGAGACGAATTACATACACTGCCACAGATGTGTTGTAAGGAAAGGTTTCATCCTCTGGTAAAATCTATCATTTGGCGTGCAGTACTGGGGTCCACCAGCAGGTGTCTCCTGTCAGTTTGGAACTGTCAGGGGAGCTTCTACCTGCTGGTGTTATGTCATCTTTGGGGTGCAGTACTGGCATCCACCAGCGGATTGACCCTGGCAGTGTGGTGCAGATGTTACCTTCTGCAATCAGGCATCACCTGAGCTTGTTAGCAGGTAGTAGCATAAATACCCGGAAAGTGCACACACACACTGCCCTGGTATTGTCCTCGTGCCCTGACCTGCAGCCTGTTTACCTGAACCCTGAATCCTGATTCCTGTATCCTGAACCCGTTGTATCTGTTCTTGCATCCCCGGATCCTTGCCCTGCTACCTGATTCCTTCCTTCTTGTCCCTGTCCATCTACTCCTGGCCCTCCCATCTGCTGATCTCCTGTTAATGATCCCTGGCCTGGCTTGACTACTATTCTGGTTCTCCCCTTGCTACATATGCTGGTTGGTTACTGTCAATGTTCTGGTTGTTTGGTTTGTTCACTTGTTGTATTGGTGGTGTATTCACATTTATATGTATTTACCTTAAATAAATTTACTTACTTTCACCTATTTCTGTTTGTGGTTTCCTCTGTTGTAATCCACATAGTTCTGGTCACTCCTGATACATGAATGGCTAATTAGCCACACAGATTGCGTGCTTACCAAATGGCAAGCTAAGATCAGCTAAGATCAGCTTGTGGCTAACTACCCAGCCAAGGCCTTTATCCAAAGGCCAATAAGATAACAGCTCAGGAGTAGATTCCTTACATTGAGGGGGCAGGACACAAATCACATTCATAGGATACGGATACCGTATTCTCAGGTCATAACAGTAGACCTAGCGGTTTACCCAAAAGGAAAGAAGCTCACCATAATGTAAAGCCAAAAACATACATTTATTAAAAGGTAGTATTGCACTTACATATGGAGCCCAAGGAGGATGTCAGCTGTGGCGAAATGTGTCGGTAGGAGTGGCGTGCTGACGTCATTGCGTTGAGTTCCAGGAAAGGACGGGAGTTTGCTAGACATTTTTTTTTTAAAACCTTTGTTGCCTTTTTACAAGCTTGGCATGTAAGTGCAATACTACCTTTTTAATAAATGTATGTTTTCGGATTTACACTATGTTGAGCTTCTTTCCTTGGCTGTGTAATTAGCGGCAAGCTGATCCTAGCAATCTGTGTGGTGGCGGTATACACATATCATGTATCAGGAGTAACCAGAACTATGTGGACTGCAACAAAGGAAACCGCAAACAGAAATTTTCTGCGTTTTTTTTTGTTTGCTTAGCAAAAAATAAAACCCCCAGCGGGTATTAAATACCACCAAAATAAAGCTCTATTTGTGTGAAAAAAAAATGTATAAAAGTTTAATTTGGATACAGTGATGTATGACCACACAATTATCATTCAAAGTGTGTCAGCACTGAAAGCTGAAAATTGGTCTGGGCAGGAGGGGGTTTAAGTGCCCAGTAAGGAAGTGATTAAAAATGTTTTTTTAATTGCTCCTCCCTACATCAAAACACTGCACCTGCAGCACCCCCCACCACCCGTTCCCTACTCCTGCATACAGTTGTATCAATTTTATTTTCATTTTTAACATTTGTATAGTATTTTGCCAAGCTATAATCCATAAATGCATGATCCCTATTATACTTGTATTATACAATATCTTGGCTTTCTATCAGATTGTAAAATACACTACAGAATACACTACATTTATACTTTTTTTACACTTATGTTTGTATTGTTATATTCTCTTTTGTATTATCTTTTGTAAAGCACTTGCTATAAATACCATATTGTAATCATTCCAACTTTTTGCATTGAGGTGCTATATGTTTTTTTAACAAAGAAAGCTGTCCATAATATTTTGTATAAATTAGTTTTAAATGTAGTACTTGGTATAATTTTTCTTTAACAAACCTAAAAGACAAATATTCACATCTTTTAATGAAGAAAATCACTCTGTATGCTGAAAGTCTGCTGTGGTCTGTAGACCATTGCTTTAGAGCCATGTTACAATGATGCTATGAGCTTAATTCTGTATGACAGTTTCACTGTAGTTATATTTATTGAAACTCAATGACTTCTGCAAGGGGCTGTTGGCTGCAACAAAAACATGTATTACCCACAACTTGTCTTTCAGAGATCTGTTTTGTTTTTCTGACAAGGGACACACACAAAATGTAATTTAACCGTAGATTCTCATAAATACAAGCTGGAGATTAAATCAATATTTTGAAAGCTTTTACCTTATTTTTTCTTAAATGTGTATTTGAGAAAACTTTCTTTTCATTGTAAAACATTGACATTTTTTTCAAAAATACTGAGATGTAATATGATTGTTTTTGATAAATTCATATTTTGCATGTTAATGACTGAGTGGTTAGTTAATGTTACAAGTAGAAGCACGTCTCTTGCAGAAATTACAGTGTCTTCATCACTAAATGTAATTTATGCATTTAATTTTGTTGGTACTGGCATTATGTATCTTATCAATATAGTATTATTACGCAGTTACTATGACTTGTTTATCCTAGTGCAGATTTCCATGGGCAAAATTGCTTCTGATAAGTTTATTGCTATAAACCATTAAAAATGGATACATACTTTTTATTTCACATTAATCAATCCTTTCATAAAGAAGAGGCCGCATGTGACTTTAGTGCATGCAGTTTGTACAATAAAGCTGGTAAACAAATTTACATTTATAGACAAGATGCAGAAAGAAGAAATTGTTTAAAGCACAGTCAAGTAGTATTTAAAGAAGTGGTAATAATAAAAAAAATAATGTCATTTAAAAAGCTATGTTGGCCGCAGTGTTGTGGGCAAAAAGGCACCTTTCTTCTCTAGAGTGAAAGAGAGATTTTTCTTTGAAAAAAGGGATATTGTAAGTGACAGTAAAGGGTAAATGAAGACTAGATGCATGTTTCAGACTTTCATTACAGGGTTAATATTGTCACTCACAACTCACATGGCACTGGCTATTCAGTCAGTCAGTAAGGCAGGACGCTCTCCATCGAGTCTGCTCTCACTCACTTCCCAGGGCTTCCCAGACAGGCAGGATTCCTCCAACTCCCTGCCACAGGACCAGAGGACCAGCATTTCACCTTCCCCCTCTGGCCTCCCTCCTTACCATGCCGGCTTCACTTCCAGGGTGCATCTTAAAGGTAAGCCCCTGACTCCCAGGGCTATTCCAAGGCATTTTCCACCTTCCTGGAACCGTTTGCGGCCGTCCTTTTCAGGACAAGCCGCGGGGGCGGCCTAAATGCAGCAGGTAAAACAGGCTTGCTCTACCCCACCATCAGCTCCAGCCATCCATCACCCTCCACAATCCGCCACAACCCCAGCCCAACCTCGTGGGAAGATTTGCGGCGGCCGCGTTCAGGAAAGTCTGTGGCTTCAGCCGCGGCCTAGCGGCGCGCCGCACACACTCCCAATCAACCTCCCCACCTCAAACTAAAAGGATCCCCAGTCTTTCAGATACCCCAGACCCGCCTCCGCTGACTGCGTGGACCCCCCAGACTCACAGCCCCTAGCTTACCCCTAATTATCAGCTGGTGGCCATCTTGGTACACCCAAGGGGCTAGCTCACTGTCAGTGCCATCCCTAATTAGCCAGCCAGTGAAGCAGGACGCTCTCAAATGAGTCTGCTGTCACTCTCACAGAAGTTGTACAACAGCTACAACAGCATCTAGACCACCATAAATTACTCGATCCGTTCCAATCGGGTTTCCGTCCAGGTCACGGGACAGAAACAGCACTGCTCAAAATATGGGACGACGCTCATGAGGCAGCAGATGAAGGAGAATTTGTCTTCTAGTTCTGTTGGACCTAAGTGCTGCTTTGATATCGTTGTCCACAAAATATTACTGACTCGGCTAGCTGAAGTAGCCAAAGTCGCAGAATGTGATTTACCATGGTTCTCCTCCTTTTTGGAAAACCGATCACAAATAGTGAAACTGGGGCCTTTCACTTCTGAAGAACGCTCGGTGTCATGTGGAGTCCCTCAGGGATCCCTTTTGTCGCCTGTTCAGTTCAACATCTATCTCCGCCCTCTTTTTGAAATCATCAGTAACCAGAAGTTACTTTACCATTCTAATGCAGATGACACACAACTGTATTTTCAGATCTGCAACAATAAGGATCATTATCTCGGACTAGAGAAATGCCTTACTATGATAGAAAACTGGATGACGAAGAGTTATCTTAAACTCAACGGCTCAAAAACAGAACTTCTCCTGTTTCACGCCAACCGGAAAAATCATCCAGTAACAACATGGACACCCCCGCCCATTCTGGGTAAAACCATCACCCCTAGCACCAAAGTCAAAAGTCTCCGAGTCATCTTTGACACCTACATGACAATGGATGCACAAATAGGGTCAGTAGTCAGCGGATCGCACCATCTGTTGCGCCTACTATGCAGACTCACCTCCTTTATCCCTAAAGAAGACATAGCAGTCGTAGTGGGTACAATTATCAACTCCAGACTGGACTATGCAAATGCCCTCTATCTTGGACTCCCCAAGTACCAAATCGTCCGTCTGCAAGTCATTCAAAATATGGCCACTCGACTAGTGACTGGGAAAAAAACATGGGAATCAATCTCACCCTCTCTGAGATCCCTTCATTAGCTCCCAGTAAAAGACAGAATCATTTTCAAAGCACTCTGCTTAACGCATAAGTGTATCCAAGGAAACGCCCCTCAATATCTATGGGAAAAAATAAAAGCTCACAAACCCAATCGCGTTCTGCGATCCACCAATCAGAATCTACTCCAGATAACCAAAGCCAGATACAAGTCCAAAGGAGAACGAAGATTCGCAGTCCAAGGACCGAGACTATGGAACGCTCTGCCAACCACCATCCAATTGGAGGTGAACCATTTGGCCTTCAGAAGATAGATCAAAATCCATCTCTTCTGAGATCAAAGGGTTCACTCAGGGAATGCATGCTGAGTGCCCAGAGGCGATTCAGTTCGCATGTATTGAGCTATATAAGTCTCTCACTCACTCAGGCCTTGTACACACGACCAGTTTCCTCGGCAGAATCAATCAAGAAACTTGGTGGGAGAGTTTTTTGCTGAGGAAACTGGTCGTGTGTACATTTTTCATCGAGGAAACTGTCGAGGAACTCGTCGAGCCAAAAAGAGAGCATTTTCTCTTTTTCCTTGACGGGAATGGAGAAAATTGGCTCGTCGAGTTCCTCGACAAGCCTAACAAGAACTCGACGAGGAAAACTATGTGTTTCGCCCACCGAGTTCCTCGGTCGTGTGTAAGAGGCCTCACTCATAGAGATATGGCAGTTAGTGGACTAACCTTTAAAATTATTATGGCTTCTGCTTGGACTCACAATTAGCGCCCAAAGAGCCTGTGACTTGTCCTTTAATCTTAGGTTTAGAAAAAGAGTGATCACACTTGTGGTCACCAAACATTTTTCAGTTTGTTTGAACACTCCTTGGCCAAAGTCCGTATATGTGCATTCTCAGGAAGTGGTGATATCTGAAGGATGCAGCTACAGTCATCATTCAAATACCATTCTATAGATCTGGCAATATTTTTTCTGGTAAAAGTGATCACAGCAGCTAAACATCCGCTTGATCACTTTTACAAGCTGTGGAAGGGGCCCCACCTTACCATGCTCCACTGTTTTTGCGCTCTCCCATTCCACCATGGAGCCCGAGACCGCTGCTAGTGGTCATGCCAGCTTACCATAGAGAGGAAGGAGGAAATTGTGTTCCCTGATCATCTCTATGATATATGAAACCAGAAGAGACAAGGATCTTGTCAATTCCGGTTTTGATATTTTGATACTGATACGCCGGCATACTTTCAAATTACCCGCGTCGTATCTTTGGTTTGAATCCTCAAACCAAGATACGACGGCATCTGGGTTAGATCCGACAGGTATACGTCCTCGTACGCCTTTCGGATCCAAGATGCAATACTTTGGCGTCCGCTGGGTGGCGTTCGCGTAGTTTTCCGCGTCGGGTATGCAAATTAGCTATTTCCGACGATTCGCGCGGCCGTCGGATTCTCTTACGTCGTCTCTAGTCGGCTTTTTCCGGCGTATAGTTAAAGCTGCTTTTTGCGGCATATAGTTGGATTTGCCATGTTAAGTATGGCCGTCGTTTCCGTGAATCGGGATGGACGTAAGTCACGTCTAAGTTTAAAAAATGACGTCCTTGCCACGTCATTTCGCGCAATGCACGGTGGGAAATTTTGAAACGAAGCATGCGCAGTTCATTCGACGCGGGGACGCGCTTCATTTAAATGAATCACGCCCCCTAATCGCCGATTTGAATTCCGCCGCCAGAGATACACTACGCTGCCGTACTGTAACTTACGGCGCAAATTCTTCCAGGATTCGAACCAGCCAAAAGTAAGTTACAGCGGCGTAGCGTATCTCTGATACGCTGCGCCGATCCAATTCTATGTGGATCTGGCCCTTTGTGTTTTAAAAATTGCAAAAAAAACAGCATTTTACTTTCCAGGGCCTTTGATTAAAAATATATAATGTTTGGGGTAATTTTCTAACAACAAATTATGATTTTTACATGTACTGTATGGGAGAAATGTCAGAATTGGCTTGAGCACCTTATGCCGCGTACACACGATAATTTTTCGGCTTGTAAAAAACTTTTTTTTTAAATGTAATTTAAAATGATCGTGTGTGGGCTTCACATAATTTTTTGGCTTCTGAAAAACGCTTTTTTTAGAACATGCTTCAATTTTTAACGACGTTAAAAAACATGCTCAGAAGCAAGTTATGAGACGGGAGCGCTTGTTGTGGTAAAACTACCATTCGTAATGGAGTAAGCACATTCATCACGCTGTAACAGACAGAAAAGCGCAAATCGTCTTTTACTAACATGAAATCAGCTAAAGCAGCCCCAAGGGTGGCGTGATCCGCATGGAACTTCCCCTTTATAGTGCCGTTGTACGTGTTGTACATCACCGCACTTTGCTAGAGCATTTTTTTAAAACGATCGACGTCGTTTTAATGATGAAGTTGGAAAAAAGTTTTTTCTAGATGCTGAAAAACATAATTTTTTACAAGCCAAAAAATGATTGTGTGTACGCGGCATTAGATTCAACCAGTGTTATGCCACGTACACACAACCGTTTTTCATGATGAGAAAAATTCATTTTTTTAAAATTGTGTAGGTTCCAGAGCATTTTTCTCGGCGAGAAAAAATGACATAAAAAATTTAGAACCTGCTCGATTTTTCTCGTCGTTTTTCACGTCGTCGTTTTTCTCATCTTGAAAAACGGTCGTGTGTAGGTTTTAACAATGGGGGAAAAAATGTGCATTCTCAGAAACAAGTTATGAGAAGGGAAATTTGCATAATCAGCCCAAAGGGTGGTGCCATTCTAATGGAACTTCCCCTTTATAGTGCCGTCATACGTGCTGTATGTCACCGCGCTTTACTCGAGCATTTTGTATCACGATCGTGTGTATGCAAGGCAGGCTTGAGAGGAATCACGTTGAGAAAAACTTTGTTTTTTTCCATGACATGAAAAATGGTCGTGTGTATGGGGCATTATACTTTGACTATTTATCAATTGAAAGAAATACATTAATTGATCTCTAAGTTAGGCAAAATTAGAAAGTATTTTGGTAAACAGTATTACCTAGTAAAATGACTCCAACAGTTACCAGTTTGTCAGAGGCCCCTTCCCAACCTCTCATATCGTTTTCACATGAAGAACTGTTCTGTAGACATGTGCACACTGAAATATTTTGTTTCGGAATTTTGTTTTTTGCCCGAAAAATAAATTTGTTTAGTTACTCCCGAAATTCGTTTTTATTCATTTTGTTTTGTTAAAAAAATGCATTCATCCGAAAATCCAAATTAATTAAGGTCGAATCTGTCATTGAAGGCTTATGGTGTCTGTCAAATGTTCTAAGAAGATTTGACGGAGCAGCTAAAAGATTAAAAGCCGCAATCGTACATTTCCGGTCGAATGTTCCGCCTACAAGCTATAAAAGAATTCTAATGTTGTATGACACTAGTAATAATTATATTCATAAATTATTATTACTAGTCAACAAAAATTCAAATTCCTCTATAGCCTATGGGCCTATTTGACCGGAAATGTACGATTGCGGCATCGTACAGTTTAGCTGCTTGTCGAATCTTCTTAGAACTTTCGACAGACACCATAAGCCTTCAATGACAGATTTGACGTTTGTATGTTTTTCGCTGCTTCGTCAAATCTTTGTCGTTTATGTCGAATGGTCTACCCCAACACTGTCTCTATAATGTCAAATCTTTTCGCTCTATGTCAAAACTTTCCTCTCTATGTAAAACAATCTTGGACTAATAGAGATAAGGTTAGGCACATTCGACCACAGGTTCGATAGACACAGATTGCTATTGTCAGTGTCATGTCGAATCTCCTATCTATATCGAACTGTTGTAGCAACGAAAATGAAAATAAAGCATTTTTTATGTCGGATCTTTCAGATTTCGGATTCTGCAAGTTCGTTTTCGTTTGTTAAAATTATAACGAAAATACCCGAAATTCGGACGAAAATGCATTCGGACGAAAACAAATGCACATGTCTACTGTTCTGTATAATACTGTATAATGATGATACTGATTTTTTTTTTCATCCTTTCTTGTGGAGCTTTTATGAAAAGAGGCACGATAAATATATAAGAAAAAATTTACAAAGGCATTGTTGATAGCTAGGGACTCTAAACTGTAATAGAACATCCAAAGATGATAGGATTATCACCTGATCCAGTCAGTTTCTGTCAAATTATGTAAATATCTTTATGCCTATTGATACAATCAGACTACTTTTGCAAGCAGTGGTTCAAAACACCCAAAGGAACTGGTTGGATTTTTGTGTCTGTCTTTAATGTCTGTCCAGAGTGATGCTAAAATGATCTGCATACTCTTTGACCAGCATGTGGACATGAATCCTCAAACAATACAAATATTTATTACATGCACATATGACTTCTAATGTATCGTCTCCACACCTGTTCATAACATTTTGGATTCGCTCTTGCGCTCTTGCCTGCGGGCACTTGAATGGACGTCATCATGGCCCACTCATTCAAGTGGCTCTGCGGGAGTCACGGCCGCGGCACAGAGCTCTAAAGGAATGGAAAAGGTATGCCGTTCCTTCAGAGCGCATGCACTGGTGAAGTTACCAGCTGCTGCTCCCTAGTAAGGATGGACAGAACACCCCCCGCCTGTTCTGTTCATAGCACAACTCCAGATCAGGGGAAATGTTCTAACCCAAACGGCGATCCCCACTGAAGTCTATAAGAACCTAACAGGAAAATCTAAAGTGCCCATTTTTAAGGCTTATATATAAGTAATTTGCCATAAAAGGGTTACGGGGTCTGGGTACTGCCCTGGGGGGCATGTATCAATAGAAAAAAAAAATCTAAAAACAATTGTTTTTGCAGGAGCAGTGTTTTTAATTATGCTTAAAATATAAAAATAATAATAAAAATTCCTTTAAATATAGTGCCTGGGGGGTCCCCCTGATGTGCCTGTAAAGAGGTGCATATGTAGCATGTATAAAACTTGCTACAGCAAAAATTACATTTCTAAAAGAAAAGAAAACAAGTCAAATCCCATTTAAAAAGAGTAGCATTTACAATTGCCGGCACCCAGCTAATTAAATAAAAAGGAAGAAAAAACAACATAGGGTGCCCCCCTAGTCCAAACCAGTTCCTCCTTAACAACAAGCGTACACTGCGCCCTGATTGGGTAAAGCTTTTCCCAATCAGGGCACAGAATGCACTGTCCAGATCTCAGAGCATTGCAGGGTGTTCATTGAGGTGAACACCCGGCGAACACCATGGAATTTCAGGTGTTCAGCGAACGTTCGAACGGGCAAATGTTCAGCTCAAACTGATGCTCTGGCCGAACCGTTCGCCCATCCATACTCCTTAGAATATCTTCTAAATGATGCACACTTAGGAGATATTCATTTGACCTACAGGTATCTTTATAAGGCCTCGTACACACGATAGGTTAAACAGAGGACAACGGTCTGATGGACCGTTTTTATCGGTCACAACCGATCGTGTGTGGGCCCCATAGGTTATTTAACCATTGGTTAAAAAAAAGCCAACTTGCTTTAAATTTAACCGATGGATTCCTAACCGATGGGAAAAAAACGATTGTTAGTAGGCACAACAATCGGTTAAAAATCCACGCATGCTCAGAATCAAGTCGACGCATGCTTGGAAGCATTGAACTTCGTTTTTTTCAGCACGTTGTTGTGTTTTACGTCACCGCGTTCTGACACAATAGTTTTTTTAATGATGAAAACGGTCAATCGGTCCTTTCTCATCGGATGGACTGATCGTGTGTACGCGGCATTATAAGCATACCTGTAGGTTACAATCAAAATACAGACTTTACTACAACTTTAAAAACTCAAGACAGTGCCTTTAGTAAAGTATTGATAAAGAAGAATATTTCATAGAAGAGTTTTGAAATTTTAACTTGTCAGTTGTAAGACGGAACAAGTTATTTCTTTTTCTTTCATAGTTTTTTAAATATGTATGATTATACAGTATATTGTGGTTCAGTTGAAATATAAGTGTAAATTTTCAGCAAAAGATTCAGAAGTTCATAGATTTAGGGGTACATAAATAACACATGTTGGCATAATTATCTTTTTTAGTTTTTATATTTGCTTGATATTTAGAAGTTGATAGAACTAGGAGTACATAAATAACACATTTAACATACCGTATTTATCGGCATATAAACCGTTTTCAGTGGACATGTCCACCCGGAGATTTCTGTCTGATGGTTGTACACACCATCAGACAGAAATCCGTGCAACGATGACGCGGCGACGTGCGCAGCCCTGGAAGTTCAATGCTTCCACGCATGCGTCGAATCAGTACAAGGCATGCGAGGGATGGCGGTCGGACGGACGTGTCCGGTGAGTCTGTACAGACGACCGAACACGTCCGACGAACAGGTATCCAGCGGACAGATTTCTCAGCATGCTAAGAAATTTTTATCCGCTGGAAACTGTCCGATCCGCCGGACAATTGTCCACTCGGGCCTACACACGACTGGATCTGTCCGCTGGAACTAGTCCAGCGGACCAGTTTCAGCGGATCGATCCGGTCGTGTGTACGGGGCCTTAGAGGGAAGTTTCAGGAAGAAAGATTTTCCACAGACCCCTGCGTATAACACGCAGGCACAGTTTACCCTCTATTTTCAGGGTAAAAAAGTGAGTGTTATACGCCAATAAATACAGTAATTATCTTTTTATACTTTTTACACTTCCTTAACCACTTGCCGACCGCCGCACAAGTTTTTACCTTGACAGAATGGCACGGCTGTGCAAATGAACATAAATATACGTCCCCTTTAATTTGCTGCCGTGTGGATGCGAGCTCCATGACCGTGCCCGCGGGACCCGCGGACTCGATGTCCGCCGGTGTCCCGCGATCGGGTCACAGAGCTGAAGAATGGGGAGATGTCAAAGTAAACACAACATCTCCCTGTTCTTCCTAGTGACATTTCACTGATCATCTGTTCCCTGTCATCGGGAACAGCGATCAGTGATGTGCCACGCCCCCTAACAGTTAGAATCACTCCCTAGGTCATACATAACCCCTTTAGCACCCCCTTTTTACAGTAATCAGTGCATTTTTATAGCACTGATCGCTGTAAAAATTACAATAGTCCCAAAATGGTGTCAAAAGTTTCCGATGTGTCCGCCATAATGTCGCAGTCATGATAAAAATCGCTGATCGCGGCCATTACTAGTAAAAAAAAATATGAATAAAAAGGGCATAAAACTATCCCCTATTTTGTAGACGTTATAACTTTTGCGCAAACCAATTAATAAATGCTTATTGCGATTTTTTTACCAAAAATATGTAGAAGAATACGTATCGGCCTAAACTGAGGGGAAAAAAAAGTTTTTTTATGTATTTTTGGGGAATATTTATTATAGCAAAAAGTAAAAAATATTGAATTTGTTTCAAAATTGTCGCTCTATTTTTGTTTATAGTGCAAAAAATAAAAACCGCAGAGGTGATCAAATACCACCAAAAGAAAGCTCTATTTTTGGGAAAAAAGTATGCCAATTTTGTTTGGGAGCCACATTGCATGACCGCGCAATTGTCAGTTATAGCGACACAGTGTCAAATCACAAAAATTTGGCCAGCCAAATGGTCCGGGGCTTAAGTGGTTAATATTCTTTTATTTCACAATACCCTAATCAAAATTCGTTTTTTTTTACTCTTTCTTTCTCTTCCTCTCTTGCATTTACCTTTAGTCTCAAAATGTTATTTGTTAAAAGTAAACCAGAATAGTCTATTTACATTTTTGGGGATTTGAATGAGTTTGTAAGTGGAAAAACAATAGATAATAATATTACTTATGATATCAATCAGAGCTAAATGTAATCTAAATTCACTCTACACTCACAATAAATTAGGCTGGCTATTTATATACAGCAAAAACTTAACTTTTCATAACCTTTCACCTAAATTATGTTAGAATGAATAGCTTTTATACTGAAAATATTGAGAGACTGCCATTGTTTAGCTCTCCTTTTGAAAATGCTGCCTGTTATAATTTAAAGGCTTCAGTTTTTACTGGGAATAGCTTTTACAAATCCTGACTTTATTTGCATGTTGGCTCTGGGTCAGTGGCTCAGAAAGTAATGAAACTTGCAAGAATCGGGCAACTGGTCAGCAATGGCAGCCTTTATATGTTTTCAGTACAATTTTCCTTCAATTTTGGGACAGGCAGATGATCCTTTGCTCTTGTTACAAAGTTTCCAATTGTGCTTTAAAAAAAACTCCAGGCCAACCAAATCTCATCCTACTGTTTTCCATTGTATTTGTATTTGTAGACTCTACCTATAAACTTCCTGTAAATTTGTGTGCATTGTAGAATAGGGCTTACCATAGCTGTTTTACTGGGGTGATGATGGTGCAGCATGTGAGCAAAGGTGTGTGAAGTGCATCTTAAACTCCAGCAGGAAAAGGTGAACAGAAATGTCTCCTTTTTTTTTTCTTGTGGGGGGGGGGGGGGGGCTAGCAATGTGAGCTTGTTGCTTGTAAGTGTTCTCACACTATACAACCTAGCAATCTTTAACCACCAGATGTCCTTTCATGCAATGGAACCTTACCAGATCCTTGCAATCACATTTGGCCAAGAGGTCTTGAAAAACAACAATGGGGCAAAATGTGTTGAGCAAGTGATCACAGGATCCATAAGTATGGTGCGGTGAGGTGAGGTGCTGACATCTTTGAATGGATGTGTGATCTTTCCCTTGTATATGTAAGCTTATTAAAAAATAAAAATATGTTTTTACTTAAAAATACTACACTGTTGGAAGCTCTTTTTTATGAGGTGGATTGGTGACTTTGAAGAAAGTAGCAGAGAAGAGGAGAGTGGAGATTGGGTGCTGTAAGGAGTTAGCTCGGTAGCGGGGGTGTGTGACCTCCTGAGTGGGTTCACTACACACTGAACTATACAGAGAGGCAGAGAGGCAGCCGAGGGTGGTTGAAAAACAAGGGTTATGGTTTAATCTTACATATTGCTGGAAACAAGTGCAAGCAACCAAACAGCATAAACAAAACAAAACATAAAATAAACCCTGGGCATTTGGGCCGTCTACCTTCACAACACAGGAACCTACCTATGGAGTCTGACACAGCCTACTGCTGGGCAGACACTGCTGGTCTTCCAGCAGAAAACAATAGTCTTTTTGATTTTCTTATCACACAGCAAAAATATCAACAAGCATGTCACCTTCAGAAGTCTTCCTCAGCTCACTGCTCTCCTTAACTCAACAAGCCTCAGGATGCAGCATTGAGCAGTAATCCTCTGGACAACTTATAGAGGCCTTAATTTCCTCATTCTGAACAGCTGAAGCTATCCAACGTCATTAAACCTTTCTGGCTACCTCTGCAGCCGACACCTGATAGTAATTGGTGAATTTTCTAAACAAGGCAGAAATGTATCTCCCGTCTGTGACAACACCCCCAGATTTACCTGACTTCCTGTCACAGTGCATTCTAGTCTGACTGTGGTTCAAGGCTCTGGTGAGGGCTCACTGCATGAGGGGACACTTGGTGGTGGAAGATTGTTTGGTGGTATAGTGTGAGATTACGACATGTTTATGTGAGCACAATAAATAACGTGTGGGAAGCATGTTTTGGTTTGATAGTATAACGCTATGATGGTTTTTGTTTTTATATGTACATAAGGAATTTTTGCACAGAAGGTGTGACAATCAGAGGAGGGAAGAGGAGAGAGTGACACTGGATTGTTGTCAAACACAAGTGTGATTTGACCCATCATACAAGAGTGGTCTTACTATCTGGTGAGCTTTTAAGATTTTGGTGAGAAGATCACTTGAAGAGGATTGTTGATTAAGGAACTGTGTACATGTGGATATTGTAGCGCGGGGAATAAGGACTATCAGTTTAAGACCTTTTTTCCGGCAAAGGAGGATTCCAGGAGCTGTGATAATACACTTTTTTTTCCATATATTTTAAGCTCTGATTTGCACAGTGTTATATGATAGATAAGGTACTTTAACCACTTCCCGACCTCCTCATGTACATTTACGTCGGCAGAATGGCACGGACAGGCACAATCACGTACCTGTACGTCCTCTGCTAGACGTGGGTGGGGGGTCCGATCGGGACCCCCCCCCGGTACATGCGGAGGTCGGGTCCGCTCGGGGAGCGATCCGGGACGACGGCGCGGCTATTTGTTTATAGCCGCTCCGTCGCGATCGCTCCCCGGAGCTGAAGAACGGGGAGAGCCGTGTGTAAACACGGCTTCCCCGTGCTTCACTGTGTCGGTGCATCAATGACGTCATTCCTACAGCCACACACCCCTACACTAGTAAACACATACACAGTGATCCCTAACTCCTACAGCGCCCCCTGTGTTTAACTCCCAAACTGCAACTGTCATTTTCACAATAAACAATGCAATTTAAATGCATTTTTTGCTGCGAAAATGACAATTGTCCCAAAAATGTGTCAAAATTGTCCGAAGTGTCCGCCATAATGTCCCAGTCACGAAAAAAAACGCTGATCGCCGCCATTAGTAGTAAAAAAATAATAATAAATAAAAATGCAAAAAAACTATCCCCTATTTTGTAAACGCTATAAATTTTGCGCAAACCAACCGATAAACGATTATTGCGATTTTTTTACCAAAAATAGGTAGAAGAATACGTATCGGCCTAAACTGAGAAAAAAAAAATTTATATATGTTTTTGGGGGATATTTATTACAGCAAAAAGTAAACAATATTGCATTTTTTTCAAAATTGTCGCTCTATTTTTGTTTATAGCGCAAAAAATAAAAACCGCAGAGGTGATCAAATACCACCAAAAGAAAGCTCTATTTGTGGGGAAAAAAATACGCCAATTTTGTTTGGGAGCCACGTCGCACGACCGCGCAATTGTCTGTTAAAGCGACGCAGTCCCGAACTGTAAAAACCCCTTGGGTCTTTAGGCAGCATTTTGGTCCGGGGCTTAAGTGGTTAAATGGAATCATTAAAAAGATCTATAGTATTTGACTATAGCCTAATACACACCAGTATTTTTTTTTTGTTCAACCTGGCAGGGCTGAACGAAAAAAAAAACTGACAACTCAGTAGGAGCCTCGGTACTAACTATCCAACATTAGTACAGTGATATCCCCGTACAGTGCTACTGTGTTCTGACAGTGGCACAGCCCCCCTGCCAGAACACTCTGGTCATTGGCTGAGAGAGCTGATTGTGACGACCCCTTCTGGCTTCTGTTGGACTGACTCCAGTACACACCGGCTGAATGACGGCTGGTTTCTATTGAACCAGCTGATGCTGCCTGACATTTGTCCCATGTGTACTAGGCTTAAGCTCTGATGGAAGTAGCAAATCAGCCTTTCACAATTTTGATGGTAATTTTGAGGCAGTAACTGAATGGATAGGATTAGTTTTATTGCAACAGAACTAATATGGTAAGATGCTTCAGAGGGAATGCCTACTTTCATGTGGGCCTTGCCTTGTGAAAGTCCCTTTAGCTGACTAGTAACATATTATAGACAACCTAATCTGTATATTATGAAGGCCTGTTGAAAAATGGTAAGGCAGATGAACCAAAAAAATTGGCAAAGTTCATAAGAGATAAAATGGACTGGGTCACAACTGCAGAGCTTTAATGTGTCATGCAGAAATTCTGATCATCCTCTAGACTACAGCTGAAAGCTTTGCGTTTTTTTTTATGTTAATTTTACACATACAGTATATTTCTAGCATCTTTCTAATAAATGATCAACATAAATAAATAATATACACTATAAGTGTTCTCTGTGTCTTCCCAAAACAAGATACAATTGATCAGAGATTAATGATAATAAAATGAAATATTGTTACCCCGATATCTTAATCTCTTAATTGATTTTTCGCAATTCATCAAGAATTACAGGGCTTGCATATGCTGTTCTGCTTTTAAAAAATGGAATTTCATTTATAATTCCATTTCAGTATACCAGAGAGCATATTTCTGCCGTAACAAACTAAGAGTAATATGTCGCATTATCATAAAATTGCTTTTATTTGTTTGCTTTCTGAAAGGTAAATTATAGTATAGCATCACTTTCTCTGCATTAAAAGGGGAACAAAGTTTTAATATGCAGCAAATGGATCAATATAAACCTTTCTTTATGTTTTATTTAAACTGCTAATGGACAATATGCATGGTTTTGGTAAATTGCTTACTTACAAGACTTATTTTTGTTTCAAAATGGTGCATTATAAGTATAATCATGTACAAGTGAGTCTAGAAACGTTTGCAAATGCCCTCCAATGGTACAGACCAATATTCTATAAATCATTTCATATGAAAAATTAACATGACATCAAATATTTATAAATATTAATGTGTATGTTAATATAAGCAAAGCTGTAACAAACAATACTAACCTTGCCAAGTTTCTTAGGACAGGCGCTGCTGATAATGATATCCATTATTTCTCAAGGAATATGCAGTTGTAAAATGTTGATAGTTCTGCGTTAGTTGATCCCTTGCCCCAGTGATCATATTTTATCTTCTGTGCGAGTTTTCATCATTGAATACATAGACAATGCGTAAAAATTATCATCAGAAATTGTATCATACTGTATGTTGAGCAAATAAAAATATAGTAAGACACTTGTCTTTCAGCTTTGCCACCGTTACTTAAGTATAGGCTTCACATAAAATCAGAAAAAAGATGAAGTTTCACGTAATTAATGTAGTGGGCCAGTGATTTTTATTTAATAGTGATTATTTTCCCTATTTTCAGTGATTTCCTTTCAAGTCAGTGACAGCCCTTTGAAGTACACATAAGACCCCGACTCTTGAGAGAGGTAAGGAAGAGGTTCTGGTTCACCACTACCATGGGTTTGCGGTGCATTCACAAGTTGTATGAAGTTCAAAAGTTGTAAACTTGTTCCCCAAAATTTTGCAGGTTCACCACCAGAAGTAAGGAAATAACTATAATACAGTGCAAAACCATTTCACTGAGTAACAAGGGATAATTATTTTAATAAAAGGGGGTTCTCAAAGCAGCCATATTGTCAGCATGTCTAGAAGCCTTTAGGCAAATCTGACTATCCTGTACAGGGTGAAAAGTGTTTATTTATTTGTTTTAACTTTGGGATTAGTGCATGTGTCCCATGGTAGTGCTTTAATAACAAGATTAACCTCTATTGATTTCAGCAGGATTTGCCAAAAAGTTCACAATCTTTGAACAAGATTTGTGAAACTGTTTGCCAACTGATCCCAAGTAGAAACACTCATGACTTAACTTAACATTGCCTGCCAGGCAGTCGAGTTCCCAAGAATATGGAATAGGAGAAACTGCTAGGCATCCGGACACTTGAAACTCAATATATCAGGTTAAATAGAAAGAGATTGTAGGCTGCTTAACCTGAACAAATCAGACTTCACTATCCTGTTGGAAGACCCGTCATCAGCAGCTTGCTCAGCCGGCAGTACATTGAATAAAAAAAAAAAAAAATGGGGGTTAATTTATGTGTTCTATCATTTCTCACTATTGGCTTTTGGTCAGTGTCCAAGGTGGGTCTTAAAGTTGTGAAAGTTGTGAAACAGAGTTCCTTTATTACTTATGAAAAATGTTCCAATAAATGTATATATATATATATACACACACAGAAAAGGCAGATGGTGTAAATAAAAAAAAAAAAGAAAGAAAAAGTGGAAACTTCAAAGTTGTACATAGCTGCATAGAATAAATATTATTTCCCGTTTATAGTTTTTTGCTTACTCTCTACTAAAAGCAAATTTTAGTAGTGCACATTTCCATTCCAAGTTTTTTTATATTCAAAACCCTGCTGCTGTATTTAGACATGTGCAGTTCATTTTGTTCTGGATAGAAATTTCAGACAAAATGTCCATTATTCGGAAACTCGGATGTATCCTTATTTCCGAATACACCAGTAAAGAATTTCAACAAATCCGAAATAAATAATAACGAAACAACAAAATAAATTAGTTTCATTTGGATGTTTGACGCATCCGAATGAAACAAATTACTCAAATAATTTGATAATAGCAGGTTGTTAACCTCCCTGGCGGTAATCCCGAGTCTGGCTCGGGGTGCAAATCCAGTACCATTAGCTGTATCCCCGAGCCAGACTCAGGATTGCATCACAGTATCCAGGCAGAGTTTACTTACCTTGTCCCCTGGATCCTGCAATGTCTCCCCGCTGTGTGATCGAGCTGTCTCCTCGCTCGATTCACACAGTGCCCGTGTGCCGCCGAGCTCTGTTCCCTGTGACGTTACGACGCACGGGGCGGAGATCGGCACCAAATTCAAAAAAATAAAACACAGTACAGATACAGTACAGTACAGATTACAGTACTGTATAAAATAAATACATACCCCCTTTGTCCCTAGTGGTCTGCCCAGTGACTTGCATGAACTTTTATATAATAAAGACTGTTCTTTCTGCCTGGAAACTGTAGATTGTCTATAGCAACCAAAAAGTGTCCCTTTATGTCAAAAGTGGTTTTAGACCAGCTAGAAAACAGTGATAATAAATTAAAATCACTTGCAGAATTGAGCGATAGTGATTTGTGGGGAAATTTGTCATCAAACACTGAAAGTAATAATTTTTATTATTATTATATTATTATTTGTTATAATTATTTATAGTTATTTATTATATTATAATTTATGATTTTGTGTTTCAAACTGTATCATACCCAGGATGTCTATTAGACTCTTGTTTGGACAGATTTAAGTGAGTTATTCCTAAGAATTACAGACCTACATTATAAAACGCCAAATTTCGTAAAGAAACCAAAAATCTGAAAGAATCATACCGCCAGGGAGGTTAAAGGGTATGCATCATGATAGGCAGCATGGGGATCCCCCCAATCCATAACAAGAGGACCCCCATATTATGCCCCCCATGTGATTGAATATGGGGTACAAAGTACTCCTGCTCATTCACCAAAAAAGTGTTAAAAATAATAAAAACACAAACACCGTTTTATTGAAAAAAACAAAACAAAAATAACAAAAACAATGGGGGTTATTTACGAAAGGCAAATCCACTTTGCACTAAGGCTGCATTCACACCTAAGCGACAGCCGCGTACGCGTGTAGCGGCAGATTTGCCGCGATTACAAATGTATCTTTTTTTTTTTTCTAAAGTATTCCCATTGCTGTCTATGGGAAAACGCGCCTGTCGCGTGAAAAAAAGGGTCCGGGACTTTTTTTCAGGCGACAGGCGTTGCGCGTCTATGAGATGTGAACCATCTCCATAGACGGCAATGGGAATTCTCCCCTCTAGCGACAGAAGCGTCCCGCGTCGGGCGTTTTGTCGCTTAGGTGTGAATGCAGCCTAAGTGCAAACTACAAGTGCAAAGTGCTCTTGAAATTGCACTGAAAGTGCACTTGGAAGTGCAGTCGCTATAAATCTGAGCGGTAGATCTGAAATGAGGGGAAGCTCTGCTGATCTTATCATCCAATCATCTGCAAGCTAAAATGCTGTTTTTTATTTTCCTTGCATGGTCCCCTCAGATCTACAGCGACTGCACTTTCACGTGCACTTTCAATGCAATTTTAAGTGCACTTGTAGTTTGCACTTGTAGTGCAAAGTGGATTTGCCTTTAGTACATAACCCCCAATGTCCTCTGAAATAAATGCAGCAGCAATCACGATGAAGGCTGATGGCCTGAATTTTTTTTTAAATAGCGGTGTGGACCTGCCTCCCATCATTTGACATCTCCAGTTTCCACCAATAGTAAAGCGCAAAGGGGCAGGGTCACTGGTGACAGCATGTGA
This sequence comes from Rana temporaria, assembly GCF_905171775.1. Classification (NCBI taxonomy): domain Eukaryota; kingdom Metazoa; phylum Chordata; class Amphibia; order Anura; family Ranidae; genus Rana; species Rana temporaria. The sequence goes on from NC_053489.1 coordinate 556,494,555, forward strand.
CCCCACCGCTTTGTGTATTTAGTGTTGCTAGGCACCTGTTGACTGAAAGCTCCAGTTCCTAGTGCCAATGATAAATAAACAAAGGAACCCTGATGACGCAACCACGTTTTGCGAAATGCGTAGAGGCTTCTGGGTAATCAAAGAAAGCAGAACTACGTCACACAAACACCTCCGTACGCCGAACCGCTCAGACACCGAGGCGCGGAGCGCACGCGGCGGAGTTACACGGAGAGCGGTAACGCTGGACAGACTAGTGCCGGTCAGGATAGGCACTAGAGCATGTGAGTGCAAACTTTTTTATGGTATACTGTGTAAATAAATTTTACGATTTTTTAAACATACTACACCATATCAAGCCTTTTTACTTTAAAAGTCATTCTACCTCATTGGGGAAATAGCTGCGGAATAAGGAGAAGCTTCCCAGCTGATCCCGTTACAGGCTTTAACTAAAGTGTGGTCTGGTGAGCGCATTTTTTGCTAAGAGGTGGTGGTGACACGATGGGTGAAAAAGTCACAAATACTAGATTGATGCTACTTAATGGAATCTGCAATAGCTGCACTTTGAATAGAAATGGATTCTTTATTTGCACATTTCACTTACTGAATATATTGTTTTGGACTATTGGGGTGGAGCACTTTTTGTCGTTTTGGTGTATATTGATTATTGCATATTGATTGTTTTGGTGCATATTGATTACTGCATATGGATTATTGATTTTCTTATTTATTCATTTAAATTGGGAATGCATATTGGTTGACGGAGTTAAACCACAAAAATCTTTTTTGGGAGATTATACAAATTCACTGGTATTACATTCACATTAATAGGATCAGCGCAGTAATATATGCTTACACATATATAACCCCTTTTTTTACAATTGTACACTTTTTTTCTTTAGAAGTGTTTTACTAATACTGCAGCAGATCATTTGGAGACATTGATAAAAGATAAGAAATAATATTGATGAGCGCCGGTGACACAACACAAACAAAAAGGGACCCATTTGTTTACTGTCAATGGGATCCAGAGATGTCAGACACCGGGAGGCAATAGTTGGGTGCGCACCGCTTTTTTTTTAATATGATTGATGCTGGATTTGTCGAAAACTGTGTTTGTGTTTTCTATAATTTTTTACACTTATTTGGTGAATGAATAGGAGTACTATGTACCACATACTCATTCACATAGGGAGGGGGCGTGATCTGGGGGCCCCCATCTACATGATGATGTCATCAGTGCCACCGTGCATGGGCGTCATGATGCATCCTACCAAACAACCACTTTTCCATGTATTTATTTTTACTCACCACTGTGGGAAAAAAGGGTCTAGTTGAATAAGACCCCACCTTATGGTTGTTAAGAAGTGGGGCGGCTGGGCGGCTGCCGCTTTCTTTGACAACCATGACTCATCTGCTGTCGGCACATTCCCTACTGAGAACAGGATGCAAATAAACCTTGTGTGACGATAAGATGGTATATGAATAATAATCCAACACAATTTTTACTTTTATGTTGCGGCTAATTTTGGTTGATTAACCACTGTTAGCATTTAGGCAACATGCTTCCAAAAAGTATAATTTGACCATCATTCTGATTTCTTAGATGTTAGAAATAAAGATTGTTTGATTGGATATTATAAGCTAATTAGCTTTCACTTAACAACCAACTCACTTCACAGATACATTCCCTGTCTCCGGTCATATCATGTTATCATGCCCCAGTACTATCTCTCCTTTTTATATAACTCCTCCCTATTTACCTAAATGGTGTGGAATGTGTATACCTTTTACAGACCTTTAAACTGCTGTCTAGTACTTGCCAGTGATGGGAAGTGCTGTGGAAGTACTGTAGGTCAATTACATAAATTATATTTCATACACTAGTACATATCCCTGAGCAGAATCTGTAATGGTAGGCTTAAAGGGCCAGATTCACAGCGGAGATACGACGGAGTATCTCAGATACTCCGTCGTATCTCTCAGAGTATCTATGCGACTGATTCATAGAATCAGGTTACGCATAGATAACCCTAAGATTCGACAGGTGTAATTGTTTTACACTGTCGGATCTTAGGATGCAGTACCGCGGCCGCCGCTGGGGGGAGTTCGCGTCGTAAACCAGCGTCGGCTATACAAATTAGGAGTTACGGCAATCCACAACGGTTTTTCTTTTCGCGTTCGGTACGTCGCTGCTAGTCTAGTTTCCCGTCGCAAATTTATTCGTCGTTTTGGGTGCCCTAACTTTACACAGCACACGTATGTGCCATATAAAGTATGGCCGTCGTTCCCGCGTCGAAATTTAAAAATTCACGTCGTTTGCGTAGGACATCCGGGAATACGGAAGTACGCTACACACATCGCCGTTCGAAAAATTGACGTCACTTCGCGCAAAGCACGGCGGGAATTTCGAAACGGAGCATGCGCAGTAGGTCCGGCGTGGGAGCGCGCCTAATTTAAATGGCACACGCCCATTTAAATTACGCGGGCTTACGCCGGAGGCCGCCAGCGTAGGTTTTCATTGCAAGTGCTTTGTGAATCAGGCAATTACGATGAAAACTTGCGGCGGTGTAACGTATCTACGATACGTTACGCCGCCGCTGGTCTACGTGAATCTAGCCCAAAGTACTTAAACTATATAATGAATGCCTATAAATCTTTTGCAGCTGCACAATATAGTATACAAATGTATAAACATATTAGTGAATAAGGAGATGGGGTGGTGCTGATATCTTTTTTAAGGCTGTTTGGTATTTTTGTTGTTACCAAATACACTAAAAAATACACCAAATATATTTAAAAGTATACATTTTAACAATTTATAATAAGTGTTGGTGGTATAAAGAAATATGTTGCTGAAGGGGTAGGGTGTGGTAGAATAAGAGAGAGAACATTTACTCTTTATCTATCCAGAAAATGATTAGAAAATCTGAATAAGCTATTAAAAAATGTACTATAAGAGAAAAACTTCAGGCACCATTACACATCTAATATTTAATGGTACAAATATTATAAAATAGTGAAAATATGAGTAGATGTCAAATGTTAACTGTAAGAGAAGAAAGGTCATATAACCAAGCATCTGTTATGTTTCAATTCTATTAGGAGGATTTAATGTTCTACAAAACTTTAGGGAATATAGATAAATATAATTGTGTGTTCTTAGGTTTCTAACTCCTGTTCTGTATTTCATACTTGTACTACATAGACACTTCATAAAATAGAAAATATAGTTAATTTGATAAGTAACATCCCATGCGTTGTCCTGCACATTACATCATTAGGGATGAGCTGAACTGCCTAAGGTTTGGTTTGAGCAGGGTTGGCAAACTTCAGAGAAGTTTGCATGCTGAACCCAAACACCATTGAAACCCAAGGGAGCAAAAATGCAATTTTTTGGGCAAATAGGCTAAGGGCTATTAAAAACTAGCATTGGGAATTGGCAATTGCCCGTCAAATGTGTACATGTGGATTTTTTTTAACCACTTCAATACCATGCACTTTCACCTCCTTCCTGCCCAGGCCAATTTTCAGCTTCTTTTATTTGTTTTTCGATGTTACACTTTAAATGACAATTGTGCGGTCATGCAACACTTTACCCAAACTACATTTTTATAATTTTGTTCATACAAATAGAGATTTCTTTTGGTGGTATTTTTTTGCTAAATAAATGTAAAAAGACTAAAAATTTACTTCTGTTATAAAATTTTGCAAATAAATAATATTTCTTCATACATTTAGGCTAAAATTTATTTTGCTACTTTTTTGGTAAAAATAACTCAAAAAGGATATTATTTAGCCTATAGTAATGTTATACAGTCCACAAACTATGATGTATATAATATCTGAGAATTGATAAATCCAGATGTACTGATGGCCTATCTCATTTTCTGAGGCCTAAAATTTTCAGGACAGTACAGATATCCCCCAAAATGGAATGCAAACAGTCCAAGGTAATTAGAAAGAGGCATGGTGAGTTTTTTGATGTTGTAATTTTTTCTCATAATATTTAGGAAAATTAAGAAATTATTATTATTATTTTTTACATACTGGTACCAGTGCAGTATTGCTTCATCATATAACAAGTGTGGCAGTGATCAGGAGCACAGACTGGTGACAGTACAACAAAATAATTCATAATTAAAAAATATGATTATATATTTTCCTTGTTAGCTGATTTTATCTTTTTAACACACTTTTAGCAGAGCAATATAATGTTACCATAGCAGTGATCAGTATTTTTTTTTATTTTATTTACACATTGTGTTTGCATATAGCTGTATATAGCTATATGCATGCATTTTACTGAAAATCAATTAATTTGTGTTGTGATTAGCTGTGATTGACCGCAGTTGATTACATCACACATATGGGCCATGATTGGCCCAGTCTGAACCATGTGATCACTGTGACCAACAACAGCTAGCAACACAAGTAAATACAATGGATGGCTTAAAGGGAAGCCACCCATTGTTTACAACTGTCATGTGAGCTGCTATGATTGGTCTCAGCAGCCACAAGGTACCGGCAGTGTCTGGTGGACACAGCCGGTGACAGATCGCTCCACTGCGCATCCACCATGTAAACTCCACCCAGTGCAACGAGAGGCCAGCCCCCAGCGTCATCTGCCCATAGGCCAGGCAGGAATGGGTCAAATTGCATTTGGCCAAGAGCAGTAATATCTTAGATTACAGACATTTCTAATGGAAAATGGTTTTAGAGGCAAAGTATAGGATTATAAGAAAAGCAAAAAAAAACTAAAAAACTTTCACCTCTATGCTGCAGCATCAATGTGATGCTGCAGCTATGTCACGTTGGTTCTAAGACCAAGAACTGAGTGGGCGCTATCATATAAATCAGCATCCAAGGAGGACTATCAGGTAGAAAAGTCCAACCAACTGACCCTTGCAGTAGTGGCCATTTACCCTGTGGCGAGGAGGGTGTAATAATAACCAGAAGTAGAAAAACAGTGAGCATGTTGTTAAAGTGAGCTTGTGGCCAGGTCATGAACAGTTATTCAATAATTTTCTTATTCTTAACATAAACTATAAATAAACTAGCTAGAGCCCAGGTTCACACTGGGTATGTTTTGCTTCGATTTGAGATGCGATTTCACATTGAGATGCGATTTCACATGTGAAATCGCATCTCAAATCGGCGGCATTTGCCGGCAATTGTCGGCAATGACACTGTCCTAATCAGTGCGACGCGCATCTGCGGCGCTGCACCGATTTCAAAAAGTAGTTCCTGTACTACTTTTTGCGATTTCTGGACGCGATTTACATTGACATCTGTGCAGAAACCTGCACAGATGTCTCTTAAATCGCGGCCGAAATCGGGACTGCCGGCGGGAGTAAAATCGTGCGATTTCAGCTGAACTCGCACGGCTTCACTCCCGCAGCCCAGTGTGAACCAGGGCTAAAACAAAGAAAAAAAACTCTCACTGACCTCTGTAGCTGGAAGTACTGTTGAGAATTTTATGCCAAACGTTCATAGATTAAATACAGTGGGGCAAAAAAGTATTTAGTCAGCCACCAGTTGTGAAAGTTCTCCCACTTAAAAAGATGAGAGAGGCCTGTAATTGTCATCATAGGTATACCTCAACTATGAGAGACAAAATGCTGAAACAAATCCAGACAATCACATTGTCTGATTTGGAAAGAATGTATTTGCAAATTATGGTGGAAAATAAGTATTTGGTCAATATCAAAAGTTCACCTCAATACTTTGTTATATATCCTTTGCTGGCAATGACATAGGTCAAACGTTTTCTGTAAGTCTTCAGAAGGTTGTCATACACTGTTGCTGGTATGTTGGCCCATTCCTCCATGCAGATCTCCTCTAGAGCAGTGATGTTTTGGGGCTGTTGCTGGGCAACACAGACTTTTAACTCCCTCCAAATGTTTTCTATGTAGTTGAGATCTGGAGATTGGCTAGGCCACTCCAGGACCTTGAAATGCTTCTTACAAAGCCACTCCTTCGTTGCCCGGGCGGTGTGTTTGGGATCATTGTCATGCTGAAAGACCCAGCCACGTTTCATCTTCAATGCCCTTGCTGATGGGAGGAGGTTTGCACTCAAAATCTCACAATACATGGCCCCATTCATTTTTTCATGTACACGGATCAGTCTTCCTGTTCCCTTTGCAGAGAAACACCCCCAAAGCATGATGTTGCCACCCCCATGCTTCACAGTAGGTATGGTGTTCTTTGGTTGCAACTCAGTATTCTCTCTCCTCCAAACACGACGAGTTGTGTTTCTACCAAACAGTTCTACTTTGGTTTCATCTGACCATATGACATTCTCCCAATCCTCTTCTGGATCATCAAAATGCTCTCTAGCAGACCTCAGATGGGCCTGGAAATGTACTGGCTTAAGCAGGGGGACACATCTGGAACTGCAGGATCTGAGTCCTTGGCGGAGTAGTGTGTTACTGATGGTAGCCTTTGTTATGTTGGTCCCAGCTCTCTGCAGGTCATTCACTAGGTCCCCCCGCGTGGTTCTGGGATTTTTGCTCACTGTTCTTGTGATCATTTTGACCCCAAAGGGTGAGATCTTGCGTGGAGCCCCAGATCGAGGGAGATTATCAGTGGTCTTGTATGTCTTCCATTTTCTAATTATTACTCCCACAGTTGATTTATTCACACCAAGCTGCTTGCCTATTGCAGATTCAGTCTTCCCAGTCTGGTGCAGGTCTACAATTGTGTTTCTGGTGTATTTCAACAGCTCTTTGGTCTTCACCATAGTGGAGTTTGGAGTGTGACTGTTTGAGGTTGTGGACAGGTGTCTTTTATACTGATAACAAGTTCAAACAGGTGCCATTAATACAGGTAGTGAGTGGAGGACAGAGGGGCCTCTTAACCACTTAACCCCGGACCATATTGCTGGTCAAAGACCAGAGCACTTTTTGCGATTCGGGACTGCGACGCTTTAACTGACAATTGCGCGGTCGTGCGACGTGGCTCCCAAACAAAATTGGCGTCCTTTTTCCCCACAAATAGAGCTTTTCCTTTTGGTGGTATTTGATCACCTCTGCGGTTTTTATTTTTTGCGCTATAAACAAAAATAGAGCGACGATTTTGAAAAAAATGAATATTTTTTACTTTTTGCTATAATAAATATCCCCCAAAAATATATAAAAAAACTTTTTTTTTCCTTAGTTTAGGCCGATACGTATTCTTCTACTACTTTTCGTAAAAAAAAATCGCAATAAGCGTTTATTGATTGGTTTGCGCAAAAGTTATAGCGTTTACAAAATAGGGGGTATTTTTATGGCATTTTTATTAATATATTTTTTTTACTAGTAATGGCGGTGATCAGCGATTTTTTTTTCGGTACTGCGACATTATGGCGGACACTTCGGACACTTTTGACACATTTTTGGGACCATTGGCATTTTTATAGCGATCAGTGCTATAAAAATGCATTGGATTACTATAAAAATGCCACTGGCAGTGAAGGGGTTAACACTAGGGGGCGGGGAAGGGGTTAAGTATGTCCCTGTGTGTTATCTTACTGTAGGGGGGGGGCCTCACTAGGGGAAACACTGATCCTCTGTTCATACATTGTATGAACAGAAGATCAGCATTTCCCCTGCTGACAGGACCGAGAGCTGTGTGTTTACACACACAGCTCCCAGTCCCCACTCTGTAACGAGCAATCGCGTGTGCCCGGCGGCGATCGCGCCCGCCGGGCACACGCACGGGAGTCGGGGGCGAGCGGGGGGCGCGTGCGCGCCGCCGGAGGGGAGCCGTCGAAGAGCGGACGTATAGCTACGGGCAGGAGAGCCGACCTGCCGCCGTATAATGACGGTGCGCGGTCGGCTAGTGGTTAAAGAAGAAGATACAGGTCTGTGAGAGCCAGAAATATTGCTTGTTTGTAGGTGACCAAATACTTATTTTCCACCATAATTTTCAAATACATTCTTTGTCTGGATTTGTTTCCAGATTTTGTCTCTCATAGTTGAGGTATACCTATGATGACAATTACAGGCCTATCTCATCTTTTTAAGTGGGAGAACATGCACAATTAATGGCTGACTAAAAGGGGCGGACTGACAACTCAGGGGGCCCCCGGGCAATAGAAGATTATGGGGTCCCCCGGGCTTACAGATGGCCACCACGCCAGGAGGCAGTGCAGAGGCAGGGCAGCTAAAATCTCAGGATTTTCACATCAAAAGCATGTCGGTTTCGGACATATCAGGGACAGATGTAAAAAAAACACAGAATTTTACATACTGTCCCAGGTTTTATTGTGCCTGGCAACCCTGATGGGGCCCCCTAATGGCACGGGGCCCTCGGGCAGTGCCCGAGAGCCTCAATGGTCAGTTCGCCCCTGCTGACTAAATACTTTCTTGCCCCACTGTACTAAAGTCATTTTTTTCTCAGCAGCTCAGCTCACCCAGCTTCCCCCTCTCAGTAATGACTTTGGTAAGAGGAAGCATGGTGAGCTCAGCCTCAGCTGCTAAGAGAATGACTTGAGTGGCTTTCATTGCGGTTGTGATATTTGAGGATATATTACACCATGGTATCTGCACAGTTTCCACTGGCTATCAGCACCCCCCAATAGCAGTATTTCATGAGGTCCCATTCACACATCATTGCTTTTCATTTATTGTGGTTGTGTTTTTTATGCTTTTTACATGTGTCTTGCAAATTCTGCCATTAATCCCTAATGCAATACATGTTGGCAACTGCACCAAAAATGTATTTCTATATTTAATAGATCAAAAGGGAGCATATTATAGTTCATTATTAGGGTTTACATACACTTAAGGCTGACTACAAGATCACAGGCATCTATATGGCTATCTCTACTCATGTATTATTAAGGAGAGGTCTTCTGTAATGGTACAGCCCCTGTGGGCCAAAGCATAGCATAGATATGAACAGAGCCTAACCATCAGAATGTTACATATTACCTCTGCTGGACAGCATTACAGTTCTGCTTTGGCCCAATTGGGCTATACCATTGCCGGAGACCTCTCCCTAATAATACATTAGTAGAGATATCCAGATATATACCTGTGATCTTGTAGTCAGCCTTAAGTGTATGTAAACCCTAACAATGAACTATAATCTGCGTCCTTTTGGTCTATTAAATATACAAATGAAAGCTTTTTTATACAGGTATCTTTCACTATCTTCACTCGCTTTACAATGTGCTTTAAACTCTTCAAGAAAAATCAGTAATTTTCAGACTAAATGACTAGGATGAAATGTTGTTTTAAGTCTGTCCTAACCTTGAACCTGATTTTAATTTTGAAAGTGTTGTTCATTAAATTTACATCTAACAGTAAGACCTTGATAGATTCCCCCACTGCTAGTACTTATTCCTTTACAACCTCCCAGTGTGTTTCACTGGAAGGATGTTAAAGGCAACAGACAAAAAAAGGAAAGCTGATCTATTTAATAAACATATATCATTTGGGATCCTATTTTTTGCTTACTACAAGGTAGATAATTCCTGCAATCTGCTCATTTGACTCGTATCAATACAAGTAAACATTCATTAAGTATAAACAGGAACAGTTGGGACTTGGGTATTTTTATAGATGTGCTAGTGCAGACTGGAACAAGTAGAGCTCTCAGCGCAAAACAATAGCATCCCATCTTTTCACTGTTAACTTTAGACAGAAATAAACACTACTCAGGACACAGTACAAGGAACAGTTTACTCAAGAGGTCAGTAACGAAGATGAGCAATTTTATATCCATTTTGATTTATTGCCATTCAGAACAATTGATTAGGTAAGTCAATTATTGCTTTGTAACCACATTTGAACTGTGATAAGCCTCATTCCCTCCCTGTGGTGTACTGCTGAAAACTTGTCAATGCTGTGTAATTTTTAAATAAAACAATAGGCATTCTTTTGTTTTCATTTCACTGAGAAAAAAATATCAACACAGTTATCAGTGATTTAGAAGAGTGGCTAATTCAAATGTGGATTAACTGTAAAAATGCCATTGTGACATGTCAAATGTCACTTCATTTCTGATAAAAAAAAATAATCACCCAGAGAAATTCGCATTCATTTACTCAGGAACTAACATTAACACACAATGAGGCATTATACTGCCTAAAAATATAAAAACGATAATTACAGGAAATAAGTAAAATATTCCAACAACAGCATAATATTAAAAAATACATTTTCAAAATTCTGGGTCTCTGTAACAGGATTTCACCAAACTGAATTTCTTTGTAATATACTCTCTGGCCTTTTAACTTAGGTCAGCTGGCTTTAAAGGTCCAGTAAGTGGGCTTTTGAATAAGCCAGCCCCCTCAATATGAAAAGGCTAGGTCACAGCTGCCATATTGACATGTGCTTAACTGTGATATGGAAAGCATAGGGAGTGCTGCTGACAAACTGCATAGTGACATATAACATAAGGTTTGTAGGAACTAGCAGATTCAGTTGATGACCAGGCTTTTTCTGGCACTTTTTGTTTACAAGTTTAAATCTGCATTTTTTGCTAGAAAATTACTTCTAACCCCCAAAAATATTATATTTTTATTTTTTAGCAGAAACCATAGAAAAAAAATGGCGATCCTTTAAATTTTTCATGTCACAAGGGTCTTTGAAAAAATGAATAATGAATGAATAAAAAAAAAACAACAATAGTTACTCCACCCCCAGTGTGAAAGAGGTCTTAGTGGCCTTTTATTGTGGCCAGCCTAAGGCACACCTGTGCAATAATCATACTGTCTAATCAGCATCTTGATATGCCACACCTGTGAGGTGGATGAATTATCTTTGCAAAGGAGAAGTGCTCACTAACACAGATTTTGCCTAGGTTCACACTGCTGCGAATTCAAAATCGCGGTAAAATGCACGATTTTACCGCGATTTCGCGGCCACGATTTTGCCGCGATTTCGGCCGCAATTTAATGTAAATCGCGGCCCGAAATCGCAAAAAGTAGTACAGGAACTACTTTTTGAAATCGCAGACATGTCAAATCGCATCTCAAATCGTTCCAAATCGTACCCAGTGTGAACCAGGGCTTAGACAGATGTGTGAACAATATTTGAGAGAAATAGGCCTTTTGCGAACATAGAAAAAGTCATAGATATTTGAGTTCAGCTCATGATAAATAGGGGCAAACACAAAAGTGTTGTGTTTATAATTTTGCTCAGTGTAGATACCTAACATGTCATGCTTTAAAATTGTGGAATGGAATGGTGACAAATTATGGTACTTAAAAATCTCCATAGGCAATGGTTTAAATGCCTTTACAGGTCATTTGTTTAGAGTTACAGAGGTCTAGAACTAGAATTTTTGCTCCCGCTATGACACATGTGTGGTTCGAATATAATTTACATATGTGTGCGCGACTTATGTATGTGTTTGCTTCTGCGTGCAAGCACAGATGGATGGGGGAGCTTTACGTTTTTTTTATTATTATTATTTATTGGATTTTTTTTTTATCACTAGTATTGAAAAAGAATGACAGATCATCTTTATGGAGAGATCTGGGGTCAAAAGACCCCAAATCTCTTCTTTACCTTTAAAAGCAAAAGATCAAATGCTTTATTTTTTTTCTTACATTCTGGAACGAATGTGACCTCATGATGTTGCTCTGTTCCTCCAAGGCCATAGAGTTGCACTCTCTGATCGCCTATGGGAGCAACCAGCCGCACCGTCGAATCATATCTCAGGTGAACCGGTAGCCCACTAAACACCTGTGAGCGGCAGGAGGGGGTGCTCAGACTGGTTTCATGAGAAAGCTGGCCACCTGCTAAAAAAAAAACGTATTGGGGTTATGGCTGATATCTTCAGCCATAATCCCGGTAAACCACTTGCAGACCGCAATGAATCACTGGCAAGTGACGGACCGGCCTCAGCCTTCCCAAAAGCTGTGCTGTAACCCTGCTTTACCTAACACAAGTCACAAGCCTTGTAAGTGTTTTTATCAATTAAAAATACTGTATTACACTATCTCTGCCTCCTTGTGGCTCAATGTGCTGGAACCAAAAAACTTTGCAGATTGAAAGGGAAAAAAAGGGGGCTATAGATGTTTATGCTTATGAAGAGCTGTTTCATGCTAAGTGGATAGAAATTGAGTCCTGTGAATCTCTGGAAATACTAATTATAGCCTGTGAGAGGCTTGAAAGAGGAGGAAAGATTCTCCTATATGCCTGGTGGTCATTTATGGCCTTGGATATCTGGTGAGCACAATTGTATGGCACTTTGATTAATGCACTTTTATGAAGCACGATGTTGGAATATTAGAAGACCCAAATTAATCACTGTTTCATTATAATATAATAATAATTGTATACAAATCTGCATTAATTATGGACATTTGAATATGTATTTGATGACAGTTTATGCACTTTAAAAAGTGGAATCTCACATTTGCACCCTTTCACCTTTTACATTTTTGTTATTAGCATATAATAATTTTGGAGCTGCACTTGATACATAGGAGACCACATATATGTTCATTTAATATTGGCGCAGGTTCCTATCCACGTATATTTCACCATCTTAGTAATATCTTTTGGGTTAGTTCCCACAAATTTATACTTTTTGTGGCTGAGTAGATGGAGCTAGCATTCTACTGAAGAAGTCAAATCTTTGACAATACGCAGCTAGGGGACAAAACTTGCGTATTGACGTTACATTGCGGCCATCTTGAGACCTATTGTGTCTGAAATGTGTTTTCAGAATGCACAGCTTACAGTGTCATGTTTGTGAGCTTTATACCTTACCTTTTCTATATATTATTACATATTTTAAAATGGAGAACACTAGATTCTGCCTTCTTTTGCATATCCATCATATCTGGTGAGATGATCTGGGTTTTCATCCCATGGGAATAAGTGACTTAAAGAAGGAAAGTGATTACCAGCACCACACTAACCTTCTCTATTATCCCAAGAGGGGAACACTGCTGATTTGACTCAGATGTGAGGTGAGCAGCCTGTGAGACTGGTAGAGGGAAGCAAAAGCATTTTGGATTTTTGCACTGTTGATGTATTGATTTTTTAAATTCACTTCAATCAGTCACAGATACTATATATGAACTTTCAGCAATATATGTTTATTGATTACCATTTTTAGTGACACTTTTATTATTATTTTTTTGTTTTTATAGCGAAGTCTAGTGATTATTTGCACCTTTTAGCAGCTATTATTAATTATTCTAAATTTGTTTACACCATTTTATTTCACAAGATTGTGCAGATTGGTATTCCCTTTATAGTATATCAGAAACACATGTGAAAAAAAATAAGCAGAGGCAGGACAGTATGTGGGTTGCTCACATAGGCCATAATATGTGAAGACAAACCAAGGTTTTTTTTTATGGTCAGCCTTTTTTTCAAAAGATGGGCCAAGGACTGAAACTTGGGGCCCATTCTGCAGCAAAGTCTATAATTTCCTGTGGAGTGGGAGGGTCACTCGAAGGCCAAACCTGGGAGCCATTTTACAGCAAGGTCCATCACTCCTTGCATGGTGGGCTGATGAATATTAAATTACTCCATAGACTTTGTGTCACAGACACATTTCCAAGACAACCAACATGGGCCTACATATAGAGACAAGGAAATGAGAACAGAGACAAAAAAGGGGGGCTTTAGTCTTTTTTTTTTTATTTCAGGGGGGTAATTGATTTTTTTCCAAAGGGAAAGAAGAGGAAGGAGAAGTTCATTGAGGCAGCAATGGAGGCAGCAACAGTATCAACAGTGACAATAACAGGCAAAATGTTTGGTCTTTTCTCAAAGAAATAAAAAGTATTTCTTAAATAAAATGAAGTTCTTTTTGCAGTCTTTCCACGCAGCTTTTTACCACCTTTTTCTGTCACTTTTTAAACAGACTTTTTTTTTTTTTACTTCCTTCAGACTACTAATTAAGGGGAGTGGTTAATTGGTCACAGGTGCTTGAGGTCCTATATAACTTTCTGTAGAGCACATCTGAATTTGCCAGGTTTGCTGGTTGGAAGCTGAAGAGTAGGGATGAGCTCCGGCGTGTTCGCACAGTCCACATGCAGAGCCCACCAGGATGTCTGCATGGCGCTGCGCTAATCACAGACAGTAAGACATTTCCCGATCTGTGCAGCCGAGCATCGGGACAATGTCTCCCTGTCTATGATTAGCGCAGCGCCTTGCAGACTACCTAGTGGGCTCTCCACGTGGACTGTGCAAACACGCCAGAGATCATCCCTACTGAAGAGTGTGAACTTGAGTGGAGAGTGAAAACCAGCTTTGCTTTTGACTGCTGGGTTTGCATATTTAGGTTCCTTTTGGGGTCTTTCATTTACCATCTAGTTCTGTCACATTTTAGGCCTCGTGCCCACGGACATTTTTACAGCCACTTTTATGAGCATTTTTTTGCAGCTTAAAAACGCATCTCTATGTTAGCCTATGGCCTCATGCCCACAATGACGTTTTTGAGCTGTAAATGGCATAGCCGTTTTTAAGCTGCAAAAAAAAAACCAAGCACCAATGCATTCTGAAGCTCCAGCGTTAGAGCTGTAAAGACGTCAGACGCCAACAAAAGGTGTTAAACGTGATTTAACCACTTAACCCCCAGACCATATTGCTGCTCAAAGACCAGAGCACTTTTTGCGATTCGGCACTGCGTCGTTTTAACTGACAATTGCGCGGTCGTGCGACGTGGCTCCCAAACAAAATTGGCATCCTTTTTTCCCCACAAATAGAGCTTTCTTTTGGTGGTATTTGATCACCTCTGCGGTTTTTAGTTTTTTGCGCTATAAACAAAAATAGAGCGACAATTAAAAAAAAATGAATATTTTTTACTTTTTGCTATAATAAATATCCCCCGAAAATATATATAATTTTTTTTTTCCTCAGTTTAGGCCGATACATATTCTCCTACATATTTTTCATAAAAAAAATCCCAATAAGCATTTATTGATTGGTTTCCGCGAAAGTTATAGCGTTTACAAAATAGGGGGTATTTTTATGGCATTTTTATTAATATTTTATTTTTTACTAGTAATGGCGGCGATCAGCGATTTTTTTTCGGTACTGCAACATTATAGCGGACACTTTTGACAAATTTTTGGGACCATTGGCATTTTTATAGCGATCAGTGCTATAAAAATGCATTGGATTACTATAAAAATGCCACTGGCAGTGAAGGGGTTAACACTAGGGGGCAGGAAAGGGGTTAAGTATGTTCCCTGGGTGTGTTGTAACTGTAGGGGGGGTGGCCTCACTAGGGGAAATGACTGATCTTCTGTTCATACATTGTATGAACAGAAGATCAGCATTTCTGTCCCTGACAGGACACACACAGCAGCAGAATTGTGCAGTGATCGGGGATTCATTGGAAGTGATCTTGGATTGCACAGACATCCCGCAATTTTCCACTATTTTGAATCGCGGGCAGAATTTCACCCAGGATTGGGAACGCCAAGATGTGAATGGAGCCTTAAAGTGGTTGTACACATTGTACAACCATCTTTACCTATAGGTAAGCCTATATTAAGGCATATTAAGGCATACCTGTAGGTGCTAGAAATATCTCCTAAACCTCCACGGTTTAGGAGATATTTACAATAGAGACGATCAACGATGTCTACGGCACAGGCACACTTTAGAATCGCACCATTTCTAAAGGAGGTCATGCTGTGACTGGTGGCTCCCACGTGCATGTGCAGGAGTGACGTGACATCATTGCGTCTCTGGCCAATCACAGCGCCGGAGCCGCGATACCTGGAAGTTATCCCCGGGAGAGATGTCGGCTGCTGGAGAGGTGTACGAGGATGGCTGAGGGGGCTTCAATCTCAGGTAATTCATAATGAGCTAGTATGCTGTGCATACAAGCTCTTTATGCATTTGTCTTGTAGGGTTTTCATTTTTATTTTTTTTATCTAAGTTTACAACCACTTTAAAATGCTCAGTATATTTGCTCCTGTGATTGTGCTGGAAGCATGCTTGATCGCATGCTTCCAACACTGGGGGCTGAGCTGTCAGTGGCATCTCCTGGTCTCATGCTAAAGATCATTAACAAGTAAAAAGGCACATTGCTTAGATACCTCAAAATGACAATTTATAGTCCAGAATAGTCCAACAGCGTGTACGGGATAAAATAGGTGAGTCAGTCAGGGCTGCCACCACGAAGACCAGAAGCAAGTTCCAGTAAACTAGGAGAAAGACAAGGAAAGGGGCGCCTCTGAGTATTTATCAAAAATACTTTGTTATAAAAAACAATATCCACGCACATGGAAGAAAGTAGAGTTGAGTTCAGGCACATCTTCTGGGCTGACCAGATGAGACTACAAGTTGTAATAAGCCCACTTCTGGCTTGCAGAATGCAGCACAACAAAGGTCAGTCAGGATGGTGTGGAACTGCAGGTCACAGCAAGTCCTCTGGGCAGGGCTGGCCCAAGACATTGTGCTGCCTGGGCCCAGGAATGAAATGCTGCCCCCCCCCAAAAAAAAAATCACGCCCACCAAAATGCCCACACATTCATTATTTTATATCATAACAAAAATTGAATTTATCAGAAAATCTGATTAAAAATGCCATAAATCTATTCCCTATTTGGTTTGCGTAAAAGTTATAGCATCTACAAATCTATACAAGTTGTGCCCCACCAGGCCGGCTCCCTATGGATAATGTGCCTGGCTGCTGAGTTCATCGCCCCATCCCTGCACTCAGTTTGGCAGATTGGCACTGACAGGCAGCAAATTTTGGCACTGACAGGCGGCACTGGCACTCATTGGCACTAACATGTAGCACTGTTTGGCAGCATTTAGTGGCACTGATTGTCAGCACTGATAGGCACTGATAGGTGGCACTCATGGGCATTGATTGGCGGCACTGATAGGTGGCACTGATTGGAAGCACTGGCATTGATAGGTGGCACTGATTTAAAACACTGGCACCGATAGGTGGCATTGGTTGGCACTGATATTAGGCGGCACCGATTGGAAACACTGATTGGCACTGACAGGTGGCAGTGATTAGCACTGACAGAGGAGAGGGAGTTTGACACTGAGCTGATATTGACCCTTAGTGAAACTGGGTGCGACACCTTCATGTAACCAGGGCTGCTGTTAGAAATCACGGGGTCCCGTACAGTCTGCCTGACACAAACACAACAGAATTCCTACTAAATCTAAAAGCTAAGAAAGTGTATTGAGAAATAAAGCTTTATGTGTGAATGAGGTATGTGGGGGTCATTTACAGGGGTACTGTGGCTTGTACAATGTGAATCAGGGGTTTGTGTATGTGGCTGGAGCCACCTGGAGCTGTGTGCAGGCAGCAAATGTTACACTATAGGTGACAGGTGTGTGAGTGTAGGTGTACGGCCCCAAAGTGTGACCACTCCCCTACAATTGCACACCTGTCAAATTTGGAACTGTGGCTGTGTTCATACAACCACTGCGTCACTAACAGGCAGCTTCAGCTGTGTAAACAATTTACTCATTCACAAGACCAGAATACATGGATGAATGAGTCCTTAGGGCTCTTTCACACGTCCGTTCCGTTCGTCCGTTTTTTGGACGTCCGTTAACGGACCGCAATGCTTCCCTATGGGCTAGCGTCCGTTAGCGGATGAGCATCCGCTAACGTCCGTTAGCATCCGTCTGCGTTCAGTTCCGTTTTTTTGGACGGAAGAAAACCCTATTTTTCTTCCGTCTAAAAAACGGAACGGACGAAAAACGGACGTTAACGGATGATCCGTTTATCATCCGTTCCGCTAACATCCGTTTTTCTATGTAAAAAGCCCCAAAAAAAAAAAAAAAAACGGATGGAAAAACTGATGGAAAAACTGATGCAAAAACTGATGAAAAACTGACGAAAAACTGATGGAAAAACGGGTCAACTGATGAAAAAAAAACTGATCTGAAAAACTGAACGGACGTGTGAAAGAGCCCTTAGGGCTCATTTCCACACGAGTTCGGGGGGTGGTAAAAACCCATGGTTGAGTGAGGCCCCGTACACACGACCAGTTTCCTCGGCAGAATTCAGCTTCCGACCGAGTTTCTGGCTGAATTCTGCCGAGAAACCCGGCCGTGTGTACACTTTCGGCCGAGGAAGCCGACGAGGACCTCGGTGAGGAAATAGAGAACATGTTCTCTATTTCCTCGTTGTTCTATGGGAGAACTCGGCCCGCCGAGGTCCTCGGCGGCTCCAGGACTGAACTGGCCGAGGAACTCGATGTGTTTGGCACGTCGAGTTCCTCGGCCGTGTGTACGGGGCCTGAGTGTTTTTACTGCCTGCCAAACTGCTACCCCCTTTATCAGTGGAGGCAGTGGCTAGGGGTATACACATGCCACAACATTCGATGATGTGCTTCACAGCCATAGCAGAAATGATAGGGGACCCAGCACCAATAAATAGATGAGTGCTTGGGGACCAGGACTGCCATTTTTAAATCCATGAGGGGCTGCAAAACATATTCAAAAAAGTTTTTTCTTTTTAGTCAACTTTTCAAAAGTGTTATAAGCTGCAGGTTAAGGATAGTTTGAGTAAAAAGAAAATGTCTCAAAGACATAATGGCTATGCTATGTGACCAAAGATAAATAATAGATTAAAGTCATGTACTGTATAAAAATGCAGGAAATGTATATGTATGAATGCGTACATGTGTATTTTGCAGAGGCATGCTTTTCTGAACTCTTATCACTTCACTATCCTGGAGTTCATTAAAGAAAGACAATGAACCTTATGAGCCTTATATAGACATATTGTTCTCATTACTGCTAGAATCAAATTCAAGACTGGCCAATTTAAGGTAACTTACTCAACATGATGTAAGTGTAACAACCCACAGTAATAACGACCGCCTGCAGAGACAAGCCAGGTGGCACAAAAGCGATTAGTACTTTGCTCAACTACATCACTAGACAAACCACATTACAGGTTTCAATTTGTTCCACATTTGTTAAAGATTGACCCGAGTCTGTAAATGGCTGAATTTTTCTACATCATGTAATAAATGGCAATGAATAATTCTGGTTCACTAAACTTATAAATGAGTATCCCGTGCATGAAAGCACATGCTTTTTATGACATCCAGCTGATTGTAAGAAGGAGAAAAAAAAACAGTTAAAAGAGAAATGGTAAAATCATGATGATTATGATTAGAAAAAGCACAGCAAATTTTTAAATAACGAAAACATGCCATACATAAAGTTGCACTTCTCAAGGCTTCCCACTACCTGGTGGGGTTGATTTACTAAGACTGGAGAGTGCAAAATCTGGAGCAGCTTCTAGTTTTTAGGCTTCATTTCCACTGGCGTTTTTACAGCCACTGTTGTTAGGCTTTTTTACAGCTTAAAAACGCCTGTCCATGTTTATTTTGTAAAAAAATAAATACAAATTTTTTGTGAGCTGCAGCTTTAAAAATGCAGCGGTCGCGTTTTTGAGCGTTTTTGCACGTTTTTGAGCGTTTTTGCGCGTTTTTGAGTGTTTTTTAACGTCTGGCGTTTTTACAGCTCTACTCTGGAGCTTCAGAACGCCCTGGTCCTGCGTTTTTTTTACAGCTCAAAAACGCCTATGCCATTTGCAGCTCAAAAACGTCTATGTGGGCATGATGCCATAGAATAACATGGACAGGCGTTTTTAAGCTGTAAAAAACGCTCAGAAAAGTGGCTGTAAAAACGCCAGTGGAAATGAAGCCTTAGGCCCCTTTCACATTGAGGAGTTTTTCAGGCGGTAAAGCGCTAAAAATAGCGCTGCTATCCCGCCTGAAAAACTCCTGCACTGCAGACTCAATGTGAAAGCCCGAGGGCTTTCACACTGAGGCGATGCGCTGGCGGGAGACAAAAAAATCTCCTGTCAGCAGCATCTTTGGAGCGGTGAGAGGAGCGGCATGTATACCGCTCCTTCACCGCTCCTTCCCATTGAAAACAATGGGAACCGCGGCAATACCGCCCGCAATGTGCCTCTATAGAGGCGCATTGCGGGCGGTATTAACTCTTTATCGGCCGCTAGCGGGGGTTAATACCGCACCGCTAGCGGCTGATACCCGCGGCAATTCCGGCGGTATAGCGCCGCTATTTTTAGCGGCGTTATACCGCCACCGCAGCTCCCGCCCCAGTCTGAAAGGGGCCTTATTGTCAAAGCTTAATTGAACAAGCTATAGTAAGAAGCTGATTGGCTACCATGCACATCTGAATCAGATTCCTAGTGCTCCAGTTTTAGTAAATCTTCCCCGGTGTGTCTAGAAAAAGCATTGTTCTAACAGATTAGGCTAGTCATGCACAGAGTGATAGCCAGCTAACTAGCATTCCCAGAAAAATGTATAATTATTGGCAGACCCTTTGGGCCAGATCCACATACATTTAGATAGGCGCAGCGTATGTGAGATACGCTACGCCGCTGTAACTTACTTTTGAATTCTTCGAATCCACAAAGAATTTGCGCCGTAGTGTATCTCTCGGCGTGTAATTCAAATCGGCGAGTAGGGGGCGTGTTTCATTTAAATGAAGCGTGTCACAGCTCCGAATGAACTGCGCATGCGCCGTCCCTAAATTTACCGCCGTGCATTGCGCTAAATGACGTCGCAACAACGTCATTTTTTTAACTTAGACGTGAATTACGTCCATCCCTATTAACGGACGACTTACGCAAAAAAAAATAATCAAATTTCGACGCGGGAACGACGGCCATACTTAACATGGCAAGTCTAACTATACACCGCAAAATACCAGCTTTAACTATACGCCAGAAAAAGCCGACTAGAGACGACGTAAGAGAATGCGACGGCCGCGCGTACGTTCGTGGATCGTCGGAAAAGGCTAATTTGCATACCCGACGCGGAAAACGACGCAAACTCCACCCAGCGGACGCCGAAATATTGCATCTACGATCCGAAGGCGTACGAAGCCGCACGCCTGTCGGATCGAACCCAGATGCCGTCGTATCTTGGTTTGAGGATTCAAACTAAAGATACAACGTGGGAAATTTGAAAGTACGCCGGCGTATCAGTAGATGCGCCGGCGTACTCTCTCTCTGGATCTGGCCCTTTGTTTCTCTCATGGTAAGTTACATTACTGAAAGAAATAAGGGGGTTGCTTTGGATTACCTCGATGTTGTGCTGATCTACTGTTTTCAATTCCTTCGGAGTCGCTGGCCAGGGACAAGTATGAAAATCAGGAAAGTTAAAAGATCAGAAAAAAAGTCAGAAGACTTTATCTACATGCTTGTTCTGGGTCAGTAACACACATTATTGAAAAAAATAGGCACGCAAAACATTTTCAAGGAGATGTCAGCCATTGCAGTCTTCATATTTCTCTCATGACAGGTTTCAGATTAGGAGAATTTTCAACATTTAGAATAAGTATGTACAGTACGTCCAATAAATAATATATACCAAGCAAGCTCTCCATGTAGGAGTATTAATGGGAGCCTCTTATCTCATCGGAGATCAAAGCATCAACCAATGATTTTTTCAGCATGTCCAGCTGACATTCCAGTGGATGGAATTCCTCTGATTTAATTGTTCTCTGATCATACATTTTCACTGATACAAGCAAAATGGTGTCTGGGTTTCTGTTGTAGTACATTTGAGGAGAGAATGTCATACCAATTTACCTCATAGCTTGAAAAATAAGAGTGCCTTCTTAGGGATTAAATCCTTTATTGTTGAGGGAAAAAGTCCAATTATATGCATTGAAAGTCTTTTGGAAAACTTCATTGCAGATTCGAACTCACTTCCATTGCTTACTTGCTGTGGAGAAGGAAACAGGCCATTTCTATAACTTTCTCGAATCAGCTGATAAGTGGGAAAATATGCTGGCAATTACCAGCTGTTTTACTGCATAAACTACAAACCCACAGACCAATGTAAACCCACAGACCAATGTATACTTTACAGACACCAAATGCCTACCAGATCACCCCAAAGGAATCAGGGGGAGCCCTACAAAGATACAAGGCTGTTTTATTATATATTATTGTGTTAGAAAGTTTGGATATTGATACAAAGTTTTATAAAAGCAACAATGATCTCTTATTCAGTAAAAGTCGATAAATAAAAAATAATCTTAAAGAAAAAAATATTTCCCTCTGGGTGATCTGAGTACATTGAAAGGATTTTAACAAACTTTGTTGAAGATTCCTACCTTTTGTTATGCTGAAGAAATCTGTTAGTTTCTCTGTGTCTATCTGCGTCTAATGGGAGTGTTTTTAGAATTATCAACCAGCTGCTAAATCTGCAGCGCTCTGAGGAAAATTGTAGGGTCTGCATCTTGTTAGACATGATTTCCTTTTTGGAATATCTCACCAAAAATTTCATTTTTGTTGCAAGGGATGTCTAAAATCTGACTTGTATCTTAACAACAAGGTTGGTCTTTATTGGAAATGCACAAATATGGTACATGACAAATCACTATGGGTAAGAGCAGAACAAAACAAAAAAGAAAAAAAAATCAGAATCACAAGGTACATCACATAGAGGAGGAAAGAATGCGACTCAGATAGCCACAAATCAGCGGTCAACATATCTATACAAATGAACAACCATTAAATATGGAGAACACAGGAGAGGAGGGGAAGGGACAGGGAGGAAGGCGAAGGGAAAAAGGGGGGGGGGGCTCACACAATGTCCCAAAAGCAGCACACCTGCATCCAACAGTAATCAAGGGTTAGCTTCATACGTGGGGTCAGTCCATGGCCTCCAAACCCTCTCATATTTCAGAGGACATCCTGTACCAAGTCAACTTGTATAATGGGAGCACTGCATTAACCAAATTTTCCCATGAACCAACTGTGGGAGGCAAGGGAGAGATCCATTTCAGCAGGATTTCCTTTTTAGCATAAAAGAACAGCAGTGAGATCAGCGTCTTAGTATATCTCAGCCTTTGCTCATCATCCTGCACTCCCAATAGGGCTAACTCTGCCGTCAATGGTATATCCAGCTGAAGACGGATATTAACCACTTCAGCCCCAGACCATATTGCTGGTCAATGACCACCTTTTGCGATTCGGCACTGCGTCGCTTTAACTGACAATTGCGCAGTCCTGCAAAGTGGCTCACGAACAAAATTGGCGTCCTTTTTTCCCACAAATAGAGCTTTCTTTTGGTGGTATTTGATCACCTCTGCAGTTTTTATTTTTTGCGCTATAAACAAAAATAGAGCGACAATTTTGAAAAAAAAAAACAATATTTTTTACTTTTTGCTGTAATAGATATCCCCAAAAATATATAAAAAAATCAATTTTTTTCCTCAGTTTAGACTGATACGTATTCTTCTACATATTTTTCGTAAAAAAAATCGCAATAAACGTTTTTTGATATAAACGGTTTTCACAAAAGTTATAGCGTCTACAAAATAGGGCAAAGTTTTATGGCATTTTTATTAATTTTTTTTTGTACTAGTAATGGTGGTGATCAGCTATTTTTATCGGTACTGCGACCTTATGGCGGACACATTGGACACTTTTGACACATTTTTGGGACTGTTGGCATTTTTATAGCGATCAGTGCTATAAAAATGCATTGATTACTATAAAAATGCCACTGGTAGAGAAGGGGTTAACACTAGGGGGCGAGGAAGGGGTTAATTATGTTCCCTAGGTGTGTTCTAACTGAAGGGGGGAGGGACTGACTAGGGGAAATTACTGATCGCTGTTCATACATTGTAAGAACAGACGATCAGGCATTTCTCCCCCTGACAGGACCGGGAGCTGTGTGTTTACACACACAGCTCCCGGTTCTCGCTCTGTAACGAGCGATCGCGGGTGCCCAGTGGTGATCGCGCCCGCCGGGCACGCGCATCGAGACCAGGGGCGAGTGGGGGGCGCGCACACGCCCTTTGTGGCTGATTCACGAGGTGACGTAGATCTACGTGACCTCGCGCAGGGGAGCCGACCTGCCGCCGTATAACTGTGGCAGCTGGTCGGCAAGTAGTTAATAGATTCACCCACCGCAGCCCAGAATCTCGCCAGCCTTGGGCAGGTCCAGAACATGTGAAAGAAGGTGCTATCAGGTGAATGACAACGTGGGCAATTTGGGGACCGTAATGGATAGATTCTGTGCAGCCTTTTGAGGCATGTAGTACACCCTATGCAAAAACTTTGTTTGGATCAACTTGTCTCTAGAAGAAATAACTATTTTAGAACTAACCCCAGGTCTCCCTATCTAAATTGGGCAAATCCGCCTTCCATCTAACCCACAGGGCCTCCATTTTTGGCGAGTCCTTCTGCTTAAGAGCAAAGTACAATGCAGACATAGGTTTAGTGAGAGATTCCTGTGCCAACAACTCCTCAATAGGGTCTGCTTTGAGACTAAGGGGCAACGGGAACTGTGCCCTGGCTGCATGATGCCACTGGTGATACCTGAACGCCATCCATGCAGGAAGGCCAAATTTGTCCGCTAGAGCCCGAAATGAAAGTAGGGACCCAGCCTGGAAAATATCACGCAACAGCTTGATGCCAAAGCGGGCCCAGAGCTGCGGATCTATTATGGTTCTCAAATGAGGGAGGGAGGCGTTTTCCCATAGAGGGCAATAAGGGGACCTCCTACCAGGACACAGAAACCGATGTCTGGCTACTCCCCAGACCCGCAGGGTCACCCCAGTCGAGATCGGGAGAGACGGGTACGCTAAGGGACCCCTGTACACAAGATTACTCAATTTCGTAAGAGAACCCACTATGGCCGCCTCCAGACAGACAGCGGTATTGGCTCTGGACTGCTGAAACCACCACTGTACCGTGACAAGCATAGCTGCCCAATAGTATACCAACAGACTAGGGAGAACAAGACCCCCACAGCTCACAGGAAGCTGAAGAGTCGTTCTAGCCAACCGGGGGGAAGAGCCCCGCCAAAAGAAGGAAACAATACAACTGTCCAGATCTTTGAAGAAGGATGGGGGTATCCAAACTGTACAATTCCTAAAGATATATGTATATTTGGGAAGGTAGATCATCTTCAAAATATTGATACGCCCTAGGAGATCAAGGGGAAGGTTGGCCCAGTGGGAACAATGGCCTTTGTTAAAGGGGTCTTCCAGATTCTGATAAGCCCCCCGCCCGCATACCCCCACAACCACCGGGAAAGGGTTGTGGGGATGAGGCCCTTTTCCCCATCAACATGGGGACATCCTCCCCATGTTGAGGGCATGTGGCTTGGTGCGGTTCAGGAGAGGGGGGGCCGCACTCTGTCCCCCCCTCTTTTCTGCGGCCGGCCAGGTTAACGTGCTCGGATAAGGGTCTGGTGTGGATTTTTGGGGGAACTCCACGCCATTTTTTTTTAATTTGGGGTGGAGTTTCCCTTAAAATCCACACCAGACCTGAAGGGTCTGGTATGGATATTTGGGGGGAACCCCACGTCATTTTTTTTTAATTGACGGCGGGGTTCCCCTTAATATCCATATCAGACCTGAAGGGCCTGTTAATGGAATTTGGGGGGACCCCCAGTTTTTTTATTTTTATTTTTTATGAATGAATCATCTCTGTAATTGCCAGAGCCGACAATTCATTAGAGCCGCAAAGCCGGTTTTAAATGCCTTTTTTTCTTTCAGAAATGACACTTTGTGCAGGGACAGTTCTATGTACGGGAAACATGCGCTTTTTCACATGCTGACTTTACACCCCCCCTAGGTACGAAATTTAAAGTAATATTACACTTTTATTGTTTCACTTTTAGCATTATTAAATTCACTGCTCCTGAAAAAACGTCCGTTTTTAAAACTTTTTTTGCATTGATACATGTTTCCTGGGACAGGACCCAGGTCCCCAAACACTTTTAAGGACAATAACTTGCATATTAGCCTTTAAAATTAACACTTTAGATTTCAAATGTTCAAGTCCCATAGACTTTAACAGGGTTCTAAATTTCACACGAACATTTGGTGTGTTCGCAAGTTCTGATGCAAACTGAACAGGGGGGTGTTCATCCTTAACGGCGAGCTACAGGCTGGAGGTTGAGGCGCTGGAACTACTGCAAGTCCCCTGATACTCAGATCCCCAAGTAGACAAACTCATCCACTCATTGCAAAGGAGTCTGCGTCCCAGACGTTCTGGCCTGCGCATCTAAGTAAAACAGAACAGACTTGGTCCAGTTCATACGAATCCTCGAATACCTTCCGAATTCATCAAAGGCTTCCAAGGCAGCACTTAATGAAGAGTCCACGTCGTTCAGATATAACAGAGTGTCATCTGCGTATAGTGATATCTTCTCCTCCAGAGGGCCTACCCACAGTCCCACGATACAGGCAGATTCACTAACCAGAACCGCCAGGGGCTCCAGTACCAGAGCAAATAGGCTAGGCAACAGTGAGCACCCCTGAACGGGTCCCCCACAGGAGGAGAAAAAAATCCAAAAGGGAATTATTCACATGCAGTATCGCCCTAGGAGCTCGATATAGCAGACCCAGCCAGTGTAGAAACCGTGGCCCGAACCCAAATCACCGCAAAACCCCCCATAAGTACCCCTACTCCACGAAGTCAAAATCCTTCTCTGCATCCAGAGAGGTTATGACTCTAGTCCCAATATTGCTGTGGCTGGTAGCCAGATTGAGAAACAAACAACGGATATTAATGTCGGTGCCCTTCCTTGTCATAAACCCTGTCTGATCCACATGGACAATCTTATCCATCACCTTACTGAGCCAGTTGGCCAATACTTTTGCCAGCAATTTGGCATCAGCATTTATTAGCGAGATTGGCCTATAAGAGGCACACTTCTCCGGGTCTTTACCTGGCTTGGGGATCAAAACAACTATAGCATCATACATGGATTCAGGGAGAGAGTCTAAAGTCTAAATTGGGGGGCGTGGCTGGACCTGACTGGAAGATGGACGCCTGAGCTCTGTGCTCCTGCCACCTCGGGACGGTTTCCTTTATAGCACGGAGATTTCCGACCCCAATCCTAGCAAAAAATCATGGGAACTGCCTCCAGACAATCTTCAGCTTCACGTTCCCGCTCTCCCAGGGAACAAAACGGAGGTCTGAGCCACAATATACCAGAGATGTTTAGAACCTCTAGAGGAAATATGACGTCTTCCCGCCACGGACAGTCTCAAGGCCACTCGCAATCGCTCCCTCACACACAGCCTGAGGTAATTTTGACGGCAACTCAAACTGCTTGTCCACATCTTTCAAGACCTCTCGGGGATCACTCTGCAACATTGCCGTGACCTTAAGCCTCTACTGGATACCCTGCACTCTAAGGAGATAAGGTACAAATGTAAATTTCCTTTCTGCTTGTCGGCTTCACACCAAGGCCACACCTCCATACTCAAAGTCCCAGAAGATTTGCCCCGCTTCTGCGACACCCTGGGCATTCCTCTGGTAGCTGTCCCAGATTGGTATGCTACCTTCCGTCACTCTGTGGGCAGATGGGGCTAACCCCAGGAAGAACCGATGGAGATCCAAGCCACTAGATTCCGCAGAAGGCAATCTCCTTCGGGCCCCAGACATCCCTCCGGAGCTCACACCTCTCGCAGTTATCAGAACCCTTCTGCATCCCCTGGATCTAGGAGAGCTCGGAGGGATCGCTAAATCATCTCTATACCAGCCGCTTCTTTTGGACGCTCCTGTTTTTTTTAAGTTTTTTTTTTTTAAGTTTGTTCTCCTTTTTATTATCTCTAGTAAGCTCTGTTTTCCCGAACCTCTACTGGATTTTACCCGCGGATGTGTGCCGTTTGTTTCTACTCAGCGCGACCGGCTTCCTCGCCAGATTGTTTCTACGGCCCACAGGGGACTCTATCTATGGACTACGTTGCCCATAACACATTGTGGCAGGCTGCTGGCAGGCTGCTGACACCTGAACGGATGCGGATGCTTCTCCTGCCTCGTACTTCCGGCCGCAACATTAGACGATCTTTCTGTTTTGTGCAGAAAGACACCTGTGACAAACTTCTGGCATGCCATCGTTTCCACCAGCTATTCGACACCGATTTCAACGTCACCGGAAAGAGAACATCTTCGGAACAACTGGATAACCACTGACGCTCTCCTGCCGCTCAGCTCGGGGTTTATCTGACCAGCTGCATGTCTAAAATTATGGAAAAAACGGAGGGGTCTTACATCACATCATTTCCGGCAAACATCTCAAATGGCTGTGCATATTATAATACATACAGACAAAATACAAAACTTTAAAAATAGTAATCCTACAGGTATATAAAATTCAATATAAAAAAGGAACTTAATGTCCTATGACCCTTATGTACTAGAGGAGGTGTTGCTGCCTGCAGTGGCCATAATAATCAGGAGAAAAAACCTGATATGCTGGACGCAACATAAACGTGTGGTTACCTATATAAAAACATAAATACAATGGGCCAGATTCTCGTAGACTGGTGTATCTTCGCGGCAGCGTAACGTATCTGATTTACGTTACGCCGCCGCAACTTTCATGGGAAAGTGCTGTATTCTCAAAGCACTTGCTCCGTAAGTTGCGGCGGCGTAGCGTAAATTGGCCGGTGTAAGCCCGCCTAATTCAAATGTGGAAGGGGGGCGTGTTTTATGTTTAAATTTTCGAAGCGGGAACGACGGCCATACTTAACATTGGCTGCGCCTCATAGACCCAGGGGCAACTTTACGCCGGGAAAAGCCTAACCTAAACGTCGTAACTTTACTGCGTCGGCCGTACGCTCGGGAATTTGCATATCTAGCTAATTTGCATACTCGACGGAGAAATCGACGGAAGCGCCACCTAGCGGGCAAACAAAAAAATTGCAGTTAAGATCCGACGGCGTAAGAGACTTAAGAATCAGTCGCATAGATACGACGGCGCTAGGCAGAGATACGACGGCGTACCTGGAGATGCGCCGTCGTATCTCTTTTGAGAATCTGGGCCATAATGTATCGAGTAAATTAAAAATATATATATATTAAACCAGCCCAAAAATTTGTACAAACTGTATAAAAAAATAAAAATTATATATATATATATATATATATATATATATATATATAAATTTATAAAAGGCCCATGATTAATAATCTGCTATGAAGCAATTTAAATCAAATTCTATGTTGAGGCCATTGGGCGCTAATGACCCCATTTCATGTATCCATCTGGATTCACTCTTACTTAATTCTCGGACTTAATGGCTTCCCCTCCAGTGGGGTGTATACTTGTCTATAGCCCAAAACTTCATATCTTTCGGATTTTTATCATGATACAGTGCAAAGTGACGTGAGACGTTATGCTTAGGGAAGCCCTTTTCTATGTTTTGCACATGTTCCCTTATGCGTTTCCATAGGGGTCTTTTCATACGCCCTATGTATTGTAATGAGCATGAGCACTGCAGGACATACACCACACCCTCTGTCCTGCATGTTATGAGGTCTTTTATTTCATATTCTTTTTGGGTGACATTGGATATGAATTTCGAAAATTTTTGTCCATTGAAATTAGTTTTTTTGCAAGCGTAACACTGCTTGCAAGGAAAGAATCCTTTTCCTTGATAGAAGGTAAGTGTACTGGTTCTACTTGGGGGGTCTGGGACATTTTTTGCCACCAAATCCCTCAATGTAGGAGCTCTCCTGTAAATCACCCTGGGAAGACTGGGCAATATGCTTTGTAGCTGCCTGTCTGCTTTCAGGATAGGCCAGTGTTTCCTAAAGATAGATTCTATTTGTCTATGCTGAACACTATAGTTCAAAAATAATAGGGAGTTCCTGTTCCAATCTGCTCTTCTTTTCTTTATCCTGTATAAGGGTATGAATTTCATGAACTTTCTTAATTTGAGCTTGTATAAATTCTTCATTATAACCCTTATTGATAAATTTGGTGCCGATCACATTTGATTGTTCTAATGCCCCATACAGACGGTCATTTTTTGTGATGAAAAAAAAATGACGTTTGAAGTGATGAAAAAAAACGACATTTTTGAAACTTCATTTTCAAAAACGATGTAGCATACACACCATCATTTTGAAAAATGATGAACAAAGTGACGGCACTCTAAAGGGGAAGTTCTATTCGCCTTGAGGCTGCTTTTAGCTGGTTACTTGTTAGTAAAAGATGATTCGTGCTTTTTTTGTCTGTTACAGCGTGATGAATGTGCTTACTCCATTATGAATGGTAGTTTTACCTCCCGTCTCAAAACTTGCTTCTGGGCATGTGCGGGTTTAAAAACGTCGTTTTGCCCACACACTATCATTTTCATTGACACAAAAAATGACATTTTGAAAAACGACACAAAAAATTCGAGCATGTTCGATTTTTTTTTTTGTCATTTTTCAGAAGACATAAAATGACATTTTGCCCACACACGATCATTTTAATTGACATTTTTAAAAATGTCATTTTATTTCATCACCAAAAATGACCGTCTGTACGCGGCATAAGAATACCTGGGAATCTGTGCAATTTCTCCGGAGCCTCATCATTTGTCCTTTGGGTATGTTAAAAGGAACACTAAAGGTTTGTTTTTTATTAGATCAATTGATTGCTGTAAGCTAGAGCATTTTAAATATCACTTACCTCGTTTTTCCTTTTGACCTTCAAAATACAGTAATCCAGGTTTGAAAATGCCATTTCCTGTCTCTCCTCTTCTTGCTTTCCACCAGCATCTGAGCCGTTTTGCATGGTGGAAAGCAGAATGTGCTCACCCCCTCCCTATGACTACAGCCCTGCGTGAAGATGCTCTCTTATCCCTCACAGGCATGGAGCAAAGACACTTCTGCTTAGAGATAAGTTGGCTGAAATTGTTCATAGCCCACTTGGAGGCCTTTATGGCTTCTTCATGGTTGATGACTGTATATAATGATGCCACATCCGTTGTGGCTATCAAATACCTATGTGTTGTATTTATTACTACTGTGTTAAGAATCTGAATAAGATGTTTAGTATCTCTCAGAAATGCCCAGGTTTGAGGAACCAGTGGCTGCATAAATTTGTCAACATACTCCCCCAGTCTGGAATTGATAGATTGAATCCCATTAATAATGGGTCTCCCTGGTGGTCTGTGTGGATCCTTATGTATTTTTGGGACTGTGTATATAATCGGAACCCTACACACATCTGGGATGAGATATTTTTCTTCTTTCTTGTTGAGAACACCCTTCATCCTCCCTTTTAGGACAAGCTCAGGTAACTCCTCCTTATATTCTTCTATGGGATTTCCCCTAAGTACGATATAGGTATGAGTATCATTAAGTTGACTGCACAGTTCCTCATGATAATATTTTTTGGATAGAACCACAATGGCCCCGTCTTTGTCGGCAGGCGGCAAAAAAAAAAGATACGGCGAAAAAAAAAAATTTAAAACAAAAAAAAACGCGTCGCTGGACAGAAGGGTCTGCTTTTACAAGGTGTAAACAGTTTACACTTTGTAAAAGCAACCCTAATTTTACGATTGCAAACTAAAACTTACGGAGAAAAAACGAAGCTGAAAAGCTTCGTGGATCTCCGTAAGTGCTAATTTGCATACCCGAGGCGGCATTTCGACGCGAAATGCCCTCAGCGGCGGATGCGGTACTGCATCCTAAGATCTGGCAGTGTAAGTCCCTTACACATGCCGGATCTTCTGTCTATCTTATGGAAACTGATTCTGTGGATCAGTTCCAAAGATAGAAACAGGGATACAACGGCGTATCAGTAGATACGCCAGCGTATCCCTTTTGAGGATCTGGCCCAAAGTTCCAACCAGGCGGAGTGATATCAAAATACCACTTTACTGCCTGACTCCTCCAAAAAATAAGTTTGAGAAGACAGCGGGCTCAAACTGAGGGGAATCAGCAGCAGTGTCTGTCATCATCATCAGTGCAGTGTCTGTGTGAACACAGAAGGTAAGAGCACAGCACACTGTTTCTACTGAAAGAGGGAACTGAAGTGGGAACCATCAGACTGCAGAGGATTCTTATACTCTCAAAAGGTACAGTCACAGTCAAGACTCAGTGAACAAAAGCCCCTTAACCCATGCCATGCCCTGGCTTGTTGCCCATGACTGAATTATACACAGCTAAATGTGATCATCATGTTGATCACATTTGGCTGCTATATATTTCAATTATTTTCAATTATTTCAATTATTATTATCATTGATAGTCACACAGTACAGGTGCTTTAGGCCGCATCACTTGTGTACTGTGTGTGTGTGTAATTACCATTATAATGATGATGGGACAGTGAAATGCATTCTTGGCACTCATTTAGGGCTCATTCACACAAGGCACAGACGTCCATCTCCCATGCAGAGACTTTTACTGACAGTGTTGCGTACATCCTCATGCCAATGTCCCATTTATTTATTTTGGGACACATGGCTGCATGGACACAGACACAGGGCCAGATTCACAGAAGAGATACGACGGCGTATCTCCTGATACGCCGTCGTATCTCTGAGAGTATCTATGCGGCTGATTCATAGAATCAGTTACGCATAGATAGCCCTAAGATCCGACAGGTGTAATTGACTTACACCATCGGATCTTAGGATGCAATACACAAAATTATTTACTGTATATCCTTTTTTGGCTTCTAAGGAGTATGTTTAACCACTTCAGTACCAAGCACTTACACTCCCTTCCTGCCCAGGCCAATTTTCAGCTTTCAGCGCTGTCACGTTTTAAATGACAACTGCACGGTCATGCTACACTGTGCCCAAACTACATTTTTATCATTTTTATCATTTTGTTCTCAAAAATAGAGTTTTTTTTCTGGTGATATTTGATCACCTCTGCGGTTTTCATTTTTTGCTAAACGAATAAAAAAAGACAGAGAACATTTTTTTTCTTTGTTTCTGTTATAAAATTTTGTAAATAAGTAAGTTTCCTCCTTCACTGATGGGCACTAATAAGCTGCACTGATGAGCACTGATAAGGTGGAACCGATGAGGTGGCACTTTTGAGGTGGCACTGATAGGCGGCACTGATAGGTGCCACTGGTGGGTGACACTGATATGCATCACTAATCGGCATTGATAGGCGGCACTGATGGGCACTGAAAGGCTGCAATGATGGGTGCTTCTGGGTGGCACTGATAGACGGCACTTCTGGGCACTGCTGGGCACTGATAGGAGCACTGATGGGCACTGATGGACACTGACAGGTGGCTCTGATGGGCACTTATGGCTGGAACTGATAGACTGCACGGATAGGCATCACTGGTGGCACTGGCAGGCATTTTAATTTTCCACTGATTTGCAGCTGCCTGGGCACTGATTGGCATATCCCTGGTGGTCTAGGGTGGCATACCTGGTGGTCCAGTGTGGTGGCCTTCCCTGGTGGTCCATTGCAGCATCCTGATGGTCCTGGGTGAGCATCCGAGTGGGGGCTGCACTGATAAACAATCAGCAGAGACCCCCCCTGTCAGGAGAGCAGCAGATCAGCTCTCCTCTACTCACGTCTGTCAGACGGAATTGAGGAAAAGCCGATCAATAGCTCTTCCTGTTTACATCGTGATGAGTTGTGATTGGACACCACTGGTCACATGGTAAAGAGCCTCCGTCAGAGGCTCTTTACTGAGATTGGTGTAGCGGTGTGTCAGACTGGCACACCGCAACACCGATTGCCACAATGCGCGTCCCCACAGGCGCGTGGCGGCTGTTAATCTGATGGACGTCATATGACGCCCAGTCAGGATAACTGAACCACTGCCCAGCCATCATTCTGCTATAGGCTGGACGGAAAGTGGTTAAATTAAATACCATTCACAACTGCACCAGATTTTGCACTGTCCAGTTTTAGTAAATCAACCCCATAGTGTCCATTCATATAGTTTCACAGTAGGTAAGGTTGAATAAAGACAATAGTCCATCCAGTTCAACCTGTGTAGGTGTTTGTGTGTCAGTGTAGATAATCATTTCCCATATCCCTGTATGCTCTGTTCATTAAGATGCACGTCCAACAGTCCTTTAAATATATCAATACTCCTTGCTGACACCACCAATTATGGAAGAGAGTTCCACAACCTTTTCACCCTGATAGTGAAAAAAAACCTATGTAACTCATTGTATGGCCCTTTACACTCTCTGAGACTGAAACATTTTCTTCCTACTCTGGGATCACCATTGAGGTATTTGTATATTTCTATCATATCTCCTCTCAAGCACCTCTTCTTCAGAGAGAATAAATTGAGTGCTTGCAGTTGTTCCTCGTAATTGAAGTCCTCCAGTCCCCTTATTAATTGTGTTGCCCTCTCTGGACTTCTCTTCTCTCCTCTCCTTCTCTTCTTTCCAGTTCCAGCACATCCTTCCTGAGGAATGGTGACCAGAACTGGACAAAAAAACGCCAGATGTGGCCAAACCAGAATTTTATGATGTGGCAGGATTTTTATTTTATCTCTGGTGTAAATCCCATTTTTTTCTGACATGTGTCCATTAATTTTAATAGAAAACACATCAGTCATTAGACACACCAAAACAAAAGGATATAAATGAGCCCCTTGTGGGCATCTTAAGAAAAGCTGTTTGTCATAAAAAGAGTAAAAACCGGTATATAAAATACTCAACCACAAGAATAGGCTTTAGAAGATAATAAATACGTGTACAAAATGTTTTTCTCATAAAAAAAAAAAGATTAAAAATGAATAGTTAATTTTTTTTTACAGACATTAAGAAAATGATTAAGAAAATTACTGATTTAGCATAAAATCTTCTCGTGCAATTCATCCTTCGCACCTGCCACCAGCAAATTATAAGCACATGCCTTTGAGCAACCAGTGAATGCAGGAAAACAGACAAATGTGCCTGAATTCACCCACTATAAATAGGCCCTATAAAATTGAATTGATTCAAGGATTTATCTGAAAGCCATTTTGGGTCATGAAGGACATTTTCTATTCTAATAGGCCAAACAACAACAAACTTCAAATGATTTTCATTTATACATGGGGGATTTAAGGATTGTTTATTTTATACAAGTTGAACATAATGCACACCAGTTTGTTCCAAGCAATAATTTAGCTATGCACAATGTGAAAAACATTTATTACAATAACATGAATGCATCTCCTCTCAAAAGAATATACTGAGCTGTAGAATAGCGTAGCTCTCAAAAGGTAAACATTAAAAGCCTGTATTTGTTCTGTCTTGGAAAAAAACATTGCACCTAAGTTAGCTTTGCATTTCTGGAAATCTATGTAGTCTTCACTGTTTTATCCACTTGAAACCATTGACTGATGAAATTGATTGACAGCAATGGTATAGCAATAAACACCATTAGAATTGCAGAGATGGAGATGAGATTGCTGAATGTCTGTGAAGACTGACATCTCATGCAAGGCAATTGATTTTGAGCCTAAGTTGGTGTCGAGGAGTGACTGATTACATAGCGCTATATGGCATAGCATTAAGAGCATGCATCCTTTTATGACCATCTTTGTCACTACATGCTTTTGGGTGGCTTCATATTTACAAATTTGAAATGTCTTCTCTACACTTTGTGATGATGTGCCATATTCATTATTCATCTGCT
Source organism: Rana temporaria (assembly GCF_905171775.1). Taxonomy (NCBI): domain Eukaryota; kingdom Metazoa; phylum Chordata; class Amphibia; order Anura; family Ranidae; genus Rana; species Rana temporaria. The sequence continues at coordinate 556,529,853 of NC_053489.1, forward strand.
GGAGTTTTTTGGTTTTGTATCTATCAGCCCTGATATATGCCATCTACCTACATTTCATTCTTACATACGCAATAGGTGGCCATACAATTATCAGACAGAGGAGGCATAATACTAAACCCAGGTGATATCTGCTCAGAAAATAGAATACGCTATGACAGGTGCCATCAATGTATTACAAGGTGGTTTCTGTCAAGTGGCTTGAAATTTACAAATGATTTTAAGTGAACATCAGAGTTTTCCACTTAATCTTTTTATTGCCTTCCTGATAACTATAACTCTGAACACCTGCCAGGATTTAAATTTATTAAAATGTTAAATATTAATATCAGGGAAATTTCTGACTGTTATTTTTTTCTATTGTGGCTTGACCTCACATCTCAAGTTCACAAAGTTGGAAGGGCACGATGAGAGCTTATATTGTCCCTTTATGCATGTTTGCACTAATTTGCTGCAATGCCAAATGTCTTATGCCGCGTACACACGACCGTTTTTCATGACGAGAAATGCCATTTTTTTAATTGGCCGTGAAAAACGGTCGTGTGTAGGCTCCAGAGCATTTTTCTCTACGAGAATTTAGAACCTGCTTTATTTTTTCTTGTCGTTTTTCACGTCGTCGTTTTTCTGCGTAGGCTTTAACGAGGGGGGAAAAATGTGCATGCTCAGAAGCAAGTTATGAGACGGAAAATTAGCATAATCAGCCCAAAGGGTGGCACCATTCGAATGGAACTTCCCCTTTATAGTGCCGTCGTACATGTTGTACGTCACCGCGCTTTGCTCAAGCATTTTTTATCACGATCGTGTGTATGCAAGGCAGGCTTGAGAGAATCACGTCGAGAAAAACATAGTTTTTTTCCATGACATGAATAACGGTCGTGTGTAGATGGCATTAGTCAAAATTCCTTATAGACATGGGTAAAATGATATCTAGACCCTGTATCTAGCTTCAGGGCTTTATGATAACCATCACAATCACTAATCACCCTCCTTTTGAGTTTTGTTTCTTAGTGTAGTGGAACTGATGCATAAATTACTGATGAAGAACTATTCATACACTTACATTAAATAAATACTTGTAATTACTGATGTGACTATAGAGCATTTCATGCTGCTGAAGGAAGAGGTAATATAAGGAAGGGAGGCACAGTGGACCCAGGATTAGATATATGGCATTATATGACAATACCAGTTGGTTCCTGGTATATAATTAATTTCAGTTATCAACACATTGTAAATATGACATCGTACAACTTAGTATTCTTGCATGTTACTAATGTTTGAAAATGTAATAGTGTGAGCTAGGATATACATTTAAAAGCATGCTTAAAGACACATTGCCTACAAGCCTGCCAATTTGTTTTAAATGTGCTGACTAAACAAATAACTTACGGTACTTTCATGTAGAACATGTGAAAAACCATGCTTAGAATGTGTCTCTAAAATGTCACACTTTGTCATAAAGAAGAAGAAGATTTTTTATATATATATATATACGCATACCCCACTTTTCCACTTTTAAGTACGCAATGGGGTTTTTTACTATCGCTGGAGAATGAAAAATCAATCTCACTTATGCATATAAACCAATGAGCTTCTAACCCCAGCTTGTTCAATTAAGCCTGGTAATAAAACCTAAAAGCTCATTGGTTTCTATGCAGAAGTGAGCCTGATTTTGCACTCTATAGCAATAGTAAATAAACCCCATTGTGTACTTAAAAGTGGGGTATGCCTGTACACACATATATATTGTATTATTGCACTTGCAACAAAAATAATTAAGTGCTGTCAGGATAGTTTTTTTATTTGCACCAACTTCCAAATATTTAGGACAGGCTTTTGAGGTGCCCCTTTAAGGTACAGTGATGAGAGTGCTTCCTGGACCTTGAAGAAGTGGGTACACAAAAAGCTTGTCCTGATAATTTGGATGAACGTATCCAAGAAAGTACTCAATTGTTTTTGCTACTGTACCATAAAACTCTACAATAAAAGTGTAAAAGGTAAGAGCCAGAAACATTTAAATGATAGTCATAAAACTCCAGAAAAGATTAAAGTAGACATACAAGCAAAATAGATACCTTTTAGCTTGTTAAAGTACTCTGTATTATAAACAATTTGTTTTTTGTTTTTATCATAACATACTTTTTATTTTTCATCTCAGTACTGAAGCCCCTTGTAGCCACTTTCTCTTGTGCACTTAATCGGCATTACCTGCATAATATTGTTCTAGGTTAGGCTTCCTGCTGGTCCATTATATTTTCAATTAGGGGTACATTGTGACAGGGTGACAATACAGGAGTACAATCCAAGGAGAAAGTTGTCACTGCATAACTGAACGTACCTGCAGGGCCAGGACAAGGGGTGGGCAGGAGGGTCTGCTGCCCTGGGCGCAATGGTTTATTGCAAGGATGGGGGTGTCCTGACCATAGCCCTAAGGAATGTGGGGGGGTGCGGTTTGGCATCTTTGCCCTGGGCGCAGGATGACCTTGTCCTGGCACTTGCGTACCTGGACAAATATTGTATTTATACCGGGATCACTAGGTACTGTTTTTTTTTATAGTTCAAAAAGATTGAATGCAACATTTGGAGTAATATTTAAATTTTAAAGCATATAAGATATTTTAGTAATTGGGTTTAGATCTACTTAACCACTTACGGACTGCCCGCTGTCATTATACGGCGGCACTTTAAAGTGGAATATCGTTATTATGGCAGCAGCTAGCTGCCAAAACCCCAGTATCCACTTCTTCAGTGGGCGGTCCGCTTTCAGATAAAAGTGGTTTCAGCACCAAATTCACTGCAAGATAACTTTTACACAGGTGCCCTCTGCCACTTACTGGAGCTGGCAGCAGCGGAGGCGATCAAGTCCTTTTCCCTCTGTGATAGGGAGCTGAGTGAGGTGAAGTTGGCCCCCACCTGGATCCATATTATTGCAGGGCAGAAAGCAACCTCTAAAGGTTTTTTGTTTGTTTTTATTTCATTTTAGTGTAAATATGAGATCTGAGGTCATGCTTTTTTTTCTATTACAAGGGGTGTTTACATTTAATGTAATAGGAATAAAGTGACACCATTTTATTTGATAAAAGAACAGTGTAAAAATAAAAAGGAAAATAAATAACAAAATACAAATTTTAAAACGCCCCGTCACGCCGAGCTGATGTGCCAAAGCGAACACATACGTGAGTAGCGCACGCATATGAAAATTATGTTCACACCACACATGTGAGGTATGATCGCAATCCTTAGTGCAAGAGCAATAATTATAGCCCTAGACCTTCTATGTAACTTAAAACCTGTAGAATTTTTTAAACATTGCATATGGCTATTATTAAGGATACAAGTGTGTCACCATTCCACAAGCAGGAACAACTTGGAAGCGTGATATGTTGGGTATCAATTTACTCTGCGTAACATCATCTTTCACAATATAAAAAAAAATTGGGCTAACTTTACTGTTGTGTTATTTTTTAATTCAAAAAAGTGTATTTTCTCCAAAAAAAGTGCACTTGTATGTTCGCAGGGAATGCAATGACCACCATTTTATTCTCTAGGGTGTTAAAACCCCCAAATATTATATATTTTATTTCTAAGTAATTTTCTAGCAAAAAAAACTATATTTTAACTTGTAAACAACAAGTTTGAAAAATAGGCCCAGTCTTAGGCCTCGTACACACGATAGGTTAACCAGAGGACAAGGGTCTGATGGACCGTTTTCATTAGTCCAAACCGATCGTGTGTAGGCCCCATAGGTTATTTAACCTTAGGTTAAAAAAAAGCCAACTTGCTTTAAAATTAACCTATGGATTCCTAACCGATGGGAAAAAAACGATCGTTAGTAGTCACGTCCATCGGTTAAAAATCCATGCATGCTCAGAATCAAGTCGACGCATGCTTGGAAGCATTGAACTTCGTTTTTTTCAGCACGTCATTGTGTTTTACGTCACTGCGTTCTGACACGAACATTTTTTTAACTGATGGTGTGTAGGCACGACGGACCATCAGTCAGCTTCATAGGTTAACCTATGACAACGGTCCTTCAGACCGTTGTCCTCTGGTTAACCTATCATGTATACGAGGCCTTAAAGTGGGTAAAGCAATAGGACAATATGATGTTATGTGTCAGAAATGCTCTAAAGTACATATTGAAATCCTATGAAATATGTATCTTATAAACAAGCTCCTTCTGTATATCCTACTACATACTACTAACATCAATAAAAATAAAAGATCTTCTAGAAGAATGTCTGCAGAAATAATGGATAATAAATCTGCCATGGTTTATTTTAACCATTAAACACGGGAGGGTTTACCCACTTCCTGACCTGGCCATTTTTGTGATACGGCACTGGGTCGATTTAACTGACAATTGGCGGTTGTTCGACCCTGTACCAAAAATGTATGTTCTTTTTTTCCCACAAATAGAGCTTTCTTTTAGTGGTATTTGATCACCTTTGTGGTTTTGATTTTTTGCGCTAAAAACAAAAAAAGAGCAACAATTTTGACAATTTTCTGCTATACTATATATCCCCCCAAAAAAATATATATATATATGTGTATATATATATATATATATATATATATATATATATATATATATATATATATATATATATATATATATATTCATCAGTTTAGGCCTATATATATCCTACATATTTTTGGCACAAAAAAATCACAATAGGCGTATACTGATCATCTACAAACTATGGGATATATTTAGGGACTTTTATTTATTTTTTATTGTTTTTACTGGTAATGGCAGCGATCTGCGTTTATTATCGAGACTGCGACATTGTGGCGGCAACTGGTCGACAACTGGTTAAATCAGATTAGTTGAATCATGCTTAAAGCCTGCCAACCCCAAACTTACCATTGAACCCCACTGAAGTGTATGGAAGGTGAATCTTGTTAGTTTGTTTGGATACTTTTCAAAACTAAAAGGAAAGCTATTGTCAAAAATGGAGACACGAAGCAATGCAAAATAAATAAAGTAAAAGAATGCTGTACAGTAGAGAGGGGATCTTCACATGCAGCTTAACGGGCAGCTTTGAAAATGCTAAATGTTTCAAATAACATGCTTGGAGATGCTCGAAAGCTGTATGTAGTGTTTTACAATGTTTACAGTAAGTTGGGCTTCCATACACTAGCGCCCTATTCCGAATTATTGGACCTTTAATGACAAAATGTTGAAACAAAAATGGAGTTCTTCCTAAAATTCCAGACAGGAAATGGAGGGCAGTAAGCATGCAGCTCCTCTTTTCTGTAACAGACTAGGACACATTTGAAAGTGGAAAGGTACCTTAAAAGGGGGTGGGGGCAACAAAGCTTCCCCCTTGCAAAGAACCATTTTCCCAGTTCTAAGTAATAAGGGCTTCCTCCTCACCATAAATGCTACAAAAAGGTGGGATGATATTGGGGGACTTTTTAGGGAGACTTAGTGGAATCTGGAAGCTCCATTTTTGTGAAGAAGTGAACCTAATAAATCACCTACAGACCCTGTGTTTACATGTAAATAATTTGCATTGGTATGTAAATAGTGGTGGTATTAATATATAAATAGTCGCAGACTGTGGTGTTGATATGTAAATAGAGACAGCATTCATAAGGTAAAGGAGCAATGCTTGAAAGTCCTGCCTATAACTACAGTCATTAAGCCTAACATCAGCCTGTTCTGCAAAGGTAAGCAAATTGGAGATGGAACCATTCTTCAAAATAACAGGGTGCCATAGCACCCTGAATTTTGGTGCATGTGAATAAGCATATTTCAGCCGATGCATGAGGGTGTCATTAACAATTGATAGCACTGCTGTGTATCTGCTAAAGGGCAGCATGTTTCTGTGGTATCAGGAAAGTGATTTTGCATGCATTCCCGAGACACAAAAATGTGAACGCAGGCTAATAGCTAGATTCAGTAAGAGTTAGGCCGGCGTATCAGTAGATACGCTGACCTAACTCGGAATCTGCGCCGTCCTAAGTTTAAGTGTATTCTCAAACAGAGATACACTTAAACCTATCTAAGATACGACGGCTTGCGCCGTCGTATCTTAGGGTGCAATATTTAGGCTGGCCGCTAGGTGGCGCTTCCGTTGAGTTCGGCGTAGAATCTGAAAATGCATAGATACGCCTATTCACGATCGTACGTGCGCCCGTCGCAGTAAACATACGCCGTTTACGTAAGGCATTTTCAGGCGTGAAGTTATTCCATCAAATAGCTGGACTAGTAATGTTAAGTATGGCCGTCATTCCCGCGTCGAAATTTGAAAATTTTACGTCGTTTGCGTAAGTCGTCCGTGAATAGGGCTGGACGTAATTTACGTCCACATCGAAACCAATACGTCCTTGCGGCGTACTTTGCCGCAATGCACACTGGGATATGTACATGGACGGCGCATGCGCCGTTCGTAAAAAACATCAATCACGTCAGGTCACAGTTAATATACATAAAACACGCCCCCCACATCCTCATTTGAATTAGGCGCGCTTACGCCGGCCACATTTACGCTACGCCACCGTAAGTTAGGAGGCAAGTATATATATAGTAAATTCTTTTTTGAATATATAACTATTAATTTACTGCAATGATCTGTCTTAATTTAATTCTTAACTAATCAATTATATGATGTCATATGCGACTAGAGATATACTTTCCTGTAATAAGATTATCTTAATGTTACGATGTAAAACATTTTTCTTTACTTATTACATTCAATGTTTTTCTGATAATCTTTAATAAAGTACATGAACAAGAAAAAGATATTTAGAGAGTAACTGATCAGGCAATTTGCCAATTTGCCATTCAGGGGCTTGATTAGTTGAATTCTGCTGTCCTGTCTGAACACTACCAAATTCATAAAACTGCTGCAAATGTGAAGATAAAAATCCACCTTTTTCACCCAGCTCTCAATTTGCATTTGCATATTTTTCACCAACTCTTGCCTTTGTCATGTAGTAATGTGGCATTTGTTAATTAGTGATATTTTCTATAGGTAACTGCATATCTTTTAAGTGTCATATAGGGTTGGTGCCATGGCCACTGTCTCACACACATTCTACTAGGCTGTAAGCAGGGTCAATTTTAAGGTCTGTCAGTGAATGAGCAAAATATCATGGTAAAAGTATTTTTTTTATTAATGCCATATCTACTTGACTATGATATTCTAAAGCAAAGCAGAGGATGCATTTTTTCAGAAGGAGACTAATGGTTTTTATCTTGGTTTAATGTTATGTGCCCATTTTAAATACAAATAGGATTTAATTAAATTCTGCTAAGGAAGTATCTAAAGAAAAGTAAACTTTTCTGAAGAGCTGTAGCATTTATGTTAAGAGACTAGCAAGGAAGAAAAATGCATGCTAATCCCAGATAGTGAGGATAACTTGCCACAAAAACGTGGTATTAAATTGTAAGTCTGTTAACTTGTTGCATATTTTCACTGGAAAGTTGTATATTGAAGCACAAGTTCTAGTTGACACGTTTCCAATTTGTAGAAAATTTGCGTGGCACGTCTCCAGCAAGAGCAAAGATGTAATGGTGAGATTACAGCAAGATCTCTGCAAGTGACAGTGACCCCTGTGGTAGGATGACTATTGCACAACATAACTGAAGCAGAACTTGCAGCAGACTTGCAGAATGTTTTCAAAGAAAGTTTATCTGAATTAATGCAATGCAGACTTTCTGCAATTGTGCCACGAACTTGTAAAGCCTGCCAAGTCTAGCAAATACCTTATCAAATAATTTTCAAATTTGCAGCTCAATTGCTTGCCATCTTGGATGTTTATTTTAATGATGTTGCAAATTGAAATAATATTTGATTTTATATTAAACAGCAATTTCAGGCAACAAATAAATACAAGAAGGGTACGGCTAATTCAGTCTGAAAGGTCTTGCAGCCATGCGATAGATGAAAAGAATGAGTGACAACCTTAGAAACGTCTCTCTGGTCTTCCCTTGGTGCAGAATTGGAAGGTGTGATTCTTCCATCTACATTATAACAGGGTAGACACGGCAGAAAATATAGAAGACCAGAAGTGTGGTTATAAGATGACCTTGGGCCTAGAATAGGTGCTGGGGGATGCTAGCTTTCAAAAGCACAGGTAATGGAGGGATTCTGCGAGAAAAAAAGGTCTAAAGCCATGGTAGGATGTTATCTTAGGAATTATTTCTTGTTTTAGCATAGAGTTGTAGCAGAGTGCACGTTTACTCACCATGCTCAGATGCAGACGTAGACCCCCTCAAACGCACCATCTCATAACTTCCTGGGTTCCTGGGCACACCTAAGAGTACAAACTCCTCAGAGATGGGTTTACTTCAAGAGCATATTAAACAAGGGCATTAGCCATCACATCCCATTGGGAAATAAATGAATGCATAAAAAAGCAAAGGAGAAGGCCTTCAAAAAATAAAAGACTGAGGGATTATCATCAGCATTCAAGCTTTACAAAGAATGCAACAAGAAATGCAAGGATGCAATTAGGGTGGCTAAGATAGAACACAAAGGACACATTGTGGAGAAGAGAAAAAAAAATCCCAAGAAATTATTTAAGTATATAAAGAGTAAAATAGGGAGGAAAGACCATATTGGCCCCATTAAGAATGAGAAAGGGGGGACCTGGTTACAAAGGATGGTGAGATGGTGAAGGTTTTGAATGTATTCTTCTCATCAGTCTTCACAAAGGAATTGAGGGGTTTCATTAACCAAAACGGCAGTGTTTCTCCTGACATGTCACAGGAAGCACCTCCATGGTTAACAGAGGAAAGAATTAGCAATAGACTTGAAAAACTTAACATTAATAAGTCACAGGGACCAGATGGCTTTCACCCGAGGGTCCTTAGGGAACTCAGTCAAGTAATTGTCAGACCTTTGGGCCAGATCCTCAAAAGGGATACGCCGGCGTATCTTTTTTTTTTCCCGACGCAACTTTATTGACCCGTCGCGATCCACAAAGCTCGGCGTAACGTAATTTCGCGCTATGCATGTCGGGAAAATGACGTCACGAGCATGCGCAGTACGGCCGGCGCGGGAGCGCGCCTAATTTAAATGGGAATCGCCCCCAGTTGAAGAGGAACGCCTTGCGCCGGACGGATTTAAGTTACACCGCTCAAAATTTCTAGGTAAGTGCTTTGTGGATCGGGCACTTAGGTAGAGATTTTGCGGCGGTGTAACTTAAATGCCAAAAATTACGTTGCGCCGGGTTTTTGAGGATCTGGCCCATTGTTCCTAATTTTTACTTACAGTCTACCAATTGGAATGGTACCATCTGATTGGATAAAAGCCAATGTAGCAACAATATTTAAAAAAAGGGCCAAAATACATCCATGGGAATTACAGACCAGTTACCCTAACATCAATAGTATGCAAGCTCTTGGAGGGGATGATAAGGGACTATATACACAATTTTAGTAATGAAAACAGTATCATTAGCTGTAATCAGCATGGATTCATGAAGAATAATTTTTGCCAAACCAATCTATTAACCTTCTATGGGGAGGTGAGCTGCCATCTAGATAAAGGGAGGCCCGTAGACGTGGTGTATCTGGATTTTGCTAAAGCATTTGACACAGTTCCCCATAAACGTTTACTGTACAAAGTAAGGTCCATTTCATGGACCATAGGGTGAGTTCCTATGTATAAGGGCAATTGCAAGGAAATAACTTATCCGCAGGATGTGGAATCCTTGCAAGTAGATCTGAACAAATTAATGAGGTGGGCAACTACATGGCAACATTGGTTTAATGTGGAAAATTGTAAAATAATCTATTTGGGTGGCAAAAATATGAATGCAATCTACTCATTGGGGGGAAAACCTCTGGGGGAATCAAGGATGGAAAAGGACCCGGGGGTTCTAGGAGATGATAGGCTCAGCAATGTCATGCAAAGCCAAGCTGTTGCAAACAAACCAAACAGAATATTGGCATGCATTTAAAAGGGGATTAACTCAAAAGATAAAGTGATAATTCTATGCACCTGTCCCCAGGAAGGATGTGCTGGAAATGGAGCGAGTACAGAGAAGGGCAATAAAGCTAATAAAGGAACTGGAGGACACTTTTTGTAGTTGCTGACTTTTAATAAACACAAAAAAGCCTGTAACTGCGCTTTAAGGAACCTTTTCATGTGTGTACCGCTAGTTCCAGTCCACCCAAAACGTATTTTTATGTTTTCAGTAAATGCTGAAAAGCATAGACACCTCACAGTTTCTTATATTTTTTAGGAACTGTGTTGGGGGGGATATCTGAACATGAGTGTTGTGGTCTGCACACCAGTTGGCATTTCACAGGGGACACAGAGGAGGGGCACTAAAAGCAGAATAGAGATTCTGGAGGAGCTGTACAAGCACAAAATAGAAACACTGGAAAAAGCAAGCACAGTTGTGCATAAATACAGATGGGAGGAAGCACATACAATAGGTTATATATGTAATAAAAGACAACCTCCTCCACAATGTCCATGGAGGAGATGAGCTGTGTGTGAGTGTGGGGGTGGGGGAGGGGTGGTCACACAAAATGATGTCTTGTGATGGATTGGTTGCTGTACAGACCTGTATATTCTTATTCTGTCTCAGCATTAAGCAGGGTATCATTGTGTTTTTTCATTTTTTTTTTCATTCTACCAGTGGGCTGAAAGTAAAAATAACTCACAGATTCCTGTATTCACACAAGCGATGTGAATGCAGGGAACCCCCCTGGTGTGCTCTTATATTCTGACAGCAGGGACTTACCCCTTTAGAATACACTGATCAGTGTGGCAGTCATTGGCTGCAGTGACTGAGCGAATGCCGGTTTTCCAACATGGCTGTTCAACAGGATCCAGTTGGATGATTGGCTTTAGTGCAGCACACAGTTCAAAATTCATCCATTTTCAGCTGAACAGGCTGAATTTTGATGTGTGTACTCAGCTTTACACCAAACTTTCAAAGATGAGGCTCAAAAGCAAAGAAGAAATGGGGGAAAGTAGCAAATGGGTCACAATAAGAAAGACTATATATACAAAAGTCAGGACCAAATTGGTAGAATAGAATGAGCACAATAAATTAGGTCTATGACAGCAGGCATTAGGAATGGGTTGCTAAGGGATGTGAATCTGCCTGGGTTTCAATTTGCATACAGTTTCATGAACCTTACTCAATGCTCATGAACTTTACTGGGAACCCCACTGAGGTTTCTGAGGGACAAATCTTGTTATTCAATTCCAGCCATTCGTAGTGCGAATAAGCAAACTATAGCCATAGTTCATTTTCAGACCAAATTTTGCAGTTCATCAACTTCTTAAATCCCTGGCGTTCACCAAAAACTTATGGTAGTGATGAAACTGGACCTCATTCCTAGACAGGTGGTAAAAGGAGCAGAGAGGGAGGAGTTAGGAACAGAGAACACACTAAACACAAGGAGCAGAACAAGAGAACATTGGACTACTTGACCTCTGGAAGGTTTTACCCCCTTCCTGGCCTGGGCAGTTTTTGCTAGCCAGCACTGCGCAACTTTAACTGGTAATTGTGCGGTAATGCAACACTGTACCTAAACTAAATTGATATCCTTTTTTAACACAAATAGAGCTTTCATTTAGTAGTATTTGGTCACCACTGTTTTTTTTTTTTTTATTATTTGTTTTGCGATAAAAAATGAAAATGAAAATGTTGAAAAAAATGAATTTTTCTACTTTCTGTTATAAAAAAATCCAATAAACTCAAATTTGGTCATACATTTAGACCAAAATGTATTCTGCTACATGTCTTTGGTGAAAACATTCCAATAACTGTATTTTAATTGTTTTTTGTGAACGTTTTAGGGCCAAATTCACAAATACTTGCGGCGGCGTAACGTATCGTCTATACGTTACACTGCCGCAAGTTTTCAGTGCAAGTGCCTGATTCACCAAGCACTTGCGTGTAAACTTACGGCGGTGTAACGTAAAGGCGTCCGGCGCAAGCCCGCCCAATTCAAATGGGGCGTGTACCATTTAAATTAGGCGCGCTCCCGCACCGGATGTACTGCGCATGCTCCGTTTTAAAATTCCCGCCGTGCTTTGCGCGAAGTGACGTAATTTTTTTGAACGGCGAAGTGCGTTACGGCGTTTCGTATTCCCGGACGTCTTACGCAATAAAAAAAAAAAAACGAAATTCGACACGGGAACGACGGCCATACTTTAAAATGACTCATCTAAAGTTAAGCCATGTTAAAGCAGCCGTAACTTTGCGACGGGAAAAAAATTACTAGCGACGACGTAACGAACGCGAAAACCGTCGTGGATTGCCGTAAAAGCTCATTTGCATACCCGACGCTGGAAAACGACGCAAACTCCACCCAGCGGCGGCCGAAGTATTGCATCCTAAGATCCGATGGTGTAAGTCAATTACACCTGTCGGATCTTAGGGCTATCTATGCGTAACTGATTCTATGAATCAGTCGCATAGATACTCCCAGAGATACAACGGCATATCAGGAGATACGCCGTTGTATCTCTTCTGTGAATCTGGCCCATAGTGTCTACAAACTATGGTATATATACCCAAACTACCCCTTTTTGGAAAGTATACACCCCAAGCAATTTTCTGAGAGGCATGTTAAGCCCAATGGATGATTTTATTTTTTGCCACAAGTTTTTAAAAAATGACAAAAAAAAAATCCTTTTTTTGTTTACACAAAGTTGTCACTTTATATACTGATATTTCTTGCACATGCCATGGGTATATGTGGAATTACACCCCAAAACACATCCAGCTACTTATGCTGCGTATGGGAATACCACATGTGTTAAACTTTTTGGAGCCCAGCTGCATGCAGGAGCCTGAAATTCAATGACCCCTTGAAAGCCTGAAGGTGTGTAATTTCCTTATTTCACTTCTTCACGACCTCTCACAGTTTTAAAGGCCCTGCAATGCACAACCCTCTCCTCCCCAAATGACCCTATTTTGGAAAGGAGATATCTCAAACTATTTGCTGAGAGGCATATTGAGTCAATTTGAATGAAATATTGCTCACACATGCCATGGGTATATGTGGAATTCCACCCCAAAATACATTATGCTACTTCTCCTGAGTATGGGGATAACCACATGTGTGAGACTCTTCGGAAGCCTAGCCATAAAGAGGCCCCCAAAAGGGATGTTTGTAATTGCAATTCAGTGGCATAAAAGATGACTGCCAGCTAAAAAAAAACAATACCAGGATGAGGCCTGCAGCTGCAGGCTTCATCCCGGTATACCCACTCAAATTCCAACAACTTACCAGTACAGTACTGGTTCTTGTTTGACATACAGTATTTGTAATGTTCTTTTATTTCATGCAGCCGGTGGGCCGAAAGAAAAAAGAGAACCTAACAGATTCCTCCATTCACTTCACTTCAATCGATGTGGATGAAGAAATCTCTGCCAGAAATGTGTATGGAATGCCCACCATTAGAATAAACATGTTTTTTTTTTTCCATTCAGGCCATGGGCTGAATAATAAAAAAAAAGAACCCACCAGATTCATCCATTCACTTTGATCAATGTGGATGGAGACGTTTCTACAAAACAAGATTTTTGTTTTAAAATATTTTTTACTTTTTAATTTTTTATGTTTTTTTTTTTACTTTTTTTTTACTTATAAAAACTGTAAACTTTCCAGGCTGTGATTTTAGAGTCTCTCAAAATGTGAGAGTTTCCTGACTATCTAACATCTTTCGAAGACCTTTTGGTGGGGAATCTGACACTATCTGAGAATAAAGATAACTGGTGCTAATGCTATCTGGCGCCACCTGTGACACTAATGCCCTGTACACACGATAGGTTAGTCTGATGAAAACGGTCTGATGGATTTTTCCATCAGTTATCCAATGAAGCTGACTGATGATCAGTCGTGCCTACACACCATCAGTTAAAAAAACGATCGTGTCAGAACGCGGTGACGTAAAACACAATGACGTGCTGAATACAATGAAGTTCAATGCTCCCAAGCATGCGTCAACTTGATTCTGAGCATGCATGGATTTTTAACCGATGGACGTACCTACAGACGATCGTTTTTTTCTGTAGGTTTTTTATCCATCAGATAATTTTAAAACAAGTTCCTATTTGTTTAACCTATGGATAAATAACCGATGGGGCCCACACACGATCGGTTTGGTCTGATGAAAAAGGTCCATCAGACCGTTTTCATCAGACTAACCTATCGTGTGTACGCAGCATAATAATATGATCAGTGAACAAATCTATACACTGTACTAATGATTCTGGTGACAGGCCAGTGAAAGAGTTACATAGGGGCGATCAGGGGGTTAATGTGCATATCTAGGTGTTTTACTGTGTATGTGTGCTGCTTTAACTCACTGTGACTGATCTCGTCTTTCTCTGGAACCAAAAAGGGCTCCACAACAAAAGATCTTGTTACTTCCTGTGCCTGTGTTTTGTAAAATGATGTCCTGTGATTCACTAGAATCGATCAGCAGGTCCAAGACAAAAATTCATAACCGCCCTGGAGAGCGGATCACGTGCTTAGTGCAGAAGAGAGGCTCTGCCACAATATAGATATGTTATGCAGTTAAAAAAGAGCAGAGAAGATGAAAAAAAAAAAGACATCCGAGAAAGGCTTGTATCTTAAACATAGTTTAACCACTTAAGGACCGGAAGATTTTCCCCCTCAATCACCAGGCCATTTTTAGCGATATGGCACGGTGTCACTTTAACTGACAATTGCGCGGTCATGTGAAACTGTACAAAAACAAAATTGATGTCCTTTCTTCCCAAAAATAGTGCTTTCTTTTAGTGGTATTTGATCACCTCTGTAGGAGGAGAGAGATCGCTGTTCCTGATCACTGGGAACAGGCGATCACTCTCTACTCCCCTGTCAGAATGTGGATCTGTTTGTTTAAATTGACAGATCCCCGTTCTGGCTCTCTGTGGAGCGATTGCGGCTGGCCAGCAGATATTGCGGCAGTGCGCTGTGGCTCCACCGCCATGCAGCTCTTAGAAAAGAGCCAATGTACACCTATACCGATTTGTGAGAATGAGCCAACCTGCTGCAGTATAATGACGGTGGCTGGTCGGCAAGTGGTTAAAAGTTCAAGCAGAAAAGTACTAGAAACATGCTATGTGGAGGTAAAAAAACATTTTACTCAGAAGATGCATATTTAGCACAAGAAACAGCCAAGGCGTTTTAGAGATTCAAATATCCACCTTCACTTTAGTAGGTAATGTAATAGTAAGGCTGTGTGAAAGGGCCAAGGCGGCCAGGTGGTGCAGAATTCCTAGGTCAGCCATGACCTTTTTAAAATAAGAGACCCCTTCTTTTCATCATTAAGATATCATTCTAAAGGTGCATCTCAATAGTCATGTTACTTGAGTAAACAGTTTGCTAAGGGTCTGGACACTTCACACGAACTTCAGAATAGCATCAATTGTTCTGTTGACCATTACTTAACAGATAGGTAATAAACAGGGATTTGTCAGAGCAGTAAATATCTAATTGAGGCATTTACATGGGTTCTGACAATGAACACTGCACTGTCAGGGTTCTACACAGTTGATCAAAATTTCTCACTGAGTGAATTAGGATTAGCCATCATAAACCCCCTTAACAGAGATGAACACAATATACATCCCCATCTCACTCGAATAGCCCTCATAAACCTTCTGTCTAAGTTGAGGTAATTATGAATGAAAGCAGATTTCCTCTTAAAGTGGTTGTAAACCCACTTTTTGTACTTTTACCTACAGGTAATCCTATAACAAGGCTTACCTGTAGGTAAGGAGAATATCTCCTAAACCTGCACGGTTTAGGAGATATTCCCCTCGCAATGCGCCGCTGCGCATACGCAGGGGGGATCTACGGCGAAAGGACCGGCAGCCGCCGGACCTTGCCGAGTTTTAAATCTCGTGCGGGAGTGACGTCATCGCCGCTCCAGCCAATCACAGCGCTGGAGTGGCGATACCCGGAAGAAACGCAGAGGAAGACGCGCGGGAGTGACGTCATCGCCGCTCCAGCCAATCACAGCGCTGGAGCGGTGATACCCGGAAGACACGCCGAGGCAAGATGAAATCTCGCTCGGCGTGAACCAGGTAAGTGCTACGCACCTCGTTCCGAGGTAAGTATTTCATAATGAGCTAATATGCGGTGCATATTAGCTCATTATGACTTTTCCCTTACAGGAGGAAAACATTTTTTTTTTTTAATGTGGGTTTACAACCGCTTTAAACAAGAACAAGCTAACCACCATTAGCCATCAAACATAGTTTAACTGGAGTAATTAGGAAACACACATTGCTGTCTAATATTTCTTGTAAAGTCAAAACTCTGGTGTAGTTTATAACTCCTGAGCTAATAACAGTACAACCAGAAAACCATATTTACCTGTATCTGTTAATTAGCAAAATTTAAGCCCAAACACCACTATCCTTATGCCTTATACACACAACCGGTTTTTCCGTCGGGAAAACTGCTGTGTTTTCCTTTGGCTGGGAAAACCAGTCGTGTGTATGCTCCTTAGCAGTTTTGAGTGAGTGAGAAACTTATATAGCGCAGCACATGCAAACTGAATCGCCTCAGGGCACTTAGTATCCATTCCCTACTGTATTTTTGCCTTCAGAATAGGTGGGTTTTGAGTTTATTCCTGGTGATTCACCTCCATTCGGATGCTGGTTGGTAGGAAAACTGTGGTTAAAAAAATGAGAACATAATCTCTTTTTTCTCGCTGCGAATGGCTGCGTTTTTTCCTCCGCAGTTTTCCTATGGGGAAACACTGCTGTCAAGCATACACACAGGCAGTTTTACCGACCAAAGCTCTCAGGCAGTTTTCCTGTTGGGAAAACCGTCCATGTGTACACAGGGAAACGTGACCGAGACGGTTCTCGGTTTTCCCCTCCGGTTTCCCGGCGGTCTTTTGAAGCTTGACAATAATATACAAGTTACCAGACTTAACCACTTAAGGACCTTGCCTGTTTTTCAGATTTGGTGTTTGGTGATTATTTATATTTTTGTTAGAAAATTACTTAAAACCCCCAAACATTATATATATATATATTTTTTCTAACACCCTAGAGAATAAAATGGCGGTCATTACAATACTTTTTGTCACACCGTATTTGCGCAGTGGTCTTACAAGCGCATTTTTTTGGGAAAAAATTCACTGTTTTTTATTAAAAAATAAGGCAACAGTAAAGTTAGCCCAATTGTTTATATATTGTGAAAGATAATGTTACGCCGAGTAAAATGATACCCAACATGTCACGCTTCAAATTTGCGCCCGCTCGTGGAATGGCGTCAAACTTTTAACCTTAAAAATCTCCATAGGCGAAGTTTAAAAAATTCTATAGGTTGCATCTCTTAAGTTACAGAGGAGGCCTAGGGCTAGAATTATTGCTCTCGCTCTAACGATCGCGGTGATACACTGTTTTCATATGCGGGCACTACTCGCGTATGCGTTCGCTTTGGCGCGCAAGCTCGTCGGGACGGGGCGCTTTAAAAAATTTTTTTTGTTTTCTTATTTATTTGTATTTATTTTATTCATTTTTCCCCCCAAAAAAATGGGTCACTTTTATTCCTATTACAAGGAATGTAAACATCCCTTGTAATAGAAAAAAGCATGACAGGTCCTCTTAAATATGAGATCTGGGGTCAAAAAGACCTCAGATCCCATATTTAGACTAAAATGCAAAAAAAAAAAAAAAATTGTCATTTAAAAAAAATGACAAGAAAATATTGTTTTAAGAAGCATGGGCAGAAGTGACGTTTTGACGTGGCTTCCGCCCTGCTATGCTATGGAGACGGGTGGGGGCCATCTTGCCATCAAGCAGGGGACAGGACCCGATCGCCTCAGCCGCTGCCGACGGCTCCAGTAAGCGGCGGAGGGCGCGGGAGAGCGGCGGGAGGGGAGGCCCTCTCCCGCCACCGATAACGGTAATCTTGCAGTGAATCCACCGTGGAGACCACCATTATCGTTTACAGGACCGCTCAAAGAAAAGATGGATATCTCGGTTGTGGCAGCATCTGCTGCCGTTACCAAGATATCCATCTTTAAAGTACCGACATATATGTACATGAGCGGGTCCTTAACCTGTAAGTATTTCACAATATTATTACCTATAGAAAACTGTATCTGAGGGCGGGCAGCTGCATGGTCATAAACTTGTTACATCCCATCAGCCATCCCTCTGACCTCTTGATTGGTCAAATTATTTCTGTCAATACCCTCCTCATGGACTGGAAAAGGGGAGCTTTATGAACAGTTGAGAGCTCTCCTTTTGTCATCAAAACAAGGATCATCAGCCTAGATCTATGAGAGCCACTGACCGATCTTTTGCTCATTGATTGAACTCTGCTGAATGCACAAAACGAGGCCATTGTTAATAGAATTGGGCCAAACACCCCCTGGTATGCACCAGAACTCCCCACCATGTAAAAAGTTCTGACCTGAATAGTGAACCCTATTAAAGTCAATGGGACCTGAACTTGAAAAATCAAAAGTCCCCATTTTGAAGGCTTATATGCAAGGTATTGGTCATAACAAGGGTATGGGGGCTTGTGTACTACCCTGGGGGACATGTATTAATGCAAAAAAAAAATGTAAATTTCATTTGTATAGAAGTGATTTTAATGATGCTTAAAGTGAAACAATAAAAATGAAAAGTTCCTCTAAATTTAGTATGGGGGTCCCATTATTATGCCTGTAAAGTGGCGCATCTGTACTGTGTATAGAACCTGCTGCAGCAAAACTGACATTTATAAAGAAAAAACACAGAGTGGGGGCCCCCCCAATATAAATCAGATCCATTAGGTTTGGTATGGATTTTGAGGGGAACCCCATGCCAAAATAAAAAAAAATGGTGTGGGATCCCCCCCAAAATCCATACCTGACCCGTATCTGAGCATGCAGCCTGGCAGGCCAGGAAAGGGGGAACGAGCAAGTGCACCCTCTCCTGAACCATACCAGGCCACATGCCCTCAACTTAGAGGGGTGCTTTGGGGTGGGGGCTCTGCCTCCTCAACCCAAAACACTGTGTCCCCATGTTGATGGCGACAAGGACGTCTTCCTGACAACCCTGGGCTGTGGTTGTGAGGGTCTGCCGGCAGGGGGCTTTTCAGAATATGTAAGCCTCTTTTAACAAGGATTCCTTTTAAAAAAAAAACAATGTCCCCCAATGTAGCTCCATCATCAATCATGATGCCTGCCACTACTGCCGTCCTGAAAAAGAAACAAAAATGCTCCACGCGTGACTAAGGCTAACGGCTGACTGCAGGCTCCACCATTTGGCAGTTCTTATATAGGTAAGGGGTAGGGCCACCTGGCGAGGTCACCTGGTGGCACCGCTATTTTTCTTCTTTTTTTGGGGACCGGCGGTGGTGGCAGGCATTGTGATTGATGATGGATCTACATTGAGTTTTTATTTGTTTTTGACACTTGTTTTGGTGAATGGTTAGGGGTACAATGTAGGGGGGCAGGGGTATGGAGGCTCCCTTGTTAAAGGGGACTTCAAAATTATGATAAGACCCATTCCATTTGTTTTTTTAATTTAGTATGGGGGCAAGGTGCTTATGGTTCAGAAGAGGGGGCGCTCGCTCGTCCCCAGCCCTTTCCTGGCCTGCCAGGCTGAATGCTCAAGGGTCTGGTATGGATTTCGGGGAGTATGTTTAAAATGTTTCTATTGTCGGCAATGGTCTTTTTTTTCATTCATCTGTCAGCGGGGAAGACCATTGACAGATGATAAACTTATCTATTGTTAAGGCATCCTGGCCCGCTCCTTAACAACCAGCTATTCAATGTGCCCTGATTGGGGCAATGCATTGTGGGGCACTCAACTGGCGAACATCCCACCAAATGCCCCGTAAAATCATGTGTTTGCAGAAAAGGGGCGAACAGGTGATGTTCGAGTAGAAATTTTGCCTGGCTCGAAATGTTTGCCCAACGGTAGCTATTAAGTATTTTCACCTTTAATTCCTTTTTATTTATTTGTGTTAATTTATAACGCCTTTTGTATGAAAATACTTTGTTTGCACCATTTTACCTTTTCTATTATTAAACAATGTTTTGAAGCTTAAGAAAACTCTTTCTCTTTAACCACTTGCTGCCTGCCGCACACAGAAATATGTCTGCAGCATGGCACAGGCAGGCAAAAGGACATATATATATATATATACGTTCTCTTTAAGAAGCCGGCATTGTGGACGCACTTGCGCCGCCACCGAGAGCTCTGTGACTCCGACCGCGCGTCCTTCAGACTCGATGTCCGCGCGCATACCCGCAATCGTGTCACAGTGAGGAAGAAGGGGAAAATGCTTATGTAAACAACCTGTAATCGGAAACAGTGATCACTGTCGTGTCACACATAGCCCATCCCCCCTACAGTTAGAACACATCCCTAGGCACACTTAACCCCTTCAGTGCCACCTAGTAGTTAACCCCTTTACTGCCAGTGTGATTTTCACAGTAATCAGTGCATTTTTATAGCACTGATCGCTGTAAAAATTACAGCGGTCCCAAAAAAACTCAAAAGTGTCCGATGTGTCCACCATAAAGTCGCAGTCACAATAAAAATTGCATTTATTTATTTATTTTATTTATTTTATTTATTTATTTATTTATAATAAAAATTGCAGATCGCCACCATTACTAGTAAAAAAAAAAATATAATAAAAATGCCATAATTCTATCCCCTATTTTGTAGTCGCTATAACTTTTGTGCACTATAACTTTTGTGCAAACCAATCAATATGCGCTTATTGCAATTTTTTTTACCAAAAATCTGTAAAAGAATATGTATCAGTCTAAACTGAGGAAAAAATATATTTTTTGGGGGATATTTATTATAGCAAAAAGTTAAAAATATGGATTTTTTTCAAAATTGTCCCTCTATTTTTGTTTATAGTGCAAAAAATAAAAAACGCAGATGTGATCAAATACCACCAAAAGAAGAATTCTATTTGTGAGAAAAAAAGGACATCAATTTTGTTTGGGAGCCACGTCGCACGACCGCACAATTGTCAGTTAAAACGATGCAGTGCCGAATCGCAAAAAGTGGCCTGGTCTTTGACCAGCAAAATGGTCCAGGGCTTAAGTGGTTAAAAAAACTATATGATAAATCTCTGGGTATACCTGGCTGTGATGACATTGTGTATTACAGCGGTTTAGCTAAAATCCTAATGTTTATTTTAAATATTGTAAACATTTTTACAATAAAAATATCTTCTGGCAGAGTAAAAAGTTAACTGTGTAATTAATGAAACACTC
This sequence comes from Rana temporaria, assembly GCF_905171775.1. Lineage (NCBI taxonomy): Eukaryota > Metazoa > Chordata > Amphibia > Anura > Ranidae > Rana > Rana temporaria. The sequence continues at coordinate 556,551,041 of NC_053489.1, forward strand.
TCAGGTGGCTTGCACTTAGATTGTCGTCTTGCAAACTGAAAAACCTTTGTGCAGGGTGAGGCTAATGCCACATACACACGATCGGTTCATCCGATGAAAACGGACCGATGGATTTTTTCATCAGATATCCGATGAAGCTGACTTTCATCAGTCGTGTCTACACACCATCAGTTAAAAATTTGATTGTGTCCAACGCGGTGACGTAAAACACAACAACATGCAGAGAAAAATGAAGTTTAATGCTTCCGAGCATGCATCGACTTGATTCTGAGCATGTGTGGATTTTTGACCGAGGGATTTCCCCACAGATGATCATTTTTTTCTATCGTTTTTTTTAACCATCAGAACATTTTAACCACTTCCAGACCGCCACATGTATATGTACGTCGGCAGAATGGCACGTACAGGCACATTGGTGTATCTGTACGTCCCTGCCTAGACGTGGGTCGGGGGTCCGATCAGGACCCCCCCCCCCCGCTACATGCGGTGGTCGGATTTCCGCGGGGAGCGATCCGGGATGACGGCGCGGCTATTCGTTTATAGCCGCCCCATCGCGATCGCTCCCTGGAGCTGAAGAGCGGGGAGAGCCGTATGTAAACACGGCTTCCCCGTGCTTCACTGTGACGGCTGCATCGATCGAGTGATCCCTTTTATAGGGAGACTCGATCGATGACGTCAGTCCTACAGCCACACCCCCCTACAGTTGTAAACACACACTAGGTGAACCCTAACTCCTACAGCGCCCCCTGTGGTTAACTCCCAAACTGCAACTGTCATTTTCACAATAAACAATGCAATTTAAATGCATTTTTTGCTGTGAAAATGACAATGGTCCCAAAAATGTGTCAAAATTGTCCGAAGTGTCCGCCATAATGTTGCAATCACGAAAAAAATCACTGATCGCCGCCATTAGTAGTAAAAATAAATAAATAATAAAACTATCCCCCATTTTGTAAACGCTATAAATTTTGCGCAAACCAATCGATAAACGCTTATTTCCAAAAATAGGTAGAAGAATACGTATCGGCCTAAACTGAAAAAAATATGTATATATGTTTTTGGGGGATATTTATTATAGCAAAAAGTAAAAAATATTGAATTTTTTTCAAAATTGTCGCTCTATTTTTGTTTATAATTAATTATTTTTTAAAAACCGCAGAGGTGATCAAATACCACCAAAAGAAAGCTCTATTTGTGGGGAAAAAAGGACGCCAATTTTGTTTGGGAGCCACGTCGCACGACTGCGCAATTATCTGTTAAAGCGACGCAGTGCCGAATTGTAAAAACCCCTTGGGTCATTTAGCAGCATATTGGTCCGGTCCTTAAGTGGTTAAAACAGGTTCTATTTTTTTTCACCGATGGGGAAAAAAAACGATGGGACCCACACACGATTGTTTCGTCCGATGAAAACGGTCCATCGGACAGTTTTTATCAAACGAACCGATCATGTGTACAGGACATTTGTCACAAGTTGGTGAAGATGACCAGGGTCTGACGCACTACAGGTACTGCAAGAGGGGGGAAAAAATGCAGAACAAGCTACTGTAACACGTTTGTTTTATGCTATTTCAATTCATGTGAACATCACCCTCAATATTTTTGTTTTACTCTGTTGTCTAAAAGACATTGCATTACCTACTAATCTGTAATGAAGGGTAACCTTTAGCAACCCTGGAACACATAGAATGTTTCACCATGTGCATCTTCTGAATACAATTTATTCTGCACTTTGCACATTTCATGTTTTGCACTTTTAAGCTGTGTTTGAGATACAAGCTTCCTAATGGGACTTGTCTCCTGGAGAGTTGCCTAAAGGGAATTTTGTATTTTGAATCATTACAACACCTATCAGCATTCATTCAAAGTTGTCCAGCACCCCACACTTCTATAAATGTATTTTATGAGAAAGACCAGAAAGGGTTCCCAAGAGAGTATCTGCGATAACCAGCAAAAGAAAAGCAGGGGAAAAGATGACACATCTGATGGGCATGCAATGTTGATGAGTGGACTGCAGGTAGAGGCTATTGTGCCATTTAAGCCCATGCAGCAATATGCACGTGATTTGGATAATTGTTTTCCATACAACTGTTATTAACCACTTGCTTACTGGGCACTTAAACCCCCTCCTGCCCAGACCAATTTTCAGCACTGTCACTCTTTGAACGACAATTGCGCGGTCATACAACGCTGTACACAAATTACATTTTTATGATTTATTTTACCCACAAATAGAGATTTCTTTTGGTGGTATCTGATCACATCTGCGTTTTTTTTTTTGTTAAAAAAATTAAAAAAGACAGAAATTAAAAAAAATTACGAAACCGTTTAATATTTTGTTATACAACTTTGCAAACAGGTAATTTTTCTCCCTCATTGATGTACACTGATGAGGCTGCACTGATGGGTACCAATAGGCTGAATTGATGGGCACTGATAAGGTGGCACTGATGGGCACTGATAGAGGGCACTGGTGGGCACTGATGAGGTGGCACTGATCGGTGGCACTGAGAAGAGACACTGAGAGGTGGCACTGATGGGTGGCACTGAAGGGCATTGATAGGTGGCACTGGTGAGCACTGAGAAGTGCACTAATAAGTGGCACTGATAGGTACCAGCGATGGACACTGATCGGTGCCAGTGATAGGCACTGATGGATGGAACTGATAGGCAGCACTGCTAGGTGGCACTGATGAGGCACTGATTGACACCACTGGTGGACTATGATAGGTGGCACACATGGGCATTGATAGGTGGCACTGATTGCTGGCACTGGTGGGTTCATGATTCGTGGCACTGTGGGCACTGGCTGGCGGCACTGGCAGGCAGAACAGTACTCCGGTTAACATCATGTGATCAGCTGTCATTGGCCGGGATCGTCCCTTACTCCGATCTGTGATCACCCGAGTCTCATTGACTCTGTGATCACAGCGTGCAGTGTGCAAAGGGGAGGACGTCTATTGACAGCCTCCTGGCAAAGTAGGGCCACACTGTAGCTGTCATTCGGCTATAGAGCGGATCTGAAGGGGTTAAGCATGGACGCTTATTGCGCACAAAGGTATATAGGCCCATTGAGGAAGGGAATATCATCACTATCTGAAATAATTACATATTATATATACTGTAAATGATGATGAATCCGAATAATGTGTGAGGCACTGCAAATAAACGTGCTGTTTCTGTAAAAAAAAAAATTGAAAGCAAAACTGCCAGGCATTAAGCACAGGACATCTGAGTTAACACGTTATAATGTTATATTTCTGGTCCTTAGTGTGTGTGTGTATGGTATTGGGATCTTCTGTGTCCAACATTTCACTCTGCTCTACATTTTCTATTACTTTTAGTGTGTATATGGAAATGGGAGGTCCACTGGTACTTTCTCTGCATGGATTAACTCTCAATCTGCCCCTGCATGCATATTTCCTGCAGTGCTGGCTTCATTGCATGCTTATTTCTGTGTTGTAGAAATGAATGATATTTTAAGTTCACAGAAGCATAACTAACAGTATTTACCGTCCTGTCCCAGAAAGCACCGAGAATAGTTTCAATCACGCCTGCCTAAAAGCTCTCCATTTTACCATCCAACGTCAACAAGCTTATGCAATGGATGAAAAACATCAAAACCGACTATTTTTAGGGAGATCCAAAATGTAAAAAAAAAAAAGTTCCCATGAGTAAAGTTGGAGTTAGCTGTTACAGGCAAAAATAGAATGAATTACATATCTTTTCTTGTCCTTTAAATGAATAGCATAGTTTGGGTAAAATTATCGGGCAATTGCATGCCTTTTATGCAGATAATGCTGTTTGATGAAAGCGGTGTTTTGATCTGCTAAGGATAATACAGATCCAGGGTTGGATTCATTGGTGAGAGTAAAGCTGTCTTCTGTGATAACTTCATCTCAGCATGAGGTCAGACGGGGAAAACTGAGATGGGGGATTAAAAAATGACACAGTCGGAGCAGTATTCAGTTCCCTGCTGTGCTCCTGGCTGCATACTATAGCTTATGTTTCTGATCTGTTATGGTATTGTCTGCTTTTTCTCTCCCAGAGCAGAAAGAGATTGCTTGAAACTTTTCTTTTTTTTCAGCTAGAGGGATTAGTTCAGTGCAGTTTTTTTAATTAAAGGATTCTTCTTTTTTTTTTTTTGGCAATTTAGGGCTGAATTATGGGGCCAATGGTATCTGTAACATGTTATTAACTACTACACACTTTGACCTTTTAGTTCAGAACTACAAAAAATAAAAAAAAATAGAGGAAAACAGAAAACAATTTTTGTTTTCTTTGCTGTTGCATTTGTGCTAAAGGTTGTTAGAACCAATTGATTGTTTATTATGTTTGTCTTACAGTTTTTTTTACAACATTCTCAGTACAAATCAGATATTGTAGCTCTGAAAGCAACGTGTTTATGTTGGATGTCAAAGAGTAATACCAGTTTGTTTTAAAACAAGTTTTCCTTCAGTAATACATTAGTTGCTTGCTTATATATGAATTTAAATTTAGAATTTTGACAATATTGGTAGTATAATGAAAATGTTTGCCTCTGGTGAAGTGATAAATAACAATCAATATAAATATATTTATCAGTTTTGAAAAAGTGTGTCATGCTTTTTTAATCTTCAAATGTCCGATCAGCGTAATGGAATTTTTAAATTTCTGTTAGCATCCTAAAAAGACTTTGTCATGACTACAAATGATCTAATCAAAAGAAATCCATGCTTTCCCTTATTCACACTACTTGACTCTTTCAATCTGTTGGCGATGAATCCACAGCTGCCTCCACACCATACAATCTCCCTGGAGAGCCACCTCCACCTGGCTGAGAGGAGGCTAATTTCCCTAACAGGGATTTGTTGTCATGCAACCATTTTATTTCTACAGCAGGTATAAAGGCAGAGTAGTTAGAAATCTTGTAGCACTGATGCCCTGTATTCATTTCCTTTCAAGAACACAATTTGTACTCAATTTGTTCAAATGCTATTCGCTTACATGTTGGGGACTTGAAGGTGGACTTTGTAACAACACGGAAAACAAACACATCTAATTGGCTTCTAGCTTGTGTGTAGGTGTATGACTACAGTGGATTAATCTAAGACCTCTCCCAAAACAGGAACTAATGGGACTACTTTCTGAAGTATTATTGTATAACTACACTAAACGATATACCGTAAAACCACAAAGATTGATTGTTTTTTCTTATATAAATATAATAAAAAATTAGAAACACATAACTGTAAAAGGAAGTAAAAGGACTGGTTATGTAACATCAAGACACAATATAACAAATTAATAATCCAGACAACTTTATAAATTGTCCTTTTCCTCCTAAGTGCCATTTCCAACATTTTGGTTGTTTGAGATTTATATACTTTAAGCTCAATGGCTCTGTCAAGCTTAACTCAAAAGTACTATACATGTGAAATATTTCTACCCTTGCTAAGGAGTTTATCACTACTCTTTAAAATATAGAAGAAAAATAGGATCGTTTACTAAGAGAGAACATTTTACTTCACTGTTTGAAGGCTTTTTTTTTTTTTACAGGGGTTGTGTTGTCATGCAGTTTGCTACATTTGCCAGTGCCTGCAAAATTAATGGGCAAGGGAAATGTTACTGTTTTTAACAGGGCCTGTTTGTACAAATGCATTGCACTGCAGTGCAAAAAAGATTATTGATTGCTATCTGCATGATGCCATTCACATCTCTATGAAAAAAAATGCAACACATCTAAAATAAATATCAGGGCACGCCAACACAATGTACATTTGCCAACTAATTTTTGTATGAACCAGTCCCGAGGTTTGCACTGGTTTCCAAGGCTCTGATGTCCTAACTACATGCAGGTTTATGTGTGTTTCCTCCCGCAGACAACAACATGCTTAACGGATTACAGACTACTGTCTGAATTGGGCCAATTACTCTGTCAAGCTAAACTCCAAAAGACCACACAAATGCATTTTCCCCCTTACCAGAAGGAATTCAATACTTACTTTTGAATTATGGAAGCATCTAAATGTTACCTCTGTATTTGAGGTTTTGAAGTTTTTGCTGAAGTTCTTTGAGTGCTCAGTCATTTAGAGTTTATTTATATCTATGCATTGTGGCAACGTGAAATTGTGCAACACATGATAACACACATGACATGCGTTGAGGCATTGCGGTGCTATTCATTTTTAATAGCACCCCAAACCAACTAAAACAAAACACGTGTTGCAACACCCTGCAACACATTGCAATGCACCATATTGCATTTCTGAAAACAATTGTGATATGTCCAGTAATTGGAACATGATGCTCAAAAAATCTGCAAGAAGACATTTTCACTGCAGCAGCACTACTTCTCAGATGGGGCTCTTTCTTACAGGCATTAATAAACACTTACCGACTGCTGAACTCTAAATGTACGTAATTACTTTACAGTTAAATACCATGGTTATGGCTGCAGCTAGTATCTTTTTTTTTTCTTCAGGCGGTCGACTTTCTGATAAATTTGATCCCCTGCCCACTTCCCGGTTGTTTCTGAGCTTACCGTCAGCCGTAGGTAAGCCCAGAACCGATCTGGTGTGGCCGATGGGTAGGCAGGAAGTGGAGTGAGGGCAAGATAGCCCCCACTCGGCTCTATGCCCTTTCGAGGACCGGAGTGACGCCTGATATCTTGGGCAGATATGTTCTTGGGCATACAGAATAAAAATTTTTTTTAAGGCAAAATGTATTTATTTTAAAAAGGACCTGCCATTCCTTGTAATAGGTATAAAAGTGCTAAAAGAAAGCAACAGTGTAAGAATTAAAAACATAAAGAAAAAAAAATTAGAAAAAAAAATCAAAGTGCCCCATCCTTCCAAGCTCGAACGCAGAAGCAAACTCATAACGCAAATGGTGTTTAAACCACACATGTGAGGTATCGCAGCGATCATTAGAGCAAGAGCAATAATTCTAGCACAATTCCTTCTCTGTAACGCTAAACAGGTAACCTGTAATAAAAAATGTAATTGCCATTTATGGAGATCTTTAAGTACCATAGTTTGTCACTATTCAACGAATGTGCACAATTTTAAAGCATGACATGTTAGGTATCTATTTACTCAGTGTAACATTATCTTTCACATTATACAAAAAAAAATGGGCTAACTTTACTGTTTTGTTTTCAATCATTAAAATAATTATTTTCTAAAAAAAAAAAAATTGAAAGACAGCTGCGCAAATACAGTGTGATACATATGTGTGTTGTACAGGCATTCAAGTTGTGTCAGGCAACACTGCTCAAATGCCCTGTCATATGTGTTTTATTATTTTGTACAAGACTGAAATGCTATTTTAAGTGCATTTACAGCTTGCTTGTGGTGCGTTTCAATAGAAGTGAATGAAGGCAGTTGCAAAGTGTCAACACCTACCAATCTATGCAGACAGCATTATTTTTGCCTCACTGCAATGCAAAGCAATGCTAACGCTACAGTGTGAACACTTTCATCTGTTCCTTATTTAAAAAAAAATGTGGCATTGATAGGCATTCGGGAGGCGTTAAAAACACAACACAACTGCCTATTTTCAATGCCTGTGTGAAAGAGCCCTTAGTGAGTTAATTACCTGCTCTTTTTCCATTGCACACAACAAAGCACAAGGAAATGCAATATAACCTCAAGATATGTCCAGTCTTATGTATTTGTTGGTGTTGCTATAGTGTTAAAATTAATGATTCAATACTTGCTGCATAAGCTTAATGGGTTGTGATGGGGGTATGGGACTGGATCTTTGAATAATAAAAAATAAAAAAAGATGAAAGATTTTCTGCATTGTCAAATCTGAAATCAAAGTGGAAAAATCGGCTTGATGTGTAAGATGACATCTGAGTGCCAGTAACTGTACTGTTATTCCATCTTTTGATTGCACAAAGCAACAACAAAAAATCTCACTAGCTTTAGCTGGCATATGTATTTGTGATTTGCTATTTTACATACATAAATATGAGATTCTTATGATTTTCAGCTGTTTTGTTCCAAGTTAAGACCAATTTATTGACAGTTTTTGAAGTTATACTGGTTCCTAAGAGAAATAGCAATGACTATTATGATTTTGATAGAGTGTGATAAAACAAAGTATGGCAGCATATTAATAAGAGCATATTGAACATTCTAAAGGGTGTCTGTTATCATAAAATGAAGAACTCCCAGTCTACGTAGTGATAATACTAATCATAACAACAATAATGCTAAAATTCTCATTTTTATTTTCACATAATCTGACTGGACATTGCATACATATACCTGCTACCTGAAAACACATATATTCCAAAAATGAATTAAAACGTCAGAGAATTTGGAAAAAAGTTCACTCTTGTATATTCTTGGACTGTCTGGGTTTTTTAACACATTTTTTGGAAGGAAGTGACTATCATAGCTCAAACCGATCATGTTTACATGTGTGACATAGTAGTGGTTTATTATATCAGAATGTAGGAAGTATATCTGGGAAATGTGCGTTTAAAGTAATCCTGGTCAGTGGATGGAATTTTACTATTTTCTAATTTTCTTCTGTGTAAAGTTGCAAAACACACAAATCACCAGCATGGTTCTATGTCAGATCAATTAGAAACACTTCCCCTGAACAGACGGTTACACATATTTTTTTCATCTTCTTGAATTTTTTCTGTGACCCTATTTTAAAGAGATCAGCAATGCAGAAACTCTAAACTATTCCTATCTCGGCAAGTGTAAATCAAAGCTATTCCATCATGTGTCAACGTTCAGCGGGACTTACCTGCTTCATTATATGTTTTGTTTTTTTTATCTAAAATGCTATTTCTTCCACATGCCCACTGGTGTAGCAAAGATGAATATGTGTAAAGTCAACACAAAACTTGTTTCACCTCCAAATACTGCAGTTAAAGGGTCAGACCACTTAAAACTAATGGTTGAGTTTTTACAAATTTTTGGAGATGCAAACAATCTAATGCCTCGTAATATTCCTCAACAACTTTGTTAGAAGGATCTTTGTTTGTTTGAGATTACCTGCACAATTGCCACAGCCAATGTGGGGGAGACTAAGTCTACGTGCTGATTTTTTAAATCCCAACTCCAGGCAAATAAAAGATTACCCCTTGCCGTGGAACTGTGTCCACACTGCAAGAGTCAATTGCTGTGGGAACAATAGCAGGAAATATACTTACCCAATCCTCCACTCCTCCCCACAGTTAGACCAGTCCCCGCAAGTTTTGCACACGCACACTTTGTGAGTCTAGAGTTCTGATGTCATCAAGACCAGAGCAGGGACCATAGCCCTAGTCTGGACGTAAGGTTGCTGAGAGATAGTTGACCACCAGATCGTGGAGGAGCTCCATCTTCCAAGGAAGTGGAGGGTCAGGTAAGTAAAATAGTATCTCCTCTACCCTAGACAAAATAAGCTGGTAACCCTTGCAGTATGGACACAGCACCACTGCAAGGGATCATTTTTGTTTTGCCTGGAGTTGGATTTAAAATACATACTTTAGGCAAACATCTTAATGTTCTAGATGAAATGCATACATAAAAGTTGTTTTGCATGCCAAAAGGATGCAAACAATTTCTACCCATCTAGACCTAAGAGTTACACTCTGCCCCACAACATAGTCTTGCCTGGTAGGAGAGAGAACCTGATATTGCTATGCTGCATCCACACCCACCACATGACTGAACACTGAAATGTTCATCTCTCTGTCACTATGCTCTTTCCTCCTATCAGAATATTCATTGCATTGCACCACACCTTACTGGCTTCTTATGCTGCTTCTCCCTCCCTTTTTCTGAGCTCTACTGTAAAAGGTATTGGTTTTAGGTACTTACACTGCTGCACTCATTTTCACTCTTTATATCTGCCTGGAGTTCAGATTTAACTTATTTTATATTATGGAAAATAAGAGAATGGGGATGTTCATGTTAGGAAGAAACAGAGCCAAGAGCTATGGAAGGGAGAGCGCACAAAGTTACCAGGGCATATAGGAAGCCAGTAGCTTAATGAGCCCATCTGTTTCTACTTTTAACCAAGAAACAAACTTTCCAGAGTACTGATGATTTTGATTTTCCTACTAATTGCATTGCTGCTTACACACTTTATATTTGATGAATTATTTTATAATTGATGATTTTTTTTTACTTGGATCCAAGATCAGACAAAGAACAGATTATTAACTATTACCATACTGAAAATTACAACTATCATTTTTAGAAGGTCATCAGAAATAACATTTCTAGCTTAGTAATAACTAGAGCTGTAAGATCCTTCAAAGATCAGTCCTTATTTAGTAATCTGAGGCTCATAAAGACTTTGTAAATATGTATTTAATTGCGTCTCTACAAACTGAAAGACATGGCTAGGGGTGGGTAAAATTTCTAAGAAAAATGTCTCTTAGAAGAATGGCCAACAGGGAGGAATTTTAACTCCCGCAGATTGATGTGCTTATCTTTGCATATATATATGCAAATATATTGAACACATATAAAAGAAAAAAAACTCAACTCTAGATATGAATGTGAAATCAGAAATATGGTGACCTCTGTCTTACAGCACCACTTTCTATTATTGAATGTATTTCACCCCCGTTTTAAAATGTCATAAATCCATAATTTTTCATTATTATGTGTTTGACCGAATGACACTCCTGGTGACATTATAAGTTTTGGTCTGTGTTTAAGGCTTGACAAATAAGGAGTGAGCTCTGTCATAAAATGTGCTGATGTTCTAATGATTATTACATATCTATTGCATAAAATGATGTATTTGTGTTTGCCTGCTTGTTTTCATTGGGTTATTTCATTAGGCGTGTTCAAGACTAAATACTGCTTAGCTTCATGATCTCAGACCTTTCCTACAAAGCTTCAGATTTTTAGTTTGCGATTGGCTGGGCCAAAAAAACATGTCTTGTTCTGTTTCTAACTTGATTCAAAGTTCTGGAATTTAACTGTTAAAGGAAATGCTGGCAAATAAAAAAAAAACACCTCTTGATCTTGTTGTGAATGGGAGACTTTATATTTCAATAATTTGAACACATAAAGATATTTTATTGCATGAGGCATTTACCAATACCTGAAACACGTTCTCTCAGCTTATTTACTAAAGTAGGCTTTGTAAAGCGAATGTACTTTGCGTACCCAAAAATGTGTGGTAAATATTTTGAAATATGGATTTTTTTTCACTTGGTTGGAAAATTGAAATCAATACAGCTTCAATTTACTTGCTATAAGCTATCTGAATGCTCAGTTTGCTAAGTGAACAGTTGCTTCCACTTTAGTAAATCAACCCCACTATCTGCTTTAAAGCTTAACTCCTGCTAATTCTTCAGCCTTGCACAGGTGTACAGGCTCTTCTTCTGTACTGAAAATGCTGATGTCGCTGCACACTGTGAGCTTCTCACAATGTGCATTAGAAGATGATGCAAGAAAGGACAGAGCCCATCTAATTTCTTTAATAGGGACATTCAGCATCAATTTCCTTTCATTGGATTTCAGTTATTTTAATCATGGAGGTTCAGCATAACATGTGGGCATTACCTAGGGTTGACTGTATGCGAATGCATCCTGCCTTGGAATGCCCAGTTCTCCTGACTCACATCCACCCATCAAGACAATCCATATGTGCATAACTCCTTGCAAGAGTGAGTTCACTGCTTACATAAGTGGCTGAAGGTTCCTTAGAGTAGTACTGAGGCAGGGTTCTGAGATGTTCACAGGACGCTGTGTATACCTGCTTCCTTACCCCAATAGTCATTATCTACCTGCATTGCACAGAGAAATACAAATACATAGTGAGGATGTGGCTGGGTCTATAAAAATAAGAATGAAAGTTTTTTTTTTTGTGCTTTACCTAATTATTTCATAATTTACATATGTTGCCTGTATACGTTTATTTGAATATTCTGTGTATATTTCTTGATTTGTGAAAATTATATAGGTTAGATAAAAAATACATTTATATAATCCCTAGCAGGTTGCGTAAAAGTGCATTTATAGTGCCATACAATCTGAACCAAGCATCTCTATCTCTGTTAGTGCTATTATAATCCTGTATTTATGTGATATGAATGACTTTCAATAGAAAAATCTTCACAAACACACACTATGATACAAAAAGAAAATACAAGCCAATTAAAGCACCCATTGGAAGATACCAAATTATTAAAAGTGTACTTAAAACTAAAGAAAGAGATCAAACGAGATGAGAAAAAGATCAAAATGTATCAGAGTGTAACAGATATCTATACTGCAGTAAATGTGAAATTATCCAAGCTAGATTTAACCCTAGTAGGATGTATCATCCAATAGTCAATAGAACACATGTTTTGTACTTTTGACCTACTTATAATTTTCTTTTATGTTATCCAAAAAAAGAGAGAAATCATTTTAATTACGGTACCTAGAGATCATGTGTAACTCCACCTGCCTCCATTCTTTTTCATGTGCACAGCTGCAGTCTTCTGATATTTAACAGCAGAATTAGGAGGGCAGCCATTCTGCTTGACCTCAATTGAGGTAGCTTGTGACTTGTGAATTGTTTAATTGGAAGGAATCATAGCTGTCTCTGTGTAATTCCCAGGACAGTGAATTGACTGGATGCATTATTGGCCAGTTTCTTGAATTACAGTCATACTTGTAAGTAAACTGGTAAATATCCGAAGTACTGGAACTGTTTGGAAACTTAGCAAGCTGTGCACATCAAGTTTGTTTAACTTAACTACAACATTGTTGGTTTCTTTTTTTGTAACAGTGATAAAACTTTTTTTTTTTACTATGTCAGGTGTAAGCCTGACATTCATTCACTGAATCTTTGGTAAACTACTTTACCGGTTGGTTTATTGTTTTTTTTTCTTCTTCAAATCCACCAAAAGTAGGTGCATACGCTTTACAGTTTAGGCCATCATCCTTATGTTTGGACAATCTAGAGCTTTCTAGTGAGGACATGAGGTTGCCCATTCTCATTGTATAGCATGATATTTGAGAAAATAAACCTGATGAGGCTGGTTTACTAAAGAAGTTCAAAATATTTATGCAATTCATTCATCGTGGTTATCAAATAATGTTAAAAGCAATTTCCTGTTTATTTAATCTGGGTATATAAAGTGACTCTTCATTCAGTTTGAGTAATACTCATGTCCTTTGGTAACTCAGCCTTTATGTCACTATAAGATGGAAAACAGCATTATGTGTTTAAATATTATATAATATGAATGAGCCCATGTCAGGGATGAAGCAACATTTCCACGTTTCAAATTATATTCAAACAACAAAAAAAAAAGTTCTATCTTCCACCAAAAGTGTTCTCCAAAATAAAGGAATAAAATAAAAACATTTACATTTAAAATGGTGTCTCAAGACATACTATTTGCAATGTTTAACCTTTTGTCAAATACAGTCTGTACAAAAGACTTTTAATATTGAAGGAAATCTATATCTTTGCTATGTTGACATGGTAAAATATATATTTTTAGTGCTTAATGTCGATGTTATTGTACTGTGTAGCTGGTTTCCAAATAGTGATTTGTTGATTTGTCATTATATTAATAAAATTATTAACCGGTGTTCTTTTGTACGCAACAGCATAAAAAATGATCATAGTGTTTTTTTTCCCCAGGGTTTTTTTTTCATTTTTGTTTGAGCTGCCATTCTAAAAAGCTATGTGCTAATATGATTTTTGTTTTTCATTTGTTAACACTAGAAAGATGGCACATATTTATTTATGCTGACCGTTCTTGTAATATTGCTCACCTCTGTTTGAATTTTTTATTGGTAAAATCTCACAATTATGCAGTGCACCTTCTTTAATCAGAAACAGCACAATAGTATGCTGCAGCTCATTATCATTTACAAGAATTAGGAAGTATATTTTAAAGTTATGTCTGACTTGCTTCATCTTCTATTAAGCAATTGACAAAGTGATTTTAGTGGGTCGTTTCAGGCTTTGCTTTTAAAGTTCAATAACTGTTTTTATGGCGTGATTAAGCCAACAATTGAATCTCACTTAATTTCATACAGAAGAAAATACAATTATATATCATAATAAAAGGAAATTTCTATCTTGAAGACCCAAAGTTCAAAATTAGTGTGAAAGCATGCCATATGTATATTACCAATACTTTAAAATTGTGTTATAATTTGTACACTATGTTTTAGAAAATGTGTGTGTGTGTGTGTGTGTGTGTTTGTGTGATGGGGGAGATGCACCAAAAATGTGGGTATATCCTGATAATTATAAAGAGAGTGGTTTAATTAAAATAATATCCATAATGGAATTGTTATTATTATTATTGTTATTATTACTTGTACTACTGTTATTAATATTATTATTACTATTGCACAAACAACACTTTTTTTTTAACTAACATATAAACTTAGACAGTTGAAGTAACAATATTTTAATTAAAAAATTGAATACATCCGCAAATTGGTTTAATTGATTTTAAAAAAAGGGTACATTTGTTGAAGCATGGTAAATTTTATGTTTTTAACTAGTATAGTTTGATGTTTTATAACATCTATTAGATTGTAGATTTTAGCATATGGACGGGGATCTTTCTCCTATTGTATTCTTTTATGGTATTCCTTATTGCATATGTTGTAGATATACCTGCTGCATAGGAAGGTGGAGATGGTGGTATATAAACCATGAATAGTATTAATGATTACTATTTTCCATCATGATAGTGGAGAAATGACTTACTAAAGTGCATAAGCTCCAGATTAGCGCTACAAACTCATGCTTACAACATTCAACATAGGCACTCATTTAGTGAAGCACGCACTTTGGCCAATCCAATGTGCACAAAAATACGTGGCATGTTTACTGAATACAGTCCTTACACAAATCAGGCAGAGTCAAGTATTTATCAACTTTAAGCTTTATAGGCCCCTTTATACATTTTCAATTTGCAATTTTTAAAAGCTTTTGAAGCCATAGCTATTTGCGTCTTCTTACTTCAATCAATACTAGGAAGTAGAGCTGCACAAAAATAGTACAGTAAGTCAGGTATTCTATATTCACACAGGTAAATCCAGTCAGTTCTTATGTAGTTAAATCACATGGCCATTTATCCTTTTGAAAAGAGCAAGTGTGTCAGACATCTGAAAGCTAGTTGAACAAGATGTGTATTCAATTCACTGACCCTTAAACTAGGCATTTCTTCAGCCAATTAAGACTGCCCTGCTCTTCAAGCTGGCTTGTGCTCCTATCTGTATTACTTTAATAATATGCTTTTTATAGTTAGGTATTCAGAATGCACATACCTGTGTGAATATTTTACGCAGTTAGCCAATGTTTTATGTGTCTGTATAGTTTGGCAGTTTTCACTAGAAGTTTAGAGAAATATTGGGAAGGGTTGATTATCATCATTAAATATTCTGTTTGATCATTCTTTTTTTTCACTTCACAGTGATAGAATGGCTTCATTTTGATCCCTGATGCATTTTCAACTTCCTGTGGTACTCTGCAAACTCTTTAAAGAAATACAAACTGGTAAGTTTTTCAAAGCTTTAAAATGACTTAATTTACAGACATATTGTGATGACATTATTTACAAGGACAGTAAGCTATGTTCAATCTCATTTACATCATATGATCTATGTGATATATCTATTCTGAATTACATCAACCTATTAGAGTATAAATAGTAATAGTTGCTTTCTAGTCTACTAATTTAAACTTACAGCTCAAGTTTGGAAGAATTCATAGGGGTTGATTTAGGAAAAATAAGGCAACATTATATTCACTTTAATTACCCAATCATGTGTTAGGGAAAAAAATGGATGTTGGCACTTTATTGGATGGCTTAAGTTAACTTAGATGATTTTATTTGTTAAGCTAAATAAGCATTCATTTTGCCAAGTGAAAGTTCTCTACTCCTTTAGGAAATCATTACTCTAGTTCCATAGTTAATGAGACTGAAAAAGACTGATGCCCTGTACACACGATCGGTTCATCCGATGAAAACGGTCTGATGGATTTTTTCATCAGATATCCGATGAAGCTGACTTTCATCAGTCTTGCCTACACACCATCAGTTAAAAAACGATTGTGTCAGAACGCGGTGACGTAAAACACAACGTCATGCTGAGAAAAATTAAGTTCAATCATTCCAAGCATGCATCGACTTGATTCTGAGCATGCGTTGATTTTTAACCGATGGATTTCCCCACAGACGATCATTTTTTTCTATCGGTTTTTTAACCATCAGATAATTTTAAAACAGGTTCTAAGTTTTTTCACTGATGGGGAAAAAAAACAATGGGGCCCACACACGATCGGTTCATCTGATGAAAACGGTCATTTTCATCAGACGAACCGATCGTGTGTACATTAAACGTCTTACAACTTTAGTATTGTTGGGCCAAATGAAGGCAAAACAGATCCACCCGCAATTAATTTGTCAAACGTAGCAGAAGAATTAATAATGGCAGTCTACTTCAAACTGTGGTACAGGAATTAAGAGTGATTTGCTGAGGGGATGTGATTATCACTAATGTGAAGTGAACAGCTTCTTGTGAAATGCTGAAAAAGTATATATGCTAGTGTTCACTTCAAATTACCCTTCCTGCCACTTCATAGCAGGTACCAATGATGCAACCTGTCTTACCTCTCCTTCACTCCCCCTTGTCAGCATCCAATTCTAGAACCCCAAAATTGTCTATGGAAATTTCAACCTGCTCGGAAAGTTGAAACTTGTAAAAGATTGAGCAAGCACCCCAGAAACATATCTTACAGCAAATATTTTTTTTTTGTTTGTTTGTTCCCATTGTATTAAACAGATCCTTTAATGTTGACCAAAAATACAAAACACTTATTTTAAAAGCCATTCATATATTAGAAAATCATCTGAATGCCAACAGATTGCAGAGCGATAGAGACCTATATCCTATCCTTAGATATATCAATTACACATCCCCAGTACTACTATCCAATCTCAGACATAAACAATGAAGTAATCAAAGGTCTATGTGCTATAAGGAATCATACGCGAAGATGACTTAATAACACCTTGGTACTATACCACAATGACTTTAGACTTGAATTTTTCATAATTATAAAACAATAAAGGCAACAGAAAATACTTAATATATTTATTTTGGTAATAATGCATTACTTTAGTTTATGTCTGGAGCCAGTGAAAAATACTTTAGCACCTTGACAATCAGCTTGACCATTCTGACAAAATGTAGACTAAGACTGGTTATGTTTTGTACATTTTGAGCCAAATTACTTAAAGATACATACTCACTGTAGTTGTTAGAAGGTAATGTCTCACAAATAAACATAAATACGATGTGGCTTTTCCACAAGCCTTCCAGTTTCTTTTGCAATACACCATCAGTTAGTGGTTGAATCTGTAAGTTGTATCTCCTACTATGTATGCATTCAGCTACCAACATAAAATAATGTTTTATTGTATAAAGTATATTTTTCACGTAATCTAGAGAACCTGTGTTATCTTTGATGGTCCAGTCATGTGCATATGAATTAAAAAAAAAAAAAAAGAATTGCGATTGCACAATAATAAATGAAGTGAATACAGTTTCACTGCACTAAGTGAAAAGAGCATCAGATCCAACATAAATCAACTCAGACATTAAACAGCTGTAAAAAATTGGACTGTAAAGTTATATAACTTAGTACAAGTTTAATAATGTTAGTAAACTCTCCCATGTATATGCTTACAAAAAAAGGAAAGGTATATTAAACAGCAAGAATATATTAGTATTATTGCTATTATTTTTTTGTTGTTAATAAAAGAATAGCAGCATGTTCTCTCTATGCAAAAATACATGGCAAACAGAGGGTTCTATTAATAATTTACAGTCAGTGAGAATACTGTTCAGTATCTTTTCATGCAGTGATCAGATTTGTGACAGCTCTCAGCACACTCTAAATTGTGTTATCCAACAGCTCCTAATTTGTACTGTGGCATCACATTCCTTTACAAGGTGTACTATGTATTACCTTATGCATCGACTGACAGGAGCTTAGTAGTAGGGGTAAAAGTTCAACCATGGTAGCTTGTTGGATAAAGCCCATGATAACTCAAACTCATTATTGTACAGTAGTCACTTAGCCATGGCAATTGATTCCATAAATTTTAAGTACAGTCAAAAAAATCTAACTGCAATACATAATATAAGTACATTTAAATAATATCCATACTGTTGCCAGAACAAGGTAATATAACAAGGTGCTAGTGGTTTGAATAATAATTGTGTGCTCTGTTGATACAGTTGTATCTTATCTTTGTATATTTATATGTTTTTTTTAAATATCCAAGAACTTAGATGCAGTACAGCCCTCTCTTAGCTGTATCTAGTGCCATGTGTTGGCTTGTTTGCAGAAGAAATATGTTTTATTTCTATAAGCTGTGTAGTATGTAAGCTATAGTAAACTATATTGGGTGCGATAAGGTTTTGCATTGTGGCTGTAATCCATCACTAGATAACATGCCTTAACATCTCTGCTTGAGAAGTAATGTCCCCAGCTGTGATACCTTAAGAGTTTTTTTTTTTTTTTACTTTCTTGTTCTTGTCTTTTTTAGGAATCTGCTTGGATTAATATAAATGGCTATATGTATATTCTAGAGATAAAATGAGTTAATTACATATGGTGCTTGACAGGGCTTACGATAAGGTTCACCAGATGGAAAGGGAGTTTTGTCTTGCATCACCCCTGCGTATGACTGTACTATGAATATTTACGTTCACAGCACAACACAAGCTAATACAATCATGTGAGCCAACCACAGGAAATGCATTTTCAGCAGGGAGCTCCCAGTACATTTATTGCTTTTGTCTGTCATGCAAAAATCTGTGTTCATTTGTAAATCTAAAACCTGGTTCTTCAAATAAATCATTGCAGTTTGCGATAACACCCTGTGAATTCTCAAATTAGATCACTACAGGGTTATGTATCGCAGCAGAAGTCGAGCAGTTCTTCTATTTATTGAAGAAACACACCCTTGGATTTCAGTGAATCTTGGGACTTTAATAGACCTTTTTTCTTTTATACATAGCCAACTCAGTACTTCAATATTCCTCTGCAAAATGATGCTAACGCCACATAGAAAGATGCTTGTACATTAGCCTAGGCTTTTAGTTATTTCTATTATTTATTAAAGTATAGTAACCATACAATTAGCTGTTCTTAAAAACATGTTTGTAGCATTAAGAAAATAAAGTAGTAAAATGTGCTACTTTGTATTTGTATACCCAAAATGTTTGTATTACATAAAAAGCCCATTTCCATAAATGGTTAGGCTTACCTTTCTGTAATGACTTGCTGTATTCTGTTGATTTTCTTTCTTGAAAGTGATATATAAGTACATGATAGTTTTCCTTTTATCATATTGTCAAGTACATAGGTGATATTAAGAGGGTTCTTAGGTCACTTTATGTGTTCTTGGAATGAGACCGTGGAATTGTATAAAGTTTGCTGCAACTTTTTACAGATCCTAAACCATGCTGACAATGGGGCAGGCATCATTGGACATCATTATAACTGCTTGGCTGCCAAGTTGCATTTAATGCTTTTGTAAGAAATGAGGGGTTCCTTTGTTGTATGTGGTCAATGGCAGCTGTAAGTCTTTGTAAAATGGACAGCTAAATATGAGAGTGGGATATATAGAGAGTCATACTTTACATGTCCATGCAGTTGCTTTATGTCTGTTTTATTAACAATTTGCTTTTGCTAATTTATTTATTCAGTAGATTTAAAAATCGGAATAGTGAGTATAGATGCTTAGGTTTTTAAGGATTTTTTAAAAAAAATTCCCTTTCTGAGCACAGTTCAAGGCAACTGCAAACTAGATAAATTTGACTGACTTTCCGTCTCATTACTTACACTAGTTTAGAGAAAAGAAAAATGCAACAGTTAAAAATAATGAAGTAAGAGTAATACAATTTATGAAGATTATATTCAGTTCTTGACTGAAGTGGAACTTTTTCTTTTTCTGCGTTTACCAGTACATAGGAAAACTGTTACTAGGTATAGGGCAGTTGAAAATACAGTGCCATTAATGTGGCATCATACAGATGAAGAACATTCCCCGACACCTGATATAAGTTAACAAAATTATACAATTATATAAAATAATAACTCAGGCCTATGCATTGGATTGGGGAGTAATTTTTTAAAGCATATTTTCATCCAATTTGTTTTTTTTTATCAAGTTGGGAAATGTTACACTTTCTATCAGGTGTTTATTTCTGTCTGTCGCTCCATTGTGGGGAGAGATATTCCCTAAATATTCCCTGACATTTACCTCCCTCTTTTTCTTGTGATACGTATAGCTACATAGTTACATAGTAGGCAAACCTTAAAAAAAAACATCAAGTCCAACCTATGTGTGTGATTATATGTCAGTATTACATTGTATATCCCTGTATGTTGTGGTCGTTCAGGTGCGTATCTAATAGTTTTTTTAAATGATCTATGCTCCCCTCTGAAACCACTACTTGTGGAAGATAATTCCACATCCTCACCTCTCTGAAGCCCTGTACACACGATCGGTTTGTCCGTTAAAAACAGACATTAGTGAAAAAAAAAATAGAACATATTTTACATTTTTCCTATGGATAAAACACCGATAGAAAAAACGATCGTCTGTGTGGAAGTCCAACGGACAAAAATCCACGCATGCTCAGAATCAAGTCAACGCATGTTTGGAAGTATTGAACTTTATTTTTCTCAGCACGTTATTGTGTTTTACGTCACCGTGTTTTGGCACGGTCAGATTTTTGACTGATGGTGTGTAGGCAAGACTGATGAAAGTCGGCTTCATCGGTTGTCCTGACGAAAAAATCCAACAGATTAGATTCCATCAGATATCTGATCGTGTGTATGCAGCTTTACAGTAAAGAACCCTCTACGCAGTTTAAGGTAAAACTGCTTTTCTTCTAATTTTAGTCACTTATAGAAATTTGCATTCGCGGGTAAGTTTTATCCCTATTGTGGGGTCATTAGTATGGTATTTGTACAGTGAAATCATATCCCCTCTCAAGCGTCTCTTTTCCAGTTCTCTGAGGCCCCGTACCTCCGGACCGTTCCAGCGGATAAATCCTCTGGCGGATTTTGATCTGATGGTTGTACTAACCATCAGATCGAAATCCGAGCGGAATCCATCCGCGGTGTCGCGCCGTCGCCGCGATGATGACGTGGCGACGTGCGCGACGCTGGAAGATAAAGACTTCCACGCATGCGTCGAATCATTACAACGCATGCGAGGGAGAGGAGTGGACGGATTGATCTGGTGAGTCTGTACAGACCACCGGATCAATCCGCTGGACAGGATTCCAGCGGATAGATTTCTTATCATGCTAAGAAATTTTTAGTCGCTGGAAATCCGTCGGCTGGAATTTTTTCCGCCGATAAATGTCCGCTCGGACGTACACACCACCGGATCTATCCGCTGAAACTGATCTGCGGATAAATCCCAGCGGATAGATCCGGTCATGTGTATGAGGCCCAAGTTCAGTGCTCGTAACCTTTCCTCATAATTTATGTCCTCCAGTCCCTTTTTTAGCTTTGTTGCCCTTCTCTGGACCATCTGTAGTTCCAGCACATCCTTTCTGAGGACTGGTGCCCAGAACTGGACAGCATACTTCAGGTGCAGCTGGACCAGAGTCTTATAGAGTGGGAGAATTATCGTTTTATCTCTGGAGTTAATACCCTTTTTATGTAACGGCTCTGGTGAACGGGAGTGAACAACAACTGCGGATAGCAAGCGATTTGAATGCATTTCTTTATGTGAGAATTCAGTACTGAGCCCCAGGTGTCACTCCACACAAACAGGAGTTTGGGGTTCTCTACATCATCTCTCTCTCACATAAACGAATGCGTTGAACTACTAAGGTTGGATGCATTACAACATGCGACCAGACCCCAGCGTTTAAAATATACGATTTACTAAGAGATTCCAATGCACTTCTATATGCAAGTGATCATCAGTACTGAGCCCCAGGCGTCACTCCACGCAAACAGGAGTTTGGGGGTTCTCTACATCATGTCACTTATTACATAAAGCAATGCATTAGGCCACTAAGGGTGTAAGTATGAAATAGCTTCAACCCTTAGCATAGAAAAGTTTAGAGCAAACATGTTCAGTAATTTAGGGTATGGGCCCATAAACAAGAACTTATGTCAAGCATGTAGTAAATAGGAGTTGTTAAGACAACTAATAGCTCAGCTTATTAGTGTAGTGATATAAGGTGTAGATTGGCATCTTTTTTATATAACACAGACACTGGGGTACATAATGTTATTTTACAGAGGGGATTGTGTGTTTATAGTGCAGTGTCTTAACAACAACTTTAAATAATCCACTAAACTGTAGAGCTAAAACAAAAATCCATGAGTCATGTGTAGGAATGTCATAATCCAACGAGGCTTGAACTGAACCCAGTGCAGCCGTCAACCACTGGAACAATGGATATTCAAAAAGAAGGCAACTTGTAGATGGAGCTCTGTGGGTCAACTCCGAAAGTACATGAAGAACCATAAATTGAATAGATTGATAGTTTATTGCACTTGAGATCAATTAAGCAAGAACTAAAAGAAAGTATGTAAAACTTGAAAACTGTATTGGTCAAAGTATATGACACAACTGGAAAGATAGTATTAAAAAGCAAACTATACCACTTGATGGCTTCTCGGGTGTTAAAGGCTTAACACGATCCGAAACAGTTTAGTCAAGATTAAAGATTAAGATAAAAAGCCTTCTGTGTGCAGCAGCCCCCCTCAGTCCCCCTAATACTTACCCATCCCTATCCAGCGATGTCCACGAGTGCCTCGACTGTCTGGGACTCCCCTCCTGATTGCCTGAGACACAGCACCAGCACCATTGGCTCCCATGCTGTCAATCAAAGAGAGAGGGGTCGGGCCAAACCACGGCTCCATGTATGAATGAATGAATACACAGAGCTGCAGCTTGGCTCGGGTACCCCCATAGTAAGCTTCTTTCTGTGGGGGCACTCGACAGGAGGGAGGGGCCAGGGGCTCTGGCCAGGGATCTGAGAAGAGGAGGATCTGGGCTACTATGTGCAAAACCACTACAAAGAGCAGTTAAGTATAGCATGTTTGTTATTTTATTAGAAAAAAAACAAGACTTTAGTATCACTTTAAAGCATGATTTAAAACACAAGCAATGGTAAACAACATCTTCTACTGATCTAGTAATTTATATTAATGAAGAACTCGCCAGCACCATTTAAACTAGGGCTAGTTTACAGTGTATTTTTGCCTTAAAAGTTTTTTCAAGGGTAAGGTGATTATATTCCCTCCAGGGTCTTGAAGACAATAAGTAATGGGTCTAGCTCCAGCCAGCTAAACCCATTTTCAGTGATATTCTGCCTAAATATTCCTAATGATGTGTTTATCTTGTCCTTGGATGTGTGGCGGTTATTATGTTCTCTTTTGATAAGGCTATTACCTGTGAGTGTGTGTGCTTTCCATTTTCCCTTTTCTTCCACTCTCTTAACTTATACAGATAGCTTCTGAGTTGTATGAATGGAAAATAACATGAAATAGACCATTATAAGTTTGAATCACCACAAGGGAATACCTGGTTTACATTGTTTTGGAATCCATTCAGAAAAAAAACCTTCAGTTACTGCACGATAGCACTCATTTCTGTGCTATGGTAATGCTTTCTTTTAATTTTGGACAAGCATTATATTCTTAGCTGTGTAATTTCATTTTTATTTTTTCATTTTAATATAGGTGATTTATTTAAGGAAAAAAACATAACATTTAGCAAGTCAAAGCTTTTGGAGGAATTATTTGCTTAAATGAAGAGATTCTTCCTCATTCCTTCATTAATACATCCCATTTTCAAGGCATTGGTTGCATGACCTACAGAAACGTAAAGGATTAGTCCCAAAGGTGCCATGTAATCTATAGGATGATACTGATTAGCTGATT
Source organism: Rana temporaria (assembly GCF_905171775.1). NCBI lineage: Eukaryota > Metazoa > Chordata > Amphibia > Anura > Ranidae > Rana > Rana temporaria. The sequence continues at coordinate 556,574,945 of NC_053489.1, forward strand.
TACCAGCTATCAAGCTTGCTTAGCGTGGCAAAGGGCAAGGTGCACAGTGCAGCTACCCAATAAGGATTAACGTGTATCTCAAACCAGAGCCACCTTTTTTAGTTTTTAATAAAGTGTGGAAGGTATAGAACCATTGTAATCATGTTCTTGTTTTCTGTGTACACTGAGTAGTTTCACTCTATATATTTTCCTTGTGACTATTGTAACTGGTGTAGAAGGAGACAGGCAATTTTTTTTTTACAGTTGTCAATAAAACAAGAAGTTTTACAATGGGGGCAACAGTTCCAGTGACAACTATCTAAGGCAGAATTTCACCTTATAATTGAGAGATGTCCTTCCACTACCTATTGGGATTGATTTATGACATGTGGAAAGTGCAAAACCTGGTGCAACCTTGCGTATGAACCAATAAACTAATTTTTTATTATTTTTTTGTCAAAGCTTAATTGAACAAACTGAGGTTAGAAGCTGATTGGCTACCATGCACAGCTGCACCCAATTTTGCACTCTACAGTTTTAGTAAATTAACCCCATAGTGTCTATGGAAAGGAAGTGACCGCTCCAGGTGGGTATGTTGAACAATCAGCAACGGTTCAGGAAATCAAGGGTTTCACACTACAAATTAGTGCTTAATCATGGCTGATCTAGCCATGATCTAGCCATGATTAGGCACTGATTTGTAGTGTGAAACGCGTAGGTTGTTATTCCAGTTTTCTGCTTGTTTTTGTAGTGCATTTTTCAATTTTTATATTAAAGACAACCTTATGGTTTTTTGGAGTGTGGCTGTCCATCCTTTTTTCCTCAACCAATCCCATAGTGTCTATGGGGCAGGTAGTGAAGTGTATTCATCTCCATGGGACATAGACAGCAACATAAACCTGACAGCAGTTCTAACCATTTCCTACTCTATCCAAAACAAAAAAAAAATGTTTTCAATAAAGATAAACATTAGTCTTTCACTGAGTTGACTAAACTGTTATCTGATTGCTGGCTTTTGATTATTAGGCTGTCAACACTGCTTTACTTAACAATTGTATGTATCTCTCATGATCCCACTCCTCTAATGAGAGTTTCTAGCTCCACTGCCCTCCATAAAGGAGTCTGCTGTAGAAAGAATGGCATTGCTCTAGTTACCCAAATCTAAAATTCATTTTTGTGCCATCCACAAATCTTGTCTGTTATAGCTGAAAATAATCGATAAAGGAATAACAGATCTACGCTCCTATAGCAAATTGATAGTCTTTTTTTTAAAGATTTCTCCTCATATGGTCACAATGCTGGAGAGTGATGACCCTCGCTATTGGCATTCAAGAAGTAGGAGGTGGGGACACAAGGACAATCTGCATGTGAGTACCAATGCACATGGCAGCAAGTCAGGCCACGTACACACGGTCGGTCCATCCGTGGGTTAACCGATGAAGCGGACTGATGGTCTGATGTGCCTACACACCATCAGTTAAAAAAATGATCGAGTCCAACGTGTTGACGTAAAACACAACGACGTGCTGAGAAAAATGAAGTTCAATGCTTCCAACCATGCGTCGACTTGATTCTGAGCATGCGCGGGTTTTTAACCAATGCTTTTGCATACGAACCATCGGTTTTGACCTATCGGTTAGGCGTCCATCGGTTCAATTTTAAAGTTCTAAAATTTTGGACCGAAGGATAACTGACCGATGGGGCCCACACACCATCGGTTTGGACCGATGAAACGGTCCTTCAGTCCGTTTCCATCGGTTTTGACCGACCATGTGTACGCGGCCTCAGACTTTGCAATGAACTGAGGGATCAGCTTCTAGAGAAGAAACAAGGTAACAGATGGAGTGTGTGCACTAAAGCCTCATACACACGATCGGGCTTCCATATGACAAATCTGTGGAATTTTGTCCAAAGGGCGTTGGCCGTGAACTTGTTCTGCATACAGACGGCAGAACTCTTTCAGCCAAAATACACAAATCAACAAATCTGCTCTTTAGCACCACCCTTTGGGCAACTTCTGCTAATGTTGTCTGATGGTTAGCATTGGTTCAAAGCATGCGTGTTTATTCTTTGGATTTTAGTCCGACTGACTCGTTTACACACGATCGGATAATCCGACGGAACACATTTGTTGTCGGACAATTTGAGAGCATGGCTATCCAACATTTGCTGTCAGAAATTCCAACAACAATTGTCCGATGGACCATACAGACGGTCAAATTATCCGACAAAACACGCCCATCACACAATTGTTGTCGGAATATCCAATCGTGTGTACGGGATTAAGAGTGACAAAAAATGAGCTGGAAAAATGTATACAATAGAGTTGCCATTTATAGTAGGAGAATGGATGGAAGTGTCAGGATCAACCAGGTATTTGCAAGGAATGAACAGCGGGATGTAGGCAAGTTTCTGCATACACACACAAAAGTACAGTACATATGTAGCACTACCTCCGGAGGAGCTGTTGGTTGTTTTGGGTGGCACAATTACCTTGTGGCTCTTCCAAATTCCTAGGGCTGCATGATGCATTTAGTAGAAGGAATGTCCACAACAGGTGCTCTTTGCTGTGCTCTTTATTACCCAGCCAGGTAAAAACAATAAAACTTGTGGTGAGGAAAGTAAAGTTGAAGGAAGAAAGGAGAATAGAAAATTCAGGCGTAATGATAGGGAAACAGTCCTGCTCCCAAGCATAACAATTCTCTGCACCACTCCTGCCTGAGTGGGATTAGCGCACCCAGTCAGGCCTCTCTCACTGACCTGGCAGCCGGAGTATCACTCGGATATTTGTAGGATAAAGTCTCTGCCACAGACCCTCCTTGGTGAATGTCAGGGAGACACCTCTGCCACAGGCCTTCTCTGATTGTAGTTACGGGGGATATTCCTCCTTGGGTGAATTACACCTGGATCTCCTTCAACTTGTCGCCCAGGTACTGACTGACAGGTGATCAATCCTTCAGTGTCCGGCTACCTTTATCCCCAGTGGTTTGTCGAGGCCCCTTTGGACCGCCAGCCTCTCAATGGCGCTCCTCAGATGGACTCCCCACCGAGCAGCACTACCGCTTGGGATCCTCAAAGGGTCCCCGTCGCTGCTCAAATGTTCCAGGCCAATGTGGCCCCTGAACCAGGAACACCGCATGGCACGCATGCCCCGGACAGGTAGGCCATAATGCCAGGGCGCCGTGATGTGGCCACCCTAAAGGTGGATGCCACACTGGACGAAGGAGAACCCAGAACCAATGGCGTCTGCCCCATAAATACCCTCCCCCAGAATGCACAGCAAGGCCAAACCCTCCTGATTGGCTGCTGGGGAAGAGCACCCAAACCTTGACTCCACTGCTGCCACCTACTGCACAGGGGTGGGAAGGACACCCCAGCACAACAGAATAAGCCCACAGGACAGCCAAGCTGAGACAGAGACCCTGTTTTGCACATAACAATTTGGACAGAGTTTAACTACACTCTGATCTCCCTCTAAATTTAGATAGCACCTGTACCTAAAGTAACCAGGCGGTACACATACTTTTAAAGAAATATACACAGAGAGCTTTTTATGTTTTATTAAACATTTAAATAAGGTCCTTTAGTAGACTCAAAGTAGGGCTTTTCCTTTGTGAACCTATGTAGGGAAGCTAATTGCTAGATCAGGAGAGTTACTGGCCATCAATCTGTTGCAGCACAGGTTAACTATAAAGAGAAACTGTTGCTTTGCACGAAGATACACGACAATTGAATCATCTAATATTTACCTTGCCATTTTATTTTCATCCTGTCCCCATGTTACAGTGCCAGGCCACTCATAGCCACTCATCAAGTGCTAGTGATGCCATAAGGGAGGAAGGGGAGTAAATCCCATGCTCCTCATACTGTACCCTGAAGTACAATGTTTTCTCTTCCCTAGAAAAGCATGGAGTTAAAGGAAATTAAGTAAAAGCCAGATAAAAAAAAACCTATTGCTTTGTCCTGCATAAAAAAAGCACAAATTCACTTTAAGAATTTTTTTAATTGCTATATACATAAAAACAAGCAAAACACTACCTCAATTTTCATATGTGTAATACCATTCAAATCAGGTATTTCGGTGCAAAGCCAGTCACAGATGGATTTTCCTTGTTCATAATTGGTCATTAATGAGGCTCGCTTAGTAAATGATGCCTTCTTCCTAACAAAATTGTGGACTATCTGACTGATTTTTTTAATCTTGGTTTTTAATTCTTTTTATGAAATATAGTTATCTGCTTTTGAAATCTTTATATTAAGTAAATTAAAATTACATTTTTAATAGAGATAAACATGCACAGATTAGCTTGAAAAAGAGACACAATAATGGCTGTGCATGGTAAATTACACATAGCCGACAGGTTAATGTGATAATCACTTGTGCTTGGAATGAAATCTACCAAGGTCCCAGTTTTTTTACTCATCTCTGACAAAGCACGACATATATATGCTAATATACATAAAAACTTGCATCTTCACATGCCATAATTGCAAATGTAGTCAATTACATTTGTTTTATTTTCACTTAAAAGCATTGTTCTTCTTTGATAATTACAGTACATCTCACATTTTCAAAATAGAAATACATGATAAAAGTATAACATACTGTGTATACGGAGTGAAAAGTTATGTTCTAGGAACAGATATTATATCAGTCATCTATAGTGAGGACTTTGATTCAGCCAGTACGACAGTTCAAATGTTCTATATTCAGCAATTTTTGGGAGAAAAAAAAACACCACACAAATGCTCAGAATAGTCCGAAGTAAATGAAATTTGTAATGTACACTAAACTCAGTGACCTAGTCCTCTGATCTTAAAGGGGTTGTAAAGGTTTGTGTTTTTACACCTTAATGCATCATATGTTTTACTTACCTGAGCCCGTTCACTTCACTTGCTGTGCGTGTCCCCCATTGTCCCCCGGTGTCCCCCGGTGTCCTCTCCTCCACAGAGTCTCAGCGTTGATTGAATAGATTGATAGCAGAACAGTACCTATGGATTTTATCACACTGTAGTACATTGCAATGCACTGATGCTGTATTTCTTAAAAAAAAAATGCAAATGCAACACAAGGAGCATTAAAATGCAATTTAATGTACATTGCAAGCACATGCCTATGGACGTGATGACTAGAGGTACGCATCTTCACTGGTCTCACAATGCGATTCAATTCCGATTATCTGATCAACGATTAGATTCGATTTGATTCTACGATGCATCACAATTACTGACGATGGTTTTCATAAAAAAAAATCAAACATTTAGAAGAACTAAATTTTCAAAATATTATCTGCTTTAAAAAAAAAAGGACACTCCCTGCATATAGCGGGACAAGGACATGGAGGAGTCCAGGATATGAGGGAGGGGTAGGAACTGAAGGATGGAAGAATCCATGAATAAGAAAGGAAGGGTGGAAGAGTCTGGGGATGGAGGAACCAATGGATAGAGAATGTAAGGCCAGAGGAGTCTGGAGATAGGAACTGAAGGATGGAAGAGTCTGGGGATGGAGATGGAGGAATCAATGGATAGGAACATAATGATGGAAGAGGCTGGGGATGGAGATGGAGGAATCTATGGATAATAACAGAAGTATGGAAGAGTTCAAAGATAAAAATGGTGATGGTGAGGGGGGACTGAAGGATGGAAGATTCAAAGGGAGGATGTTAAGATGGTCATCATGGAGTCCTGCAAGTGAGGAACATCAGAGATAGAGGATCACCTGTGCTGTGTACATGGCAGGGTTTGGGGGGCGATGGTCTCCTCATGGAGTCCAGGGTTGGGGAAGTGCTTTCTGTATAAACATATTTTATCAAAGTGTAATTCCACCCAAAAGTGAAATTTCTGCTTTATTCCCGAATCTGGCTTGGGGTGGAATTTCAGGACCAAAAGCGGTAACCCCGAGCCAGACTCGGGATCGCTCGCAGTGTACACAGGCAGAGAATTACTTACCTTGTCCCTGGATCCTGCGATGCCTCCCCGCTGTTTGATCGAGCTGTGTCCTCGATCGATTCACACAGTGCCCGCCTGACGTTACGATGCACGGGGGCGGAAATCGAAGCCTAATTTAAAAAAGTAAATCAACACAATAATACAGTATACTGTAATCTTATAGATTACAGTACTGTATGAAAAAAATACACACCCCCTTGTCCCTAGTGGTCTGCCCAGTGTCCTGCATGCAGTTTTATATAATAAAAAACTGTTCTTTCTGCCTGGAAACTGGAGATTGTCCATAGCAACCAAAAAGTGTCCCTTTATGTCAAAAGTGGTTTTAGACCAGCTAAAAAACAGTGGCCTAGATTCAGGTAGATTTGCGCCCTCTTACGGAGGCGCAGCGTACCGTTTTTACGCTACGCCTCCGTAAATCACGTGCGCTACTCTTCATTCACGAAGCAGTAGCTCCGTAATTTGCGGGGGCGCTCCGTAAAAATGGCCGGCATAAGCGCGCATAATTTAAATGATCCCGTAGGGGGTGAGGATCATTTAAATTAGGCGCGTTCCCGCGCCGAACGTAGTGCGCATGCTCCGTCGGGAAACTTTCCCGACATGGATTGCGGTAAATGACGTCGCAAGGACGTCATTTGCTTCAACGTAAACGTAAATGGCGTCCAGCGCCATTCACGATTCACTTACGCAAACAACGTAATTTTTAAAAATCGCGACGCGGGAACGATGGGTATACTTAGCATTGGCTGCCCCTGCTAATAGCAGGAGCAGCCTTACGCAGAAACCGATGAACGCAAAAGACGTAAAATGCGTACGCAGGGCGCGCGTAAGGTTGTGAATCGGCGTGAGTATGCAATTTGCATACTCTACGCTGACCACTACGGGAACTCCACCTAGCGGCCATCGTAAGAATGCAGCCTACGATACAATGGCATAAGAGCCTTATGCGAATCATATCTTAGGCTGCAGTCGGCGTATCAAGCTTTCTGAATACAGAAAAGTCGATACGCCGGCGCAACTAAGCAATTGCACTGCGTAACTATGGATACGCAGACGCAATTTCTTACTGAATCCACCCCACCCCTACTAGATGTCTACTAGACTCTTGTTTGGACAGATAAGTGAGTTATTCCTAAGAATTGCAGGCCTACAATATAAAACGCCAAATTTCCATGCAAAATAATGGTACCGCTTTTAGCACCTAAAATCTGAAATAATCATACTGCCAGGGAGGTTAAAGAGTCCTGATCCCCTTACATGCCACAACTGGCATGTCATCTTTTTGGGGTAAGGGGGGTACCTAGTTTTGACAGGTAACCAGCTCCCACTTTTGCTTGGGCCGCCTAGGTGGCACTTCCTCCCTGCAATCTTCTGGGACACATCACAGGTCCCAGAAATGTGTCCAGCTATGCAGGAAAATGCAGTGAGACATGCACACACGGCTGTGAAGCTGCAAACTGTCACAGCCGGATGCCCACAGAAGTATTGCCAGTGCCATGGACAGGTGGGGGAAAGAAGGGAGGGTTTGGGTGGCCACGTCGCTGGATCGTGTCTTTTTATTAAAAGTCAGAAGATACACTTTTTGCAGCTGCTGACTTTTAATAAACAAAAAATGTACTGAAACTCCGCTTTGATTTAAAAATAACCTCACTCCCTTAACCACTACCCGACGGCCGTACGACTTTATACGGCCGCGGGGTGGTTCTGAATCTCTAACTGGCCGTGTTTTTACGGTCTGCGTGCGCATCCAGCGGCGCGGGCGCGCACGCGTCCGGCAGCACGCGCGTGCTCGCCGCATCGCTGAGATGCCGATGCGAGTGCCTGGCGGCCGTGATGTCCGCCAGGGACTCGGGATCGGTGGCTACAGGGACAAGACGTGGAGCTCTGTGTGTAAACACAGAGATCCATGTCCTGTCAGGGGAGAGAGGAGACCGATCTGTGTCCCTTGTACATAGGGACATAGATCGGTCACCTCCCCCAGTCACCCCCCCTCCACCTACAGTTAGAACACAATTTAGGGTACACATTTAACCCCTTCCTCACCCCCTAGTGTTAACCCCTTCAATGCCAGTCACATTTATACAGTAATTAGTGCATATTTATAGCACTGATCGCTGTATAAATGTGAATGGCGCCAAAAATGTGTCAAAAGTGTCCGATGTGTCCGCCATAATGTCGCAGTCACGAAAAAAATGCTGATCGCCACCATTAGTAGTAAAAAAAATAATAAAACATAATAATAATTCTATCCCCTATTTTGTAAGCGCAATAACTTTTGCGCAAACCAGACGCTTCTTGCGATTTTTTTTCCCCCAAAAATATGTAGAAAAATACGTATCGCCTAGACTGAGAAAAAAATGTTTTTTAAAAAAAATTGGGCTATTTATTATAGCAACAAGTAAAAAATATATTTTTTTTTTCAAAATTGTCGCTCTATTTTTGTTTATAGCGCAAAAAATAAAAAACACAGAGGCGATCAAATACCACCAAAAGAAATCTCTATTTGTGGGAAAAAAAGGACGTCAATTTTGTTTGGGAGCCACGTCGCACGACCGCGCAATTGTCAGTTAAAGTGACGCAGTGCCACCCGGGATGTCTACTACCTGTAGCATAAAGTGATTGTAAAGGGTTTACAACCACTTTAATGGCTATACGTTGTGTTATTTTGAGGGGGCAGCAAATTTACACTGTTATAGAAGCTGTACACTCACTACTTTACATTGTAGCAATGTGTCATTTCTTCTTGTCACATGAAAAGGTATAATAAAATATTTACAAAAATGTGAGGGGGTGTACTCACTTTTGTGAGATACTGTATGTATACAGTGTATATATATATATATATATATATATATATATATATATATATATATATATATATATATATATATAAAATACAACTATATAACAACTATAACACACTATATTACCAAAAGTCTTGAGACGTTTGCCTTTACACATGCATGAACTTTAATGGCATCCCAGTCTTAGTCCATAGGGTTCAATATTGATTTTGCAGCTATAACAGCTTTAACTCTTCTGGGAAGGCTGTCCGCAAGGTTTAGGAGTGTGTCTATGGGAAAGTTTCACCATTCTTCCAGAAGTGCATTTGTGAGGTCAGACACTGATGTGTATGAGAAGTCCTGGCTCGCATTCTCTGCTCTGATTCATCCCAAATGTGTTCTATCAGGTTGAGGTCAAGACTCTGTTCAGGCCAGTCAAGTTCCTCAACCCCAAACTTGCTCATCCATGTCTTTATGGACCTTGCTTTGTGCACTTGTGCACAGTCATGTTGGAACAGGACGGGGCTATTCCATACTGTTCCCACAAAGTTGGCCTAACCCCTGAAAAACAACCCCACACCATAATCCCCCCTCCACCAAATGATCTGGACCAGTGCAGTGCGTGTGTATATATATATATATATATATATATATATATATATATATATATATATATATATATATATATATTATTATTATTGATACTTTTTTTTATATATGTAGCACATATATATAATGCGGACATAAACTCTGATACCTTTCAAAAGATAGGTCACCACATAAAGAGGTAATGCATTAGTCCCCAAAAAAGAAGATGGTAGTCAGGCGACATCTTACAAACTCTCTGTAGAAGGTTTTGAACGAAATCAGGGAGGAGTGTCAGTATACCAACAACATCCCCCCCCCCAAAAAAAAGTCAAACAAACCATCAGCCAGTAGGGATGAGCTTCGAGTTCGAGTCAAACTCATGTTCGACTCGAACATTGCCTGTTCGCCGAACAACGAACAATTTGAAAAGCTGCGGAACACCCTGTTAAAGTCTATGGGAGAAATCTAAAGTGCTAATTTTAAAGGCTAATATGCAAGTTATTGTCCTAAAAAGTGGGACCTGGGTCCTGTCCCAGGGGACATGTATCAATGCAAAAAAAAGTTTTAAAAACTGCCATTTTTTGGGGAGCAGTGAATTTAATAATGCTAAAAGTGAAACAATAAAAGTGAAATATTCCTTTAAATTTCGTACCTAGGGGGGTGTAAAGTTAGCATGTAAAATAGCTCATGTTTCCTATACTTAGAACTGTCCCTGCACAAAGTGTCTGAAAGAAAAAAAAGACATTTAAAACTGACTTGCGACTATAATGAATTGTCGGCTCTGGCAATTCAGGGAGAATTCATTCATTAAAAAAAAAAAAAAGCGTTGGGGTCCCCCCAAATTCAATTACCAGGCCCTTCAGGTCTGGAATGGATATTAAGGGGAACCCCGCCGTAAATTTTTAAAAAAATTACGTGGGGTTCCCCCCAAATATCCATTCTAGACCCTTCAGGTCTGGTGTGGATTTTGAGGGGAACTCCACCCCAAATTTAAAAAAAAAATGGCGTGGAGTTCCCCCAAAAATCCACACCAGACCCCTTATCCGAGCATGTTAACCCGGCCGGCCGCAGAAAAGAGGGGGGGACAGAGTGCGCCCCCCCTCTCCTGAACCGTACCAGGCCACATGCCCTCAACATGGGGAGGATGTCCCCATGTTGATGGGGACAAGGGCCTCATCCCCACAACCCTTGCCCGGTGGTTGTGGGGGTCTGCGGGTGAGGGGCTTATCAGAATCTGGAAGACCTCTTTAACAAAGGGGACCCCCAGATCCTGCCCCCCTATGTGAATTGGTAATGGGGTACATTGTACCCCTACTATTTCACAAAGGAAGTGTAAATAGTTGGAAAAAACACACACACACACCGTAGAAAAAAGTCCTTTATTAATAAAAAAAAAAATCCAGCGGTGGTAATCCACTCGGTCCCGCCTTCCTGCTCTAACGTTGTCTGTATCCAGCGACAGGTGATCTCCTCTCCGGTCCAGCGATGAGAAGATCATCCGGCATCCAAAGCTCCAGAGCTTTCATGGGGACATCCTCCCCATGTTGAGGGCATGTGGCCTGGTACGGTTCAGGAGAGGGGGGGCCGCACTCTGTCCCCCCTCTTTTCTGCGGCCGGCCAGGTTAACGTGCTCGGATAAGGGGTCTGGTGTGGATTTTTGGGGGAACTCCACGCCATTTTTTTTTAAATTTGAGGTGGAGTTCCCCTTAAAATCCACACCAGACCTGAAGGACCTGGAATGGATATTTGGGGGGAACCCCACGTATTTTTTTTTTAAATTGATGGCGGGGTTCCCCTTAATATCCATACCAGACCTGAATTTGGGGGGACCCCCACGCTTTTTTTTTTATGAATGAATCCTCTCTGAATTGGCAGAGCCGACAATTCATTATAGCCGCAAGTCCGGTTTTAAATATCTTTTTTTCTTTCATAAATTACACTTTGTGCAGGGACAGTTCTAAGTACGGGAAACATGCGATATTTCACATGCTAACTTTACAACCCCCTAGGTACGAAATTTAAAGGAATATTTCACTTTTATTGTTTCACTTTTAGCATTATTAAAAAATCACTGCTCCTGAAAAAAGTCAGTTTTTAAAACTTTTTTTTGCATTGATACATGTCCCCTGGGGCAGGACCCAGGTCTCCAAACACGTTTTAGGACAATAACTTGCATATTAGCCTTTAAAATTAGCACTTTCGATTTCAAACGTTCGAGTCCCATAGACTTTAATAGGGTTCTAAAGTTCACACAAACGTTTGGTGTGTTCGCAAGTTCTGGTGCGAACCGAACAGGGGGGTGTTCGGCTCATTCCTATCAGCCAGTAGTCAAACAATAGCATGGGGAAAACCAGTAGTGGTATGTATTTGTTACTTGGCATCACCTGCAATATATTCCTGCTCACTAATAGGATGTAGTCATTGTTCGGCCAATAATTTCCACCCGGCTCAATTGACAGGGCCTCCCACAGCCTAAATTGTAGCCAATTCATCAGGAATTATCTGCAAATAAAGCCTGCTATGGCCAGCTAAAGTGTTGCATGGCTGCTAACAGGAAACAACAGGGCATTCTCATTTTGTTCCATTAGATTAACATTTTTCTGAAAGTGTTTTTAATGTAATTTTATCATTTTGACTTGCTTTTTGTTCCATGTTTGATTATTGTATTTTATATACAGATTTGTAAACACTACCTCATCAGTATATCAAGGGATACGATAAACAGCCTGCTTAACTACTTAATGACCTTGGGTGTGCACAGTTTGCCAAAAAAGTCATCTAAATACATTGGGTGCACTTTGTTAGCCCAGCGCTTCCTGCCCTGAAGCTAAAAGCTGTACTCAGAAAAATTGCTGAGACTGGCTGTAAGTTTAGCAGCTGGAAAGCTGCTCCTGTATAAATGTGGCTGCAGATTCTATTCATATATACTGTACATTAAAATAACATTAGTGTTACAATGGGCCTGAATTGCTATAAAAAATATGCATACACCAGGGCATCAATTGTGCTTGAAAACCAGATTGTATACTTAAGGTATTTACTATGAACTATGGTGTATATGCAATTAATTTACTGTGCAGTTTTGCTATTAAGTAAACTCTCCTGAATTTACGTCAGATGAGCCAAGTTATACCTAATATAAAAATGTGATTTTCCAATTTTGATATATATATATTCTAGGAATAAATGTGCCCTATTATTGGAAAAAAAAAGAGAAACACAACTCTGTAAGCTGTGCCCAAAAAAGGGCAGGCAGAGGGCAAAGTACTAGCCATTAATATTTTCTGTGGTCTCCCTGCAGATGATCTTTTCCTGTTACTGACCTCTTATGCCTTGTTATGTATTGTGTCTGTGTGGCCATCTTCATAGAGCCACAGGGCTTTCTCAATCTAAATCCACCAAGAATAGCTTTCAGAGACAGTAGTGGCCTAGATCTCACACTGCAGAGATGCAAATATGAGGCTGTAGGTAAAGGAGTGCCTAGGCACCCTTACACACCATGAAGTACATTGCTGTTTTTAGAAGGGGGGGGGTATTTGTACGGCACGTGCATGTACAGTATATTCGTGCGCATGTGTAAAAATTCACACTCCAAGATTTCATACGATGATGCTTAAAATTGAGATTCCAATAATATTTTATATATATATATATATATATATATATATATATATATATATATATATATATATATATATATATATATATATATATATATATCCATATAGATAGAGATATAGGTATAGATAGATCTATATCTATATATATATATATATATATATATATATATAACATTTTGTACAGTACAGGACACAGACAACTTATAGGTTATAGGCTTGTACCGTTGGGTGATTGGACACTGGCAAGCTTTTAAGGACAGTGCTCCCTATAACCCGAACCCACTGCATGAGTTCTCACTTTTTTGGTAGCATCTGAAAGTGATGGACCTCTTTTCTCAGAGAAGCCAGCTTCACTCCTTTATTATTTGTCTTAATTATTTTTCTTTATTATTTTAACTTCTTTATTTTATCTTCAGTTTTTTCAATCAATCATAAACTGTCTTCTACTATCTACACATAAACCTTGGGAGCCATACCCAACAGTATTGCCAACCCCCTGACGTGAAATTTACTGGCAGGACGCCAACATTTACAAATGGCACCAATTTTTTACTGGCAAAAATTTACTGGCACTGCAAAAATAAACACATAGCTAGTGCTATTAGCAATGTGTTTAAGTTAAACAAAATTAAAAAAAACATATTTCTCCATTGACATGAAGGTCAGGTTACTATAACCCTGCCAGCACAGAGTTTCCCCTTACATCAGAATCTGTAGGATACCCCTTACAATGAAAGGGAACTCTTATATAAAGGGGAATGCTGCAGATCATGATGGCTCCAGCTTGGTGGTTCTGGCTTTGTTCTATAGTATCCTCTCCACAGTCCACACAGTCCACACATGTCTGACACATGTCTGACTCCTCCTATGATCCCCCATCCCGGTGGCGCGCCCACTCTTGACTCCCCCTCAGAGACTGCAGACATGATAAAAGACATGATTCAGGAGGTGGACAGAGGCTGCGGATATTATACAGGAGGTGGACAGAGGCTGTGGACATGATACAGGAGGTGGACAGAGGCTGCAGACATGATACAAGAGGTGGACAGAAGTTGCAGACATGGTAGTGTCCTCCTCACCCCCTCACAGTTGCTTCCTCCTCTGTCCACCTTCATATTACCTCTCAACATCAGTGTGTCCTCCTTCTTTGCCCCTTTCACCTAACCACAGGGCAGCACATCAGTGTCCGTTTCTGTCCCCTGCACGGCTTCACCCCCCCAGTAATGTTCTCCTCTGCCCCCTTTTTGCTATCCCCCCACACACAAAGCCACTCTCCTCACCTCTTCTTCGGCTTCTCCTCTGCTCCTCTGCAGTGACGAGTGCAAGAACAAGGGGACTGGCTTCTTTTCAAAAATGGCGCCAGTCAACATCATTACGTTAATGCGCATGCACCGCCCGGCTGAGTGTGTACAAGCTTTCCCAAGCTCAGCTGGCTTCCGAAAGATGCATGTGCAGTTGCATAGTCAGCTTGCAGCCATCTTTTTTACGGGCACCCCAAAAATGTGCTTAAATTCATGGGCTGCCCATAAATTACCAGGCGGTTGGAAAGACAGATACCCATCACCCCTTGCTGTGCACATTTCATTGTTTAGCTAGCTTGTAACAATTTTTTTCTTTGGTTCAGGTAAAATTGTGTCACAATTATGCCATAGTGCATTTTAGCAGAACAGAAGGCACAAAAGCAGCATTAGTTGGATGTTTGATGCACACGTCAAACAAGGACAACACCATTTGTATTGAACACCAGTGTACGATCAAGTTCAGGGATCGTGAATGCTTTGTACATGTAGACCTGTAATACAAGCATACTATAACAATTTATCCCTGCTCATGCTCATTTGCTTTAGTAAATCAGCCCCAATGTGTTTTGAATATTGCTTTTATGTGCAGATCAAAGGAATGTACTTTGATCTTCACAAATTGTCAGTTCCAGCAAGCTAGAAAGTAAAAAAAAAAAAAAAAGAGAAAAGTTATATATTTTTATTTCTAATACTGTTGGGAATTATACCAAAAAGCCTTCTCTCTTCAGGTCTATTGTATCCCACCAATAGGGATGATTAGTTGTGACCTTGGTTTCCTGATGGGGTTTGAAGATTTGCAGTCCTGGTGATATTTTAACAGAATTTGCCCAGGTGACCTTTTTTTAATCCCGTAATAAAAAATGAATGCCTTTTAAAGCTTGTGCAGAAACATAGTCCACAAGCATGATAGAGAAACAATAGTCTTTGTTGAAATTGTCATTTTACGGCAGAAGAAAATCATTGATGTATTTAGCATCATAAGACTGCAATGCCGCGTACACACGATCGGTCAAACCGATGAGAGCGGTCTGATGGACCGTTTTCATCGGACCAAACCGATCGTGTGTGGGCCCTATAGGTTAAAAAAAAGCAATCTTGTTTTAAATTGAACTGATGGGTACCTAACCGATAGAACAAAACCGATCGTTTATAGGCACGTCCATCGGTTTAAAATCCAGGCATGCTCAGAATCAAGTCGACGCATGCTTGGAAGCATTGAACTTCATTTTATTCAGCAAGTCGTTGTGTTTTACGTTACAGCGTTCTGACACCATCAGACCGTTCCCATCGGTTTGACCGATCATGTGTAGGCGGCATAAGGCACAAGGTTTACATGTATGGTCTTTGAACCATCTCCAATAGGCATAGATTGGCCAATAAGGAGCCATTTGGATATGCCAATCTCCTCATAAAAGGATGGATTAAAGCAGCTTTATTGTAAATGTTATAAATTATGTAATAGCTGCGCTACCGCAAACCATGTGTCTAATATCAATCTGTGCAAAAAAAGTGAATGAGTACAAGTTGGGAAGCTGCTTCTATTTCTGTTGTGCAATCACAACCTACTTATGGAATTACCAATATACCAAGATAGTTGCGCTACCCCCTACGCTCTAAACGCTATACAATATAGTGCCACAATTCACAAAGTGCTTCAAAGAATGTGCTCCAATTATTTTACATAAAGGGACTGTGCTCTGTGCTGAAAAGGAGCGCTCTGTAGTTGGTATTGGCAGAATTAGGGGAAGTTGAGCGCAGTATTGTGGTTGTGGATGGTTACTTACCTAGAGAGACTGACCAAAGACATTAAAGTGTTAGGGCCCTTTCCCACTTATGGATCCCGCGAGGATTTGTACCGATCTTATCCGCTTGCTCAGCGGTGATCGCTCCGTTGATCCCCGCTAAGCCAGCAGATGATAGGGTGGTCCCTGCACACTGCGCAGGGACCGCCCTGTCAGATCTCCGCTCTCCCCTATGGAGGGGATCGGATGAACACGGACCGCCTGTCTGTGTTCACCCGATCCGCTCTGCAGACAGATGGAAAAATTGGATTTTCCTCCGTCTGCAGAATCAAACTATAGCGGGGACCGCTGACACCCGCTATCTCATAGGGATACATGTATGTCCCTATTTCATCCAAACACGGATGGATGAAATACGGACATACTGTCCGTACGTGTCAAAGGGCCCTTACTACACCTGCAACAGTAAAATAAGTCTGTATATGCAGTAAAGCATGCTTGTTATACTCACTGTGGAACCTAAGGGGTTAATCCTCTGCATTGCGTAAAAAGGTTGTTTGATCCTGTATGCACAGATCCTTATCTTCTTCCAATGACTCCAAAACATGTCCAGATAAGACACAGTTAGTGGAGTTAAGCTGTGCATGCTAAGTTTGGTGTGAATATTGCTAGAGTTTTTTTTTTTCCTTGGGAGAGTGCCTGTGATCAGCACAGGGCCAATCAGCACTGCCAAGACAGAGGGTCGGGGGGTCCTGCATCCTGATAGGACAACCAGTGCACTAGGAAAAAACCCTCCTACAAGCTTTAACCAGGGAATGATAGAAGTCACAAGACTGCTACTGTATATACTACTGATGAGAAAATGTATTTAGCAGTTTATATTTACTAAAATGATTGCATTTCCATGTTATGTTTACTGTGAAAAAAACAGATAAAGTGCATGCAGGGTCCTCGGTTTATTGACACAGTTTGACCTACCCCAGTTTATACTTAAGAGGTCAACAACTAGCATTGAGTTTGCTTCGAGAGTAGTGACAGGAACTGTCAATTTTCCTTTTCAGCACGGAGTATAGGGGGCAGTGCAGCTATCTTTGTCGGTGATTTTATCTTGTAAATGTGTTGAGGCTATTGCAGGGAATGAATACGTAGAGATATCAAACTGCATAAGAAGAAAATGTAAGTTGGTTAGCAAACTGTACTTGCTGAGGTGCCCTACCTTTGTGTTTACTGTACTTAATTTAGCTAGTAACAAGTTAATTGGAGGACAGCAGTTACTTTTTATTACTGGAGGTGGTATCTGGTATTTTGGAGTATATTTATTTTAGGGAATATTGTGTTTTGTTTTATGTTGATAATGCATGCTCAAATTGCAGCATTCAATTGTTGATGACCTTTTGTTATTTGAGTTGCCTTTTGTCCATAATATGCTGATGCACCAAAACAATGTGCACTTACATTATATAACTCACTTATCATCGACCTATCGCCAAAGTAAAAAGAAAATTGAGGTCCCAGCTAGGCAGAATCAGTGGGGCCTACACCTGGAAAGTGTATCGGACACCCTGAGACTTCACTTAAAGGATACAGCCTGCATTCTCTCAATATCAGGCATCTGGAAGAAGCTGAATGGGCATAGCTGCTACTCTACCTCATTAGTACTGCTTTGCTGAAAGATTCTGGTGACTGTGAGCTATTGGGATTGCTGGACAATGTGGTTCTTCTCCTGAAAGGTACATACTAACCAGTCCCCATTAGTTTTGTGGAAAGACTTTCCACTAGGTGTGGGCTAAGTAGTTCCTCTTGTGAGAGGTTCATACAGTAGTCATCTCTAGTTTTCCATGGGAGCACCATCCTCTGAACCTGGGTCAAGTAGTTCTCCTCTTGAGGAGTACACACCTCTGGCCTCTATTAGGCCCCTTTCACATTGGACCCGTAGCTGCGTTGGCGGTATATCGCCGCTAAAAATAGCGGCGCTATACCGCCGGGATTGCCGCGGGAATCAGCCGCTAGCGGTGCGGTATTAACCCCCGCTAGCGGCCGATAAAGGGTTAATACCGCCCGCAATGTGCCTCTATAGAGGCGCATTGCGGGCGGTATTGCCGCGGTTCCCATTGTTTTCAATGGGAAGGAGCGGGGAAGGAGCGGTATACATGCCGCTCCTCTCACCGCTCCAAAGATGCTGCTGACAGGAGATTTTTTTGTCTCCCGCCAGCGCATCGCCTCAGTGTGAAAGCCCTCCGGCTTTCACATTGAGTCTGCAGTGCAGGAATTTTTCAGGCGGGATAGCAGCGCTATTTTTAGCGCTTTACCGCCTGAAAAACTCCTCAATGTGAAAGGGGCCTTAGTCTCTCATTTGAAGATTTTTTTTTCTGAGCTGAGCAGAAAAACTGTTCCTAAAGTCAGTAATATAAAGAAGATTGTCCTCTTGTTTCTGTTAGTGGTTCTTGAGATACCCATACTACCCTACACCCCATCCAATGTATTTAACAATTGTAACCAGGTCCTCTATTACGGATGCTTTGCAGGACATTCATTGATGTAATGTAAAGTATCAAGCTAAGCAGTTCCTTTATTCCGCCACATGATGAGTATGCTAATTGCCTGGACTCAGGGGTGGACTGACAACTCATGGGGCCCCTGGGCAATAGAAGATTATGGGGCCCCTGGGCTTAAGATGGCCACCACGCCAGGAGGCATTGCATAGGCAGGGCAGCTAAAATCTCAGGATTTTCACAACCAAAGCATGTCGGTTTTGGACATATCAGGGACAGATGTAAAAAAAACACAGATTTTTACATACTGTCCCTGGTTTTATTGAGCCTGGCAACCCTGATGGGGCCCCCTAGTGGCATGGGGCCCTTGGGCAGTGCCCGAGAGTCCCAATGGTCAGTCTGCTCCTGCCTGGACTAGTTTTAAGCAACAGTAATGCTGGGAGCATAGTTACTGGGCTGCATCCATGACACTGTATTGGCTGAGGTTTGAACAACAAGCCCCATACAGCCAGAGAACAAGTGGGCAAAACAAATATCTGAAAAATAGCAGGAGTTCTAGGCACCAGACACAGCCACCAGTGGTGGTACCCTGGTTTGCAGAGGGGAGAGATAGAGAGAAACAGCCAACTTCCCCACTGCCGCTAAACTTCAGTGCTATCCACAGCTGCACAGTGACTGCCATAGGGAAACTGGCTTCCCACACACTACTTCTGCCAGTTTTGCTGCACAGTGACCGCCACAGTGACCGCCATGGAGGATCCAGGGTGGCCAATTACCATGTCCAGCCTGAGCCACTGCCCACCCTCTGAGCCCCCTAGTGTTTCCCAATACAATGCACCAGCTTGTGCTACCATCTATCAAGCTGTCACCAGTGATCCAATGCATCGCAGACACTGCACCAACCTGCATTGCCATTTATCAAGCTGACACCAGTGATCCAACACTCTGCAAACACTGCACCAACCTGTATTACCATGTACCAAGTTTCCACCAAAATGAAGGACTCAGGTGAGTAAAACAGGGGGACTGGGGTGCAGGTCAGTGTCAGAAGTTTTTTTACCTTAATGCATTAAGGTGAAAAAATGTGAGGGTTTAGTTACAACCCCTTTAAGTTACACTCACATCCCCTTCAGGGAGTTAAGCCACTCAAATATCCCTCAACTATGCCTAGTTAGCCTGTAGTCTTCCATCCTGACCTTACATCTGCCTTAACCTACAATGCATATCTGACTACCACTACATTGTGTGCAGAATGACCAACTTTCATCAAGTGCACCAACAGCACAAGGACCCCACTGTTGCCGGCAGATGATCAATGCTGAGGACTAGAGATGGCCTGGTGGTTCGCCCGGCGGTCGTTTCGCGGCAAACTTTGCTTGTTCGCGGTTCGCCGAACAGGCGGACATCTGGCGATATTCGCGTCTATCCGCAATTTTACATTGAGAAGAACTTTGACCCATGACACATCCATCAGGTGGTACAGGACAGCCAATTGAGACATTTCAGCACATGGACATACCCCCTACCTTATAAATAGACCTGATCTGGTGGCCATTTTACATTCTGCTTTGTGTCAGTATAGGGAGAGGTTGCTGTGTGGAGCAGGGACAGGTTGTATTGAAACAGATCGCTAGCTAAAAGGTCCACAAAAGTCTTTTTAAGGACTGGTATAGGTGTACTATTGTTTGGTGTGCAGTATATAGGGGTGTAATACACTTATAATATACTTTCAAACATAGAAAGCATATTATAGTGGATTCGTACTGTGCACTGGGCAGCATTGTGACTGGTGTATTTGGGTACTGCAGAATGTTTTTTTTCTGTTTTGCTGCTTTCCCTCTTCCTCTTGCTACACACAGTGACAAACAATACTGGAACAAAAAGTTTTATAACTGGTGCGATAAACCAGTGGCCCCCCAAAACGACAGATTGAAGCAGGGTGTTATATAAAAATATACTTTCATAATAGTGTATTTGGGTACTACAGAATTTTTGCCTCTTTCGCTGCGTTACCTCTGCTACACACAGTGACAAAATTTACTGAAAAAAAAGTTTTATAACTGGTGCGATAAACCAGTGCCCCCCAAAACGACAGACTGAAGCGGGGTGTTGTCAGGGATCGGATGGGAGACTGATTTGATGAGGTCAGCCTCTCTTATATCTCCTGTCCTGGCTCCCCTGAAGGTGAGACAGAGAAAGCCGAAGGAAAGAGGGACACGAGTGCCTGAAGAAGGAGGTCCCGGGAGAATAGCTTGGCAAGGTTCAGTGGCCTGGAGTAGACTGTGATGAGCTGAGCAGGAATCGGAAATAGGCAGTCAGGTAACCGAGAGTTAACAGCAACCAGGAACATAGACAGGAGCGAGGTCTCAGGGATAGCCAGGTTCGTCAGTAGGCGGGCAATGAGGTACCAAATCTTAGACAGAGCCAGAGTCAGGATGGGAGCCAGGTCAGAGAGGGGCAACAGTACAGGAACAGAACACAGAGCCAAGGTCAAGAGCAAGCCGGGTCTAAATACTGGGAGGACACACAGGATCAGAGCAGGATTCAGGAACACAGCTGAAGATCATTCAGCTAAGAACAAGTGCCCCAGACTCTCTTTAAATAGGCTGTCTGGCGCCAAAGAGAATTAGGCTCGTACGTGTGCATGTGTGCTCACAAGCGCACCCGCGATTGTGGGCTCTGGCGCGCATGCGCGCGCCTGTTCGTCGTTCTATGGCAAAGGCTATGTGCTTGTGCACGTCTGTGTGCAAAACGTCTCACAGGAATTCCCTGACAGGTGTTATATAAAAATATACTTTCATAATAGTGTATTTGGGTACTGCAGAATTTTTGCCTCTTGCGCTGCGTTACCTCTGCTACACACAGTGACAACATTTACTGAAAAAAATGTTTTATAACTGGTGCGATAAACCAGTGGCCCCCCAAAATGACAGATTGAAGAGGGGTGTTATATAAAAATATACTTTCATAATAGTGTATTTTTTTTTTTTTTCTGTTTTGCTGCTTTACCTCAGCTACACACAGAGACAAAAGTTACTGAAAAAAAGTTTTATAACTGGCCTGATAAACCAGTGGCCCCCCCAAAATGACAGATTGAAGCGGGGAGTTATGTACCTTCTTCCACATATACTGCGCTTCTCTAGAGACTTTTGTCACAGGGTCATTTAAAAAATGACAGGCAGAGGAAGAGGCACTTACAGTAGTATACAAAAAATGTGTTTTTATTGTAGGAACACTGTGGCACCAGTCATTCTTAAAGTGGGATTCCGGGCATAGTTTTTTTTTTTTGCAATCCACAATACATTACATTCAATATTCTTTTACAATTATCAAAGAAACACGATCGGTACATAAAACAGTGTAAACACTTACCTGATATCTGCTCAATGATCTTGTGGCCGTTTCCATGTTAGCTGTGGGCATGAGAAGCCCAGTTCCTGTGTCTTCCTGGATTTCCCTAGAGAGGTGCATGCTGGGATTTTTAGGCACAGTAATGCCCAGAGACTCCTGGGAAATGGACAGGACAGACAATGGGGTCCTAGTTCCACTGCAGACTAGGAACTAGTTCCACCGCGGACTAGGAACTAGTTCCACTAAGTCCTAGTTCCACATCGGACTAGGGACTAGGCAGATTACAAAATCTGCCTAGTAACAGCCATATACAAGTGAGTAAAACATCTTTTTTTAAGATTTTTTTTTTTACATTAAAGGCAAGATGTTAATAAAAAGTTTATTTTTAGGTTTGAACTCTGCTTTAAAGTATTAGTTAGTTAGTTAGATAGTTACTATTAGTTAGTTAATGAAAAGGTAAGTTAACGCTGTACAACCCCGCTAGTCCCCACTGTACTTTATCTGCTGTAAAATTATTGATAATTTTCCACCCTGGCTGATCAACTCAGTTTGAGTCTAAATTGCTCAGAAGGAATAGCACTGATAGCATTACACATTGATCAGAAAAACCCGAAGAGCGTGTGGTCACCATTAGTCTAGGTTAACATCTATGCGATTGTGCATAGAGGTGCATTTTTATCTATGTTTTTGGCAGCCCGATAACATGCATAGATTGCCTAATGTAAAGAAAAACATCCAATACAATACATGCACTTTTTTTAATGCATTTTACCAAAATGCATGGTAATAACTTATCATGCTTTGTGGTGTGCTAAAACGCACAAAAGTGCTGCACAGAGAAGAGGGAGAAGGGCAGGGATTTCAAATCCTTGGACTGCTGAATTAGCTGCATAGGCTCTGACAGATCAGCTTCCCCAGAGGTAAGTACATCAGGGACCAGGAGGGTTGGGAGAGTATATGGTGTTAGTACACCTTTTCTTTTTCTTTTTTTAAGGTGAACTAACACTTTGAGGCAACCCAATGCAACCTGCTAATGCATGTGCATTTTGGTGCAATTAAAAAAAAAAAGTGCTTTTCTTTTTATTGGGCAATCTATGCGTGTTAATGGGCTGCCCAAATCATGCAAAGAAATTCACCCCTATGCATATGCGTTGCCGAATTGCATAGCTGCGAACTTAGACTAATGGTGGACACACTCGCTTAGATTTTTTTCTGGTCGGTATGCAATGCTATACCTTCTGATCAAACTCAGTCTAATGCCTGGTACACACAATAAGATTATCGGACGAATATGCTTATCTCAGTTTGAATCTGATGAGTTTACTAAAGCCACGGAAACTTGCGTAGGACAGAATAAAAATTCGGAAGTGATGCCATGTGTTGTAATGCATTTAAATTGCATTTTCGAATGACAGCTGTACTGATTAAACAAAAATCATACAAAAAAATAAGTTATGCCTGTCCCATCAAATAATATCGGATGAACTGTCCTGATCGGCTCTCGGAAGCTCTATATTAACGATCAGATTATCGCACGATCGCTCCAAAATCTGTATTTGTCATACGATTTTATGATCGTGTGCTTAATGCCGCGTACACACCATCACTTTATGTGATGAAAAAAAACAACGTTTTTAACCACTTAACGCCTGCCGCACGACTATTTACGTCCGCAAAATGGCACGGACAGGCAGAAGGGCGTATATATACGTCCTTGCCTTCTAGCGGGTGGGGGGTTCGATCGTGATCCCCCCCCCCCCGCTGCGTGTGGTGGGCGGATTCCCTCGGGGAGCGATCCGGGATGACGGCGCGGCTATTCGTTTATAGCCGCTCCGTCGCGATCGCTCCCCGGAGCTGAAGAACGGGGAGAGCCGTATGTAAACACGGCTTCCCCGTGCTTCACTGTGGCGGTGCATCGATCGTGTCATCCCCTTTATAGGGGAAACACAATCGATGATGTCAGACCTACAGCCACACCCCCCTACTGTTGTAAACACGCACTAGGTGAAGCCTAACACGTTCAGCGCCCCCTGTGGTTAACTCCAAAACTGCAACTGTCATTTTCACAATAAAGAATGCAATTTAAATGCATTTTTTGCTGTGAAAATGACAATGGTCCCAAAAATGTGTCAAAATTGTCCGAAGTGTCCGCCATAATGTCGCAGTGACGAAAAAAATCGCTGATCGCCGCCATTAGTAGTAAAAAAAATAAAAAAAAATAAAAATGCAATAAAAATATCCCCTATTTTGTAAACACTATAAATTTTGCGCAAACCAATCGATAAACGCTTATTGCGATTTTTTTTACCAAAAATAAGTAGAAGAATACGTATCTGCCTAAACTGAGGAAAAAAATAATTTTTATATATGTTTTTGGGGGATATTTATTACAGCAAAAAGTAAAAAATATTGAATTTTTTTCAAAATTGTCGCTCTATTTTTGTTTATAGCGCAAAAAATAAAAACCGCAGAGGTGATCAAATACCACCAAAAGAAAGCTCTATTTGTGGGGAAAAAAGGACGCCAATTTTGTTTGGGAGCCACGTCGCACGAGCGCGCAATTGTCTGTTAAAGCGACGCAGTGCCGAATTGTAAAAACGCCTTTGGGCATTTAGCAGCATATTGGTCCGGGGCTTAAGTGGTTAAAAACATCACTTTAAATGACCGTGTGTGGGGGAAAACGTCGTTTTATGTCTTGTGAAAAACGACAAAAAATAATTGAAGCATGCTTCAATTTTATGTGTCGTTTTTCAAAACGTCGTTTTTTACTTCACAAAAATTGACCGTGTGTAGCAAAAAACGACGTTTAAAACAACGTTTTTACACCCGCGCATGCCCAGAAGCTAGTTATGAAGCGAGCTTCAATGGAAAAATGTGGTGAACGTAACCTCGCTTTGCTAGAGCATTGTGAAAAAACGATGGTGTGTAGGCAACTTCGTCTTTGAAAATTGAAGTTTCAAAAACGTATTTTTTTACTTCACAGAAAATTTCGTTTTTTTTTCATCACATAAAGTGATGGTGTGTATGCGGCATTAGAGCCAGGGTAGAAAACGATCGATCATTTTACAGAAATCAGCAACACTGAGATACTTCATTCTTAAATACCATTGTATTTCTATCAATCAGGTTATGAAATTACATAGGGGAACAGAGATGCAATTATTAACTTAATGATCATATATTAACAATCAATTGAAATCCACTTCCCTGCATGTAGAATGTCAATCAATTGGGTTGTTGATTATACTGTAGATCGATCATTCCTATCGAAAGAGATTAATCGGATAAAAAAAAATCATCATTTATTGACGTGTTTATGGCCACCATAAGTGACAGTGGTTAACTAGTGAACAGTGTTTAAAACTTTGTTAAGAAAAAAAAAAATGATTTTGATGAAAATAGCAGCAGAAAATCACATCCATGATACTGATTTATTTATTGGATCTCTGTAATCCGGCAGCACTAGGCAAGAAGCAAATGATACAGTAATGTATGAGAAAATAGTGAACGGGCATGCTTCCCGCAGCTACATGATTTGTGTTGCCTTAATTACAATTTAGTCTAAGAATCAATCTTTTCTTCCACCCACCTACCAACGGTGAAGTGGAAAATGCAGTCATAACAGAGAATGTAAGCTCGCCGCAGAAACAAAGCTTTTCAGGCAAATTGCATGAGGGCAGCCAGGGGGCATCAAAGTCACAGTACTATTTAGACAGATCCGAGATATTTCCCGCTCACATACAGAGCTTTCTTCTCCCCTTGCTCTTTTTTTATTCACCTTGCATACAAGGCTGACAATCCTTTATGCAGCTATCGATATCTGGCAAATATTGATGCCTTCAGTGCCTTACGTATATTGTCACCATAGTGAATTGTTTTGCAGAAGGGTTTCTAACTCAGGCGGGATCAATGCAACCTTGAAGTTACTTGTAAATTCTTCAATGTAACTGGAAACCGCAATCAATCACCAAATACTTTGGGGGTCATTTGTCAAAGTTTGCCAGGTGCAAAAACATTGCATTAGTCCTAACAACTGTACATTGACCGGGCAAAGCTGAAAAATTAGGTAAAAAATTTGTCCTGAACCTTCTGTACTGCTGAAAAATGATTTGCTACCCTCCAGAAACTCCTGCAGCATGATATGGCAGGGCATCCCTGTTTAATTTATAGAAACAATATGTGAAAGGGGGAAGGGGGGGGGGTGGGTTGAAAGAAAAAAGCAAATTGCAAAGTGCAGTAAGCTATAACAACTAATGAATATATTTTCTTAAAGTAGGATTGCCTACTGTGATGAAAATGCAACCTGATAACTATAGGGATTAATGCACTTTACAGATTATGCCGCGTACACACGATCGGTCAATCAGATAAGAACAGTCTGATGTGTAGGCACCATCGGTTATTTATCCATCGGTTAAAAAAATTTAAATTTGTTTTAAAATTAACCGATGGATACCTAACCGATAGAAAAAAAAACGATCGTTTGTAGGCACGTCCATCGGTTAAAAATCCACACATGCTCAGAATCAAGTCGACGCATGCTTGGAAGCATTGAACTTTATTTTTTTCAGCACGTCGTTGTGTTTTACGTCACCGTGTTCTGACACGATCGTTTTTTTAACTAATGGTGTGTAGGCACGACTGATCATCAGTCAGCTTCATCGGTTAACTGATGTAAAAATCCATCAGACCGTTCTCATCGGATTGACCGATCGTGTGTATAGGGCATTAGAGTTCTTTTCACACTACTTTGTTAAAAAAAAATAAACACTGATTTTTTTAATTGAGTGATTGGTTTAGGATTCTTATTGCTCTCTGGGTCATCAGTGTGAAAATCTTCCTTTATTGCAGCATGGTCTTGTCTAGATTTTAAGCCAGTTTGCTTCTGTCACTGGTTTGCAATTTCTCTATGCATTTCCACGAAGAATCCACTAGAAGGCATATTATACAATATTTCTGTGCCCTACATTCTCTAACGTAATCTCTAAAGCAATATATGTCAACAGCATGCAAATGTAGATAAGCAAAAAATGCTGAGCTTAGCCTACCGCAGCCTTATCATTGTCGAGAGCAGATCGCCCCTGAGGTTCCAGGATGACAGAGAAGACCTCATGGAGAATTATAAAATTGGGAGCATCTAACCCCTAGCAATGAATGATAAAAGTAGTTACTTATAGTTTTCACTGTTCCCCTATTTTATTCCTGGCCCGCCAGGGTGTCTGGCTGTTGCTTGTGAAGCCTTCAGTGCTCTGTGATGTGCAGTAGGGAACAGGCTGGGTTTTCTCTACCTGTGTGGAGCATTGAAACTCACTGGTGTCACTCATAATGTATAGGCACTCCCACACACAGGTTTAGGCTTGGGAACATTCATCAGCCAGCCACATTGTTCATGCCAGGGCTAATACAGGGCCTTAGTGTCCAAATAAATCCAAGTGCCTTCAATATGCTGTGAATAACTCTTTGCAATCCATGCAATAGTTAATACAAAGTGTCTCTATAATTTCCACATAGAAATTGATCCCAAAATTGCAGTGCTGCAACAAAATAATTCTTCACACCCGATACAGGGACAAAGGATGTGCTCTCACGTTAATCCTTTGACT
Source organism: Rana temporaria (assembly GCF_905171775.1). Classification (NCBI taxonomy): domain Eukaryota; kingdom Metazoa; phylum Chordata; class Amphibia; order Anura; family Ranidae; genus Rana; species Rana temporaria. The sequence continues at coordinate 556,602,350 of NC_053489.1, forward strand.
TACACATAAATATAGGTCCAAATGCGCTGTCCCTAATAAAGGGATAATAAGGAATGCCCCCTCAAGTCTGGCGCATGCTTCACTTGCCCACTTAGATATTCAAGGTAATTGTGCTTTTAAATCCTCCACTGTATCGCTGCGTATCTCTGCAAAGTAAACTCATGCCCGTACACACAATCGGCTTTCCCGTCGGAAAAAGTACGGTGAGGGCTTTTGGTCGGGAATCCCAACCGTGTGCATGCTCCATCTGACTTTTTCCAACGTAAAAACTTCCGGAAAAAGATAGAGAGCAGGATCTCTATTTTCCCAACGGAAAATATTCCTAGCGGAAAAAAGGTTGTCTGTATGGAATTCCGACGGGAAAAAAAACATGCATGCTGGGAAACAATTTGACGCATGTTCGGAAGCATTGAACTTCTTTTTCTCGTTTAGTTGTAGTGTTGTACGTCACCGCGTTCTTAACGCTTGAAAGTTCAGAGATCTTTTGTGTGACCGTGTGTATGTAAGACAAGCTTGAGCGGAATTCCGTCTGAAAAACCATCCAACTTTTTTCTGACAGGAAATCTGGTCGTGTGTACGGGGCATAAGAGCCAACATGGGTACCACTATAGTGTAGTAGATTGAATCACCAGTACATTTATAAAAAAAATACACTTGCATTGAAATGAGATAAAATCGCAGTGAATAGCAAGCAATCTTTCGAGACAGCAGTACCTCCGGTCCTCCGATCTCAGTGGCACCTAGTTTTTCCATATCACCACACATCACTTGACTTTATCAGGGGATTGATTAGGTAATGTATGGCAAGCTTTTTACAGGCCTCTTTATTTACTTGTTATAGCTACGCGACTGAAGCCTAGAGATCCTTGTAAGCAGGTTGAACAGCCTCTTCTATAGGGAGAGCTTACTCACAGTCAAAGCTATCCAGATGCTGTAGCATCGGCCTGTCCACTACATATACAGATAGATGATATTCACCAGAGGAATATGAGAGAAAGTAATTAGCGGTATTTCTAGATCACTTGTATCTATCATATCTATCACTTCCAAAATGAACCATATAAATAATGATCAATCCCAACACAATCCATACTGTAACATACATGGCGATGGAGCCCAAAGTGTAGAAGAAGACCTCTCTTACAGCTCTGGCTCAAGAGCCCTGGTAATGTAACGGAATGGCAGAGCACAGCATAGCACAAGTGCCTGATAGGACTTCTGCTTGAGAGCGCCGATGTGCATCGGAATGCACAGGAGACAGCTGGCTGGTAGCAGGCAGGCAGAAGAGCAGGAACTGATGACAGGCACAGCTACGTCTGGATCAGGTGTAAGGAGAAGATCTAAGACAAGATCTAGGAAAAGGTCTGACAGTCCAGGTCGGCAAGGCAGAAGAGTAGTCAGCAGTTAGGCTGGGTGCGGTAACAAACAAGTCCGATGAGCAAAAGGATAAGGAAGAAGCATAGTCCAGGTGTGAGCCAGGGGTCGGTGCAGGTAGAGTTCAGGCAAAGTCAGGAGCAGATCGGGTCAGCAATGAATGAACGATACAGGAACAGATGCTTCAGAAAAGTAATAGACCAAACAGCACTGACATAAGACACCAATGCAGTTTAAATAGCCCACCTGTTGCCAATGCGCACTTCTGCACATGCATGCTCATGAAGCTGTGTGCACGATCGTGTATGCACACCCAATAAATGGCCTTTAACATGGTTAACCAGAACCATGCACCTGCGCACATGTATGCGTCTTCCCCAACACATACCCAATGTGGGTAATAATCTAATTATATTAATGATCATATATCTGCGTGATTGATCGTTATTACATAAAACAAAGTGCCAGTTAATTATAAAACATCAATACTATGAAAAAAATCTTACATGAATATATGAAAAGATAAATGAAAAGATAAATATAAGAAATTAAAAATTAGAATTGCAAAATATTATTGTAAAACCCCTTTCATTATAGACATTAACATATACCTACCAATATAACTACTAATCCTTACCTGCGAAATTGTATGCAAATCATTATTATAACTGGATGTAGATGTAAAGAAAATCTTAAAAAACAAAAACCTTACTTAGTTTCAGGAAAAACAGTTACATTTCAAATAAAGACCTTTGAAGTAAAATAGAGTCAGTGCCCAAGTATGCAGTCTGATCAGTGCCCATATGCAGCCTCTTCATTGCCCATCAATGCAGCCTGATTAGTGCCCATCTGCAGCCTTACCATTGCCAGATTACACAGAGGGATCTTCTGTTTTCTCAGTGCTGTCACACACAATCCCACCTCCTGGAAGGCTTCTATGATAGACAGAACATTGGTTCAATGTTGGGACACTTGACGTCTATCCTATGAGCAGTCCAGGAGGCAGGACTGTGTGTGACAGAGCGCCGAGTAAACAGGAGATCCCAGCTATGAGTAATCAGAACACAATCGCTCATTGTGCAATTTCCCAGCATAAGAAATGTATTAAAAGAACAGTATTCTACTCACAAGTAAAATGAATACATCAGGCATTCAGAAATTATCGTCCTGCACCCCGACAGGCATGCTCATGTCACTGTTATGTTCTCCAACCCAATGTAAGTTTCAACTCAATAGACCTTGTCACAGAAGGAATCAATGCCGGCCCAAGACATTGTGCTGCCTGGTACCAAGAATGAAATGTTGCCCCCCCCCCCCAAAAAAAAAATTACGCCCACCAAAATGCCCCCACATCCATTATTTTATATCATGATAACTAAAGTGGACCTATCATGGCTCTATACATGTATATAGGAGTATAAAAAGGACCTGTTACGGCTCTATTCATGCAAAAAAAAACACAGTGGAGAGGAGAGTGGAACGGGAGGAGCGGTCGGGCGGCAATTAGCCCCACAGTGGAGTGGAGAGTGGAGCTGGCGGAATGGGATGGCGTGCAGGCAGGAAATTTGCTACCCGCCTGAAAGTGCTGCCTGGTACAATGGTACCATCGGGTCCCATGGTAGGGCCGGCTCTGGAAGGAATGGAGATGATGGCATCACAAGTGCAAAAATTGATATTTGCATTAGGTTGATACATATAAATACAGTATATCAAAAGGCAGCACTACATATACATAAAATATTAAATCATAAACCAACTAAAGTGCAATTAAGTTAATACAACAAATTAATTTTGCAATGTGCTTGTGAAACAAAGTCCATACGTTCATTCAGAAATATGGTGATTAGTAATGTTTCTTAAAGGGATACTATAGGTTCCTTTTTCATTTTTTTTAAATAATAAACATGTCACACTTACCTCTACTGTGCAGCTCGTTTTGCACAGAGTTGCCCCGAACATCTTCTTCTGGGGTCCCTCTGCGACTCTTGGCTCCTCCCCGCATCAGATAACCCCCTAAGAGAAGCGCTCTCCCAGGGGGGTTACCTTGTGGTCATACTTTTGAGTTATACACTTGGCATCCATAAATGCCAGGTGTATGAATCGGTCCCACCCAACAGTACCCACGTCATTGGATTTCATTGACAGCAGCGGGAGCCAATGGCTGCGCTGCTATCAATCTTTCCAATCAATGTCAGCACTCCGTGGAGAAGAGGATGCCGGGGATGCGCCGAGCAGGTGAACTGGCTCAGGAAAGTAAAATGGGGGAGCTGGGAGACCGGTAATTGCCAGTTGTTTTTTCACCTTAATGTATAGGATGCATTAAAGCGGAGTTCCGGCCACAATTTCACTTTTTAAATATAAATACCCCTGTAATACACAAGCTTAATGTATTCTAGTAAAGTTGGCCTGTAAACTAAGGTCCGTTTTGTTAGGTTGTTACAGCATTTAGACACTTTATAAAATAGAAATTGACTGGGGCCATTTAAAGTGTGGGCATCATGAAGCCAGACTGTATGACTTCCTGGATTTCAGCCTTGCAGATCTCGAACATGCTCAGTGCTGCACAAGCAGTGTCAGATCAGGTTTCAGCACCTGTGCTGTCCAAATCACATGATTCTTTGAGACTGGGGAGTGCACAGACTCCTGGAAAGTTGCACCCACTACATTCCCAGGAGTCTGTGCGGTGTAGGTTAGGAATCATTAAGCACCTAGGTGCAGGAAGTGGGACGATTAACTATTCTGCCTAGCAACAACACTTTGAAGGCATCTAAAAAAAAAAAAAAAAATCGTAAAGGACTAATGATTTTTTTAAAAAACTACTGATGTAATGTTATATTTATGGGTGGAACTCCACTTTAAGGTGAAAAAACACAAACATTTACAACCCCTTTAAGTGAAAGTCTATGTATTTGAGTAAAAGTTTCCCCACACTTCCACTTCCTGTTAAGAATAAAAGTGCTTCCACCACCATGTGTCATCACTCAGGGAGGCCTCTTATCACTCTTAGCAGATCCAATGGAAAATTATATTATAAATAGTCAGACAGCGCTCAAGTAAATTACACCACTGTGTGTCCCGATCTCCAATCTCCACTGAGATCCTCTCATCCACCATGTATTGTCACCACCGAAAAAATGGATACAGATTTATTGTGAAAAAAGTAAGAACCATTTTTTTTTTATTAATATGCAATAGTGCACATGCTCAGAATATACAAAAACAATTGTAGCTTTAACAACAGCAGCTATTCCAATGTAGCAGGCTGAAAATAAACTGTGCTGGGCTCCTGACTCCAGTCGGCAAGCGTGCATGATCACATCACAGCCACCTAGTGTGTTTCATTGGAAATTATGTTGTTTGAGGATAGGCTAGCATTTTGTGATTTTTGATCTTTTGTGTGGATTTCTTACATTGCATTCAAAGTAATACATACAGTATACCTTACTGAGAGAAAGGTATAACAAATTATCTGTATATGTAGTGGACAGGCAGATGATGCAGCATATGGATGGCTCCTCCTAAGATCTCGCTATAGTGGAGGCTGCCAGACCTGAGAAGGGGCATTCCTTATTATCCTTTTATTGGGGACAGTGCATTTGGACCCATATATATTTGTAGGTCAAAAGACTGAGGTGAGAGCACATCCTTAGTCACTGTGTCGGGTGGTTGACACAGAGTGTAAAGAGTTTTTTGTTGTAGCATTGGGATTGTGGGATCAATTTCTATGTGCACTATAATCACTCTTGCATGCATTGCGAAAAGATTTCATGGCAAATTGCTGGAACTTGGATTTATATGGATAATTATGCATGTACTGTATAGTATATACAATTATCTGCACAGACACGGTTCAAGTTTTTTCATTCATTTTTATTCATATTATCAGCAGCACAGCACATTTATTATTCTATAGTATTTGGTTAGGTGGTGAACACACTGTGGTGAGTGCAGCAGTTAAACAAGGGTTTTAATTATCACTTGTCTGAGTGGCATATCATATGTTTTTTTGGGGGGTTAATAATATAAGGCCTACTACAGAACACCTCTGAAACTTCTGTGTGCCTCATAGTCTGCATGTGTACCCATATGCTGCCAGCCTCTCTGTCTTCAAGAGCTACCTTGTGTTTCCAGCTTGTCTTTGTGTGGCTCCTCTTGCACCCAAGTGTCTCAAAGTACAGCCCTGTGACTGCAGCACGCCTCTGTGCACCACTGCACCTCTATGTTTTGAAGTCTATCCCGGTGCCACCAGCTTGTCTCTGTGTCTTCAAGAGCTACCCTGTGCCTCCAGGAAGTGAAACCCTGTGCTTCTTGTACCCTCGGTGCACCTCCTTGTGTCCAAGTGGTGTCATCTACCTCTGTGTCTCTCACAGTAGATATGGACCACAGTCCGTGACAGTTTTACTTTTGCAAATATGTGCAAATCTCTTTGAAGTAAATTCTACATTGCCCTTAGGATAGGGTGACCAGACATCCCCAGTTTCAGGGGACAGTCCCCTGATTGAGGACATTGTCCCTGGACCAAGTCTGTCCCTGGTTTTGTCCCCAGATTGGATTTAATAGGGGGCAGGGGCAATTTCAAAGACAATCAGTGCAGAATTAAAAATATTTAATTAAATAAAAAAAATAGAATTACACCCCCCCGCTCCACCGTGCCTACTAGCATAGGAGGGTTGTATTTTTCCCATTATCTGTGCCCCTTTCTGATGATCATGTGCTGGTCGGAGCCGAGGGAATATTTCTTCAGTTTCGGGCGCATGCCCATTCAGCTTTGCTCGCATGTTCTTCTGCCTTGGCTCAAATCCTGGCCATTCACCTGCCTATCTCCTTGCCTTCCCTGGTGGAGTGATCTTCCTCCGCTCCCCATCCAGTAGTAGCCGGGGCCAGAAGAGTAAGACTTGAGAGGCTGTCAGGCGGGCGGCGACGGGCAGAGAGTCGCTGATTGTTGCCATTACTAGTAAAGAAAAAATATGTCCCAGGATTTCATTTTAAAAATCTGATCACCTTACCTTAGGAGCCATACCTGTGCCATTTAGTATACTCATAAAAACACATTGCAGTTGAAGAATAAAAAACTGTTAAAAAGAAGAACCATAGGAGGAGAAACAAAATAAGATAAAATTGCTTTGGTATCTTTTTAACTAAACTTTGTATCTGTGACCAAGCTAGTTTTAGTTCAAGGTTCTCTAAGTCCATGGACAGTACATGGAGTGGTGCAAAGCAGGCCTTCAGCTAAACAGCTGCTTCCTACTTCTGTTGGAGCCTCTGTGTTATTTGTCTTGTTAACTCGCATTGCACTTGCCATGCTGTTTTCACTGAAATTATAATCTTTTTGTGGCACCCTCTTTCTTTTCCTAAAAAAAGAATTTACAGCTGTGTTCTGTATTGCTGATTTGTTTTTCTTTGTGCACTCATGAACTGACAAGTCATTTTTATGTATGTTATCTTTGAACACAATTTGGCAATCAGTGGTATCATGACAATAGGCTGGATACTAATTATGAACAAGGAAACAGGATCTACAGGTGTCTGTAAAATGACTTTCATGTTACAAGGTCAACTCAGGATGACCTTTCATTACGTCTTTATGTAATTGCCTTCTAAATGGCTGTTTATATGGTATATCTGTCTTTGAAATGGCTGACTGAGTAGAGACACAATCTACACTCTACCAAACAGCTAGTCTTCATATATAAGATGCAAAGTTGTAGACAGATGACAGATTTATTGTCACTAAAGTGCTACAACCATACTGCTTCTCAGGGGGGAAAAAAGAGCACCGAAAATTTCCCTTTTTTGCTTAACTACATGAAGAACCACAGTTTCTCAATACAGCCTGCATTTTAAGAATCCTGTAATCTTGCAGTGTATAGCAGAGAGTGGATATCAGAGAGTGGTTTTACACGAACAAGCAGAGAACTGAAGAGAGTAGACTGCCACAGAAAGTATAAAGACATAAGATAATTGTTGATAATATTGGATAAGGAAATGGGCATATGTCTATAGGTGATATGTGACTTCTTCAGATGCATGTTGGCTGAGCTACCTTTTTCAGAAATAAAGCTGGCTGAAAAATTGTGTAAGCTTATTCCAAAATCATTCCAATAAATGGCTAATAGTGGCCAAAGTAGAGAGGGGATGTCAAAGTATACTAACCTATGGATAACAATAAGCAAATACGTGAAAATAAAATATTTGCATAGTGTATAAGTGAACTGGAAGCCTAGGATGAGGGGAGGCAGGAGGGGTGCGGCCCTAGAAGGATTTCTCTGTGCCACCCTCAGCCTGCAATCATCACCACTAACAGGAACAGGAACACAGTATGCCCACTCAAGGCTGCTGGTATCTTCAGGAGAAATGCTGTGAGTTATTGTTGTTGGGCGGGGGGCTGCATTGTATGTATGTGTAAGGAAGGGAGTGCATTATTTGTAAGGGGAAATGGGGCCAATGTTTTTGTGGAAGCGCTCTGCATTGTGTGCATGGATGTGACATGGGTGTTGCACTGTATATATATGTGAGGGAGGAAGAGGGGTTGTTTTCCATGTGGAAGGGGGGCTGGTTGCTGCATTGTATGTCTGAAGGGCATGAGTATTAGTGAGCCTCACTGTATGTAAGTGGGAGAGGGGCAGGTTGACTGCATTGTTTGTATGTGTGAAGAATGGGTACTGCATTGTATCTTGGAGGGGAGTGGGGGAGCTAAATTGCTTGAATGTGGGAGGGGGGCTGCAAGACTACATTATATCTATGCATGAAGGAGGGAGGAAGGTGGGCTGCATTGTTTGTATGTGAGAGGAAAGGGTGGCATTGTATGTACTGTATGTGTGAAGGGGGGGGGGGCTTATGAGCTGAATTGTATATTTGTAGGGCGGAAGGTGGGCGGTGCATTGTAATTTTATATGAGATGGAAGGTAGGCTGTAGTATGTGTATATGTAAAGGAGAAGGGAGCTGCTATGTATGTAATGTATGTGTGATGGCAAGGGGGCTGCATTGTATGTTTGTGTTAGGGATGGGGTCGCATTTTGTGTATATGTATATATATATATATATATATATATATATATATGGGTGATGGGAGGCAAGGGGTTGCATTGTATGTATGTATTGGGGGGGCTGGAAAGCATATGTGTGGGGACTGCACTGTATGTAAATATAAGGGGAGCTGCATCATGTGGGGTGGTGCAGAGGTACAGACATAAGCAGTGGAGAAATGGTGCAGTATTAGTTAGTCCTCATGCATTTTTTTAGGGGTTGTTAGCTTTTTAGGTTCTTGAAAGACTCCCTGCAAAGTTGCACACTGATAATGATAAAGCAGAGCTCTCTATGAAGCATAGTTTGAAGTCGTATAAGACGACTGGGCGTATAAGACGACCCCCTAATTTTCCAGCTACAATTTTGATTTTGGTATATACTCACCGTATAAGACGACCCCCTTCCTACTAGTCATGCCTCACCTCACCTCACTGTGCCATTACATGCCAGACTGTGCCACCATTACATGCCTCACTGTGCCATTACATGCCTCACTGTGCCATTACATGCCTCACTGTGCCACTGTTACATTCCTCACTGTTACATGCCTCACTGTGCCACTGTTACATGCCTCACTGTGCCATTGTTACATGCCTCACTGTGCCATTGTTACATGCCTCACTGTGCCATTGTTACATGCCTCACTGTGCCATTGTTACATGCCTCACTGTGCCAATGATACATGCTGTGCCAATGATACATGCCTCACTGTGCCGCTGATACATGCCTTACTGTGCCATTGTTACATGCCTCACTGTGCCAATGATACATGCCTCACTGTGCTGCTGATACATGCCTCACTGTCCCGTTGATACATGCCTCACTGTGTCACTGCATGTCTCGATCCCTTACCTTATCCCTGACATGCTGAATCTCAGACAGCGGGCATCCATTTTCAAAAGCCGCGCCTCCTCCTTCTGCTGTTCCGTGATAGGCGGAACACTCAGCTTCCCAGGAGACACTGTGTTCAGCGTTCCGCCTATCACGGAGGAGGAGGCGTGGCTTTTAAAAATGGACAGCTACGGTTAGGCTACCGGCGTATAAGATGACTCCCAACTTTTAAGACAAATTTCAGGGGTTAAAAAGTTGTCTTATACGCCGGAAAATACGGTATACTCCTGTAAGCCCTTTCAACTGTTGTCACCGTATGACCACAGCCTCATGTCATGCTGTCCACATCTGTCTTCTAGCTGCAGTTCCCAGGGGTTCCCGAGGTCTTTCAAAACCCATCATAGATCTCCATGACTAAGCTCCAGGGGTGGAGCGAAACACTTTGGGGGCTTGGTCTGGTGGGAGCCCAGGCTGAGGTTGTCTCTCTCATTACCATCATAGGACTCCATGGATGTGTGGCACCACACTTCCTTTCTTCCTTCCAGTGACTACGGGAGCTGGGACGAGCTTCATCCTTTGCTGGCACTTCTGCAGCGGATGCGGCACTACCCACACTACTTCCCACAGTAATTGAGCCTGAGAAGCACACTAATAAAGGTCCTACAATGTCACTGTGCAATTAAGGGTCCGCTTTAAACCTGATTGGCAGACCCAGGGCTGCACAGTGATGCTGAGAATAGTGCATTACCAGAAGGGACTGGGGTCCCAGCTACAGAGGATGACTTGGCATGCAATATCAAGTTGAGGGTGGTGCAGTTTGGCGTCTTCATGATGAGCACTGGATGACCTTACCCCAGCACTGCATTGAGCTGATTTGTTTTTGCACTCAACAGAGTGTTTAGTGGTCCCCCAAATAAGGTGATAGTATAGTTACAAGTACAGTATATGGACATAATGGATGGGATTTTAGTGGCACCAAGAGAATGTCACAACCATATGTAAAATAGAAAAAAGTTCATTGTACGTCATGATTAAAAACATAAAAATAGGTCATATATGTGGATACATGTATACCCCAGAGATACGTGTATCCACATACAGTATATGACCTATTTTTATGTTTTTAATCTTTGTATTTCTGTTCTTAATCATGATGTACAGTAAACATTTTCTATTTTATATGGTTGTGACATTCTCTTGGTGCCATTAAAATCCCATCCATTATGCCCATATACTTGTATAAATTTCAGATATGTGGCATCAATAGAAAGGGTACAGGTATTTTCTGCCTGACATATGTTTGATGATAGAATAGTTACTTATCAGGTGCTACACTAAAAAGGAAGTAAAGTGCTCCCTTACTAGGGTACTGATGCAGCCAAAAGATGCCGTATTTCAGCTTATTGCATTCACCAGCGAAGAACTACTTTCTGGCTTTGAGTGGAATGGAGAGATTTGTTGTGAGCTCTGACTCATGCCATTCAGTTTGCTCAGCCCTATTTCTGAAGTCATATTTCAATGCTGCACGTTCATTCCAGCGATGTCAGTTGCTATTGCTTATACCCAGGGTGACTGTTAGAAATCACAGGGCCCCATACAGCCTACCTGACAGGGCTCTTCCTCCTTCAATAATATCAAATGATATTTTCACTAAAATGTCATAGCTATGATTCGTAGCAATGGCAGAAATTATACTCTCATCAATGAAGATTCATCCAATTGAATAGAGCTTCTCTGCAAGTGCCCTGCTATCGCATGCAAAGTACAAGGTTGCAGTGCACAAGTGTGGGGTTAAAGCAGGCGATGAGGAGGCAATATACACACACAGACACACTAGGGTGACCACATTTCCAAACTACCATTTAGGGACACCCTCCCTTCTCTAAAATCAGCTTGTGCTGTAATGAATCACAGCACAGTGATTGGACACAAGAGGCGGGATTTATGATTTCTCCAATCACAAGCAGGGGGCAGAGATTGTGCTCCTCCAGGCATTCCCGGCCAGGAAAGTACTGTCAGTGAGTAAATGGGTGATGTGGCCTTTTTCAGGGACATCAGATTGGCCCGGGGGGTGGCTGTGTCAGTTTCATTCTGGGACACTGTACACTGTATTGTCCTGGAATGAAGGTGCCCGGGACAGACCTGCAAAATGCGGGACTGTCCCGGGCAATCCGAGACACATGGTCACCCTAAGACACACTGGCTTCCTATGTGTCCTGGTAACACCGATGGTGAGCTCTGCCTGCCATAGTTCTTGGCTCTTTGGGCCAGATTCACAGCCAGTGGGCGCAACGTAACTTTTCTGATTTAAGTTACACCGCCGCAAATTACACAAGTTAGTGCCCGATCCACAAAGCACTTACCTGGAAATTTGCAGGGGTGTAACTTAAATCCGTCCGGCGCAAGGCGGGCCCAATCGAATGGGGCGAGTCCCATTTAAATTAGGCGCGCTCCCGCGCCGGACGTACTGCGCATGCTCCCGACGCAATTTTTCCGACGTGCTTTGCGCGAAGTTACGTTGCGCCGAGTTTTGTGAATCGCGACGGGTAAAAAAGAGATGCGGCGGGGAAAAAAAAATGTTGACAGCGACGCGGGAAAGACGGGTACACTTTTACATGGTGTACTAACTTTACACTTTGTAAAAGGTACCCTATCTTTGCGACGGCAAACTAAAAAAGAGCACCAAAAATGTCCCTTTTTTGCTTAACTACATGAAGAACCACAGTTTCTCAATACAGCCTGCATTTTAAGAATCCTGTAATCTTGCAGTGTATAGCAGAGAGTGGATATCAGAGAGTGGTTTTACATGAACAAGCAGAGAACTGAAGAGAGTAGACTGCCACAGAAAGTATAAAGACATAAGATAATTGTTGATAATATTGGATAAGGAAATGGGCATATGTCTATAGGTGATATGTGACCTCTTCAGATGCACTCAAGGGTGTTGCACTGTATGTATATGTGAGGGAGGAAGAGGGGCTGTTTTCCATGTGGAAGGGGGGCTGGTTGCTGCATTGTATGTCTAAAGGGCATGAGTATTAGTGAGCCTCACTGTATGTAAGTGTGAGAGGGGCAGGTGGACTGCATTGTTTGTATGTGTGAAGAAGGGGTTCTACATTGTATTTTGGAGGGGAGTGGGGGAGCTAAATTGCTTGAATGTGGGAGGGGGGCTGCAAGACTACATTATATCTATGTATGAAGGAGGGAGGAAGGTGGGCTGCATTGTTTGTATGTGAGAGGAAAGGGCCGCGGAAAAGGGAATAGCCGCTCCAGGTGGGAACCCAGATGAATATCCTCTGTTGCAGACAACTCAGGTGCTTTAGTTCTGGGACAAGGGAGGAGAGACAGATCATGTGTTCCTACTAAGTAGGACCGTTAGTACGCTCCTTCAGACAATTGTTGTCCAACTTTCTGCCAACAAATGTTGCATGACCTGCTAGTAAATTTTCTGCGGACAATGGTCTGTTGTTAGATTTTCTGATGGTCAGTACACAAGTCCGTCACACAAAATTTGAAAGTACAAACACGCATTCTCGAAATCAGTGGTTACCAAACACAAAATTAGCAGATGGGGCCCAAAGGGTGGCGCTCAAGAGCTGAAATTCCTTGTAGTACGTCACTACGTTCGTTTTTGTTGGCCAACAATTGTGTGCTGTTAGTATGCAAATCAAGATTCAGTCACACGCCCTGAAGTTAAAAATCAGACGCTCGGTTGGCCAACAATCTGATCGTGTGTACCACCAGGCTTTAGAAATACACATGAGGGAACCCATTTAACCCCTTGATTGGCCCCTAATGTTAACCCCTTCCCTAACAGTAACATCTACACAGTAATCAGTGCATTTTTATGGCATTGATCGCTGTATAGATGTCAATTATCCCCAAAAAAGTATCAAAAGTGTCCGATCTGCCTGCCGCAATGTCGCAGTCCCGATAAAATCACTGATCATCATCATTACTAGTAAAACCTAATAATAAAAATGCCATAAAAATGCCATAAATCCATTCCCTATTTTGTAGACGCTATACCTTTTGCGCAAACCAATCAATATACGCTTATTGCTATTTTTTACCAAAAATATGTCGAAGAATAAATATCAGCCTAAACTGATGAAGAAATATGTTTTTTTTTTTAAAAACGTGCATATTTATTATAGTAAAAGGTAAAACATTTTATTTTTTTCAAAATGTTGGACTTTTTTTGTTTATAGAGCAAAAAATAAAAACCACAAATATGATAACATACCACCAAAAGAAAGCTCTATTTGTGGGAAAAAAAGGACGTCAATTTTAATTGGGTACAACATCGCACATGCGCAATTGTCAGTTAAAACAACGCAGTGCAGTATCGCAAAAAAATGGCCAAGTCAGGAAGGGGCTGAAGTGGCTAAAGATTAAATCCAAGCAGATATAAATGAACAAATGATTACAGTTCTGTGATTATTAATACATCCATATTTAAAAAAATGCAAGCTGTGTATTTACCTGAACTAACAGTGCAAGAGAACAGAGCAACAGATAAATGAGCTGTTAGCTTTCTGCTTCTACTTTCACTGTTCCGTCATAAGCTGGAGAAGGGAAAACATGTAAGTGAAAGTAAAACTGCAGCAGGTAAATATCAAGCCCACTCCCCTCATAGATAGGGTTGTGCTATGTAGGGTGACCACATTTCTAAACTACCATTCAGGGACACCCTCCTTTCCCAAAAATCAGCTTATGCTGTAACGAATCACAGCACAGTGATTGGACACAAGAGGCGGGATTTACGATTTCTCCAATCACAAGCAGGGGGCGGGATTGTGCTCCTACAGGCATTTTCGGCCAAGGCAAGTAATGTCAGTGAGTAAAGCGGTGAAGTGGCGGCCTTTTTTGGGGGCATCAGATTGGCCCAGGGGTTGGCTGTGTCAGTTTCATTCCGGGACACTGTATTGTCCTGGAATGAATGTGCCCGGGACCAGGGCTCAAGTCCTGCGGGAACGCAGGGGAATGGCGTCCCTGTACTTTTTTCACAGCAGGAACGCAGTTCCCTTTGCAGGACTAGAGCAGCCGAGAGCAGCCAAGCTGCCTGAGCCAATCCTTCACTAAGCAGGGATGCCCAGCTCGAGTCACTGTCAGGGGCAGGCGAACCTTAGTAATCCTTTATGTTACTGGCCGCTTCCTGTATATGGATTCATCGGGTAGTGTGCGGGTATTCCGTCACTTTCTCGATGCCGCGATGTCTCCTGGGAGCTTTTGTCATTGTTCCCAGGAGACATTGCGGAGGTCTGCCGCGAGTTATCGCGGGATTTAGAAAGAACTTTAAGTTCTGCAGACCTCCGCAATGTCTCCTGAGAACAATGACAAAAGCTCCCAGGAGACATTGCGGCATTGAGGAAGTGACAGAATACCTGCACACTACCTGATGAATCCATATACAGAAAGCGGACAGTAACATAAAGGATTACTAAGGTACAGTGGATCGAAAAAAAACAATGCGGTTTAGTAATTATGCATATGAGCGTAACATTTTTTTTTTTTGGTGGGGGAGTGGATCTTGGGTGGGAGTTCCCACACTTTTTTCCCCAGGACTTGACCCCTGCCTGGGACAGACCTGCAAAATGCGGGACACATGGTCACCCTAGTGCTATGTGGCAAAGCTGTGTGAAGCCTCGTACACACGGCCGAGGAACTCGACGTGCCAAACACATCGAGTTCCTCGGCCAGTTCAGCACTGAAGCCGCCGAGGAGCTCGGCGGGACGAGAGCTCCCATAGAACAACGAGGAAATAGAGAACATGTTCTCTATTTCCTCGTCGAGCTCCTCGTCGGCTTCCTCGGCCGAAAGTGTACACACGACCAGTTTCCTCGGCAGAATTCAGCCAGAAACTCGGTCGGAAGCTGAATTCTGCCGAGGAAACTGGTCGTGTGTACGAGGCCTAAGTCTCAGAACTAGATAGACAGAAATACAAATCCTTTTGAAAGTAGACTTTCATATTTGTATTTAGATGTTTGCCTGGAGTTCAGCTTTTATAGAGTTTCACAGGGCTGATCTAAAATTAAGAAATATTATAATAAATAATATAATAAATGAAAAATATCTTATTTTACATGTACTGTACATATAAGCACACATACAACCCTGACCACAGTTATTCCTCTTCTGCCTCCCTCTCACGAGAGAGTGCTGGTACATTCTGGTACATTCGGCAAAGCTATGCTACAATCCAGGATAAATGTCTTCACATATCAATTCATTTCATATCCGATTACTCCTACATCAGAATGATCAAAGTAAGAGTGACCAGACTAGTGCAGAAAGCTACCGAATGACTTCTTTTACCGAAAGAGGGGTCTTTTATGTACTAAAACAAAAGTAGGGCTATATATATATATATATTTTTTTTTTTTTAAAGGGAATCTGCAACATTCTTGAAACAATTTTGCTGTTGCAGCTAATGTGTATGCATCGTTTGGTGCCCTATGTACCTTTTATTGTTCAAAATGCTTTTTCAGTACTCCAGGCAACTAATCCAAAAGAAAGTGCACATTAAAGAAGTGATTCTAAAGGCAAAAGTCTTGTTTTTTCTTTTTAGCTTAAAGTGATACTAGAGGCAACTTTTTTATTATTATTTTAATAACACACATGTCATACGTACCTGCTCTGTGCAATGGTTTTGCACAGAGTAGCCCTGATCCTTCTCTTTGCTGGTCCCCCCACCGCCTCTCCTGGCAACCCCCCCCCCCTGCTGTGTAACTTCTTAGCATGCCACTTGCTATGGAGGCACACATGCATGGCTGCTTCTGAGCCCTGCTCTGTATATCCATGCAACACACAGATCTTGGCTCAACATACTCACCACTCTCTCCTCCATACCTCCCAACTGTCACGGATTGTGCGGGACTTTCCCGCATTGATACATTTTTCCCGCACTCCCGCAATACAGGCAATTTTCCCGCATAATGCAGCACGGGTGGAGGAAGGCGGAAGAGGTAAGAATCACTCGCCCTCTTTCTTTCCATCTTGCGTGGAAGAAGTCGCTGAATGGTGAAGGAGATGAGCACCCATCTGCCCCCCCCCAGCAGTCTACGATAACGATAGCACCCCGCCCCCTTATTAACTGTAATGTCCAAAGTCTTGTTCGACAGTCAGGCGGACACCCCCCCCCCCCGCTCAACAACTTTAAATGGCAAATGTGTTTAACAACTTTCACCCCAAGTGTGCAAATGTCCCTCATTCTATACTTCACAAGTTGGGAGGTATGTCTCCTCACTGGCAGCAGCAGGAACCAGTGACTGACAATGTTATAACTGAGCCAATGAGAGAGAGAGCCAGGAGAGCTGCTGCTTTCATGCACATTACTCGATCGAGATCAGACTCAGGTAAGGATAAGGGGGCTGGAGGGGGGACTGCACACAGAAGATTTTTTTACCTTTATGCATAAAATGCATGAAGGTAAAAAATCCTTCAGCCTTTAGAACTTCTTTAACCACTTGGCAACTGGGCACTTAAACTCCCTTAATAACCAGACCAATTTTCAGCTTTCGGTGCCCTCACATTTTGAATGACAATTACTTAGTCATACAACACTGAGTGAGTGAGAAACTTGTATAGCGCAACAAATGCGAACTTAATCGCCTCAAGGCCCTGGCATCCAGAGTTGTACAGGTCTGTACCCAAATTACATTTTTGTCCTTTTTTCACACAAACAGAGCTTTCTTTTGGTGGTATTTAATCATCATTGGGTTTTTTATTGTTTGCGCTATAAGAGAAAAAAGACTGAAAATTCGGTAAAAAAATGAATTTTTCTTTGTTTCTGTTATAAAATGTAGCAAATTAGTATTTTTTCCGAGTATTGCGTGATATTGTGGGGTATTGCAAAGCATTGCCGAGTATTGCGGGGTATTGCCGAGTATTGGGGGGTATTGCAGAGTATTGCGGGGTATTGCAGAGTATTGTGGGGTATTGCAAAGTATTGCGGGGTATTGCCGAGTATTGCAGGGTATTGCCGAGTATTGGGGGGTATTGCAGAGTATTGGGGGGTATTGCAGAGTATTGCAGAGTATTGCAGGGTATTGCACAGTATGGGGAGTATTGTTTATTGCACAGTATGGGTAGAATATTGCACAGGGATGGCTGATCATGAAGGGATGGATGGCTGGATCTGTGACTGCAATTGTCACAGATCTAGCCCACAGCCCTGCTGCTGCCTCCGCTCTCCCCCTCTCCTCTCACACTGTACCAATCGGTACAGAGAGGGGAGGGAGGAACCGGCGTCATCAAATGACGCCGGTTTGTTTACAAGTGAACGCCCTGTCATTGGACGGAGCGATCACGTGGTAAACCGCTGCTATCAGCGGCGATTTACCGTGATCCGTGATGCGCCGGGTCCTCCGTGTCCTCGGGAGCGCGATTCTGGAAGGCCGTTAATTAACAGCCTCCCGGAGTTAAGCAACCGCCCTGTAGCTGTACTTTGGCTATAGGCCGGTTGCTAAGTGGTTAATGCATTATCTGCATTAAGGTAAAAAACCTTCCAAATGCAGCTATCCCTCCCAGTCCTGCCTTATATTTACCAGAGCCTGATCTTAATCCAGCAATGTGCACAAGAGCAGTAGCACTCTCTCCTCTATTCCTCCTTATCAGTCAACCATGGCACTCTCCCTGGCTTTAACATGGTGAACAGAGGCAGGGCACAACTTTAAAGTGGTTGTAAAGGCTGAAGGTTTTTTACCTTTATGCATTTTATGCGTGAAGGTAAAACACCTTCAGTGTACTGCTCCCTCCACATACTCACCTTAGCCCTCTCTTGGTCCAGCAATGTGCACGAGAGCCTTGGCTGTCCCAGGACTCCCTCTCTTTATTGGCCGATACAGCAGCAGAAGCCAATAGCTCCTACTGCTGTCAATCACAGCCAGTGAGCCAATAAGGAGAAAGCAGGAAGGTGGGATTGAGCCAAGGCTCCATGTGTCTTATGGACGCAAAGGGATTCATTTACTAAAACTGGGGAGTGCAAAATTTTGTGCAGGTGTACATGGTAGCCAATAAGCTTCCAACTTCACCTTGTTCAATCAAGCTTTGGCAAAAGTCCTGGAAGCTTATTGGTATCTATGCAGTGCTGCTCCAGTTTTAGTAAATCAACCCCATAGAGTAGGTAGGGCTTGGGAGCGGGCATGCAGCAGTACCCACATAGCAAGTGGCATGCTATTGGGGGCACTGGTCAAGGGGGAGGAGCCAGAAGCACCGGCAGGGGTCCTGAGAAGAGGAAAATTGGGGCTGCTCTGTGCAAAACCAATGCACAGAGCAGGTAAGTATAACATGTTTGTTTTTTGTTTTTTAAGCCAAAGTTTCAATACCACTTTTGTTTGTCTATTGTGAGTCCAGAATAGTTTTGAAGAATACATTTCAGGAAATTCTTCTGTAAAGTTATTGTAAGAAGCGTGTAAACCTTGTCCGGTCCATTTTAATAATATATTTTGCTTAATTAATAAAAAAAGATGAATTCTTTATTTAGAATAGATCTCTATGAGTGTATAGCCTCATCTAAAAGAACACCTTACAGAATATCTTTTTAAACATATTCCAGCTTGTTCTTGATAATGCCAATATTATCTAGTCCTGTATTGAATAAAAGAAGCATGCAGTAAATGTCAAGCTAATATACAAATGTCTAAATCGCTGACATTATCCACACTTAGGTCTTGAGGCGTAACATCCAGCTTGCATCCACTGGAAATGACTGAGAGTTAATAATAATGACATTGGTTGTACTGTACATGAACTCAGTGTGAGACAGTATTGTATGACCTTAGGCAAGTTCTATCCTGAGATACATATAGCAGAATGATGCTCTAAGCTGTTTAGTTCATGAGTTATGGTGTATGAGAAAATGTGTGCTCTGTGCAGCATCATATCTATGCAAGTATTAATTATCGTTAATATATGCTGTCATCGTTACAGACCTAAATGTTTTAGGAACCCGCTTTTCAAAGCCTGTGCATGTTTGTGAAATAGGATAGAATCAGAATGGCTGGGCCCCTAGCTCTAAGCGGGGACCCCATGGCACAGGCCAATGGGTGCTGTGTTCTCTCTCCTTCCCCTCTTTTCTCCTCTTTGTTTGCAATTGGATTTGTTAGGAATGGGGTCGATTCAGGTAGCTACTCTATAAGTTACGGCGGCGCAGCGTAGTGTATTTACTCTACGCCTCCGCAACTTACAGGAGCAAGTGCAGTATTCACAAAGCACTTGCTCCGTAATTCGCGGCGGCGTAGCGTAAATGGGGCTGGCGTAAGCGCGCGTAATTAAAATAGGGAAGGGGGCGTGTTTTATGGTAATATGTGATGACCTGACGTGATTGACGTGATTTACGAACGGCGCATGTGCCGTCCATGTACATATCCCAGTATGCATTGCTTCCAAGTACGGCGTAACGACATATTGGTTTCGGCGTGAACGTAAATTACGTCCAGCCCTATTCGCGAACGACTTACGCAAACAACGTAAATAATTCAAATTTCGAAGCGGGAACGACGTCCATACTTAACATTGGCTGCGCCTCCTACTAGCAGGAGCAGCCTTATGCCGAAAAAGCCTTAACGCAAACGACGTAAAAAACGAACGCCGGGCGCACGTACGTTTGTGAATCAGCGTATCTAGGAAATTAGCATATTCTACGCCGACAACAACGGAAGCGCCCCTATCGGCCAAAGTTATATTGCACACAATTCTACGCCGCCGCAATCAAGTTACGTCGGTGGAGGAAGCCTATTTTTTTCAGCGTAACTGCCTTTGTGAATCGGCGTAACACTACGCGGGCACGGAATTCAAATTACGGCGGCGTATCTGGAGATACGCCGCCGCAAAAGGTATGTGAATCTACCCCACTGTGTTTACCATTGGTGTTGTTTTGACAGTCTCTGGTGTCAAAATAGATCCTTGATTTTCCTGTTTAGCCCGCCGCAGGCACGGTCAGGGAGCTCCCGGTGGCGCGTGTGCGCCCGATAGGCAGCAAATTCAAAGCAACATACCTGTATGTTGTTTTTCCTTCCCATGCCATTCTGCCGACATATGTCTATGTTAGGCAGTCGGCAAGTGGTTAAAAAATTATCCTTGCACATCCTGTAATTCATTTTCCATTAAAAAAAATGTTTTACTTTTTTTTCCTACACTCTTGTAACGTCTTCTGTGAACTCCCAGACCTCTCCTTTCCCCCCACTTCCATTTGTTTGAAATGAGCAGCGCAAGTTGGTTGTGGTCACAAGCGCTGTTCTATAGACACAAACAGGACAAATCCCATAGTCTGTAGCTCCTAGTCCATCTTGGGAGCAAGCAAGATAGGGTGGCTGTGTTCCTACATATAATAGTAGCATGGCGAACAAACACAGTCCTCTCAACAGGAGGTCAGTTCACAGCAGAAAAATAGGAATTTGGAGATTTGGAGGAGAATGAGAGCAATATAAAGTACTTTACTGAGTTAAAGTGATATTAAAGTCCTGTTTTTTTGGTTTAAAAATAACAGTACAATGTGCCTATTGCAAACAGTATCTCATTAACCACGTATGCAGGTTCAGTGGATTCATATTTTGGGTTTGAGAATTTCAGTATGATATCTAGCCTACTGTATGTAACAACTCCTTTGTTATCTGCTTATATCACATGTAATCTATTTGTCATACAATAAAACCTATTATAAAAATAAATAAATAATGAACATGCTCTGTGCAGTGGTTTTACACAGAACAGCCCAGATCCTCCTCTTCTCAGGGCCCCTCCCTCCTTCTTTTTCTGCCCCCTCCCTCCTGCCGAGTGCCCCCACAGCAAGCAGCTTGTTATGGGAGCACCGAGCTGAGCCGCTGCTTTGTGTGTATAATCCGACACGGAGCTTTGGCTCGGCCCCGCCCCCTCTCTTTCCTCATTGTCTCACTGACTTTGATTGACAGCAGTGGGAGCCAATGGCGCCAATGCTGTGTCTCAGCCAATCAGGAGGTAAAGTCCTGGACAGCCGAGGCTTTCGTGCAAAATTGCTGGATCCATATGGGCTCAGGTAAGTATTAGGGGGGCTGCAGCACATAGAAGGTTTTTTATCTTAATGCATAGGATAAAAAAAAACTGCTGCATTTAAAACCACTTTAAAAAGGAACATCATGCCTCTTTAGTCCCCCTCTGGTGCCAGCATTTTGTTACTCTGGCACAAGCACAGGTGTGTCAAAGAGACCCTAAGGTTAGGCAGAGCCCTTCGCTATATCTGTGTCTGCATAGTTGAGGGGGGATTCTGATCATGCACTGATATGGCAGGTCTGACTCCCATACCACTCCGCCTTTACTCATGTGCAGGAAACCCATGCATGCACAAATGTGCTTCAGGGTTCTGCTGGGAGGGGCATCATACTCACTTAAAGCGACACTAAAAAATAAATAAATAAATAAATAACATGTTATACTTACCTCCACTGTGTGGCTAGTTTTGCACACAGTGGCCCCCAAACCATGTCTTCTGGGGTCCCTCGGTGGCTGTCATGGCTCCCCCTCCACAAGAGCTTTCCACCTTCATGTGAGCGAAAGCTCTTGCGGGCGCGCTCCCGTGATACAGTGGCGGGCATAGCTGCCGACTGTATCACTCGGCCCCGCCCCCGGCGCACCGCATTATTGAATGTAATTGACAGCAGCGCCAGCCAATCCGTCCAACCTAACCAATCAACGGCCAGGCTGGGAGTCGAAGAGGATGACAGGGACGAGCACGGGACTTTCGAGAGGTGAGGTAAGTAAAACGTGGGCTCGGGGGGTGGGGGCGGTGCTGTCGGATGTTTTTTCACCTTAATGCAAAGGATGCATTAAGGTGTAAAAACATTTACCTTTACAACCCCTTTAAACATTGCAGCACAAAAACTCTATGAGAGGGGGATAAGGCAGGAAGAAGTACATTTATCCTCCAGTACAATAAAGTTACTCGGTAATATCCCATGAAACAATTCCTTAGTGGCTACATGGCAGGATGCAACAGTAAGCAACACGTTTCGGACAAAGCCTTACTCATACCATAGGTATGCTGAAGTACATTTATATTCAGGGTGAAGGTCCCCTTTAAGAATACATAATCAAATATTTTATGTTATGTCACTTTAATGCCTTGTACACACGATCGGAATTTCCGATGGAAAAAGTCTGACTGACTTTTTCCATCGAATATTCCTATCGTGTGTAGACCCATCTGAGTTTTTCCATCGGAAATTCCGATGAATTCCATCAGAGTTTAGATATAGAACATGTTTTATTTTTCTCCGTCGGAATTCCGATGTGATTTGGCCAGACAAAAGCCCAATCGTGTGTATAAGGCTATACCTAAAATGTATTTATTTATTTAGTTATTTTTATATTTTTGTTACCCCTTTAACTAAATACTATGGCCAAAAAATAGTGACCATTAAACCTAAACTGAGTGTGTACCTCTTTTTTTGTGTCTGTTACTCTCGCTCCTTTGTGCTCTTCCATAACCATGTCAGGATGCTCTTCTATTATTGCCATTAGCATGGGTACCAGTTTTTATTGCTCGGAGATAAAATCTCTTTTTTTTTTCTGCATGCCTTTCTATCAGTTTGTCTGAGATTTGTCAACAGACTTAGGCTATTACTGTAGTTTCCATGGGTCTGCAGCATATTGGAGCCTCCCCTGGAGAGAAAATGTCTTTTTTTTTTTTTTTAATACTATTTCCTCTTTGGTACAGTAGAGAGCAGGCTTACAGTACAAACCGCAGCTAATTGCCTGCTTCTAATGCTAGCTGGTGCTTCTTTTGAATTTTTACGTTTGATTTGTTGAGAAATTACTAAGATCCTCAGTTTGCTGTCACACGTACTTAGGTTTCTAAAATGCAGCGCAGGTTCTTTGTGAGATGAAAGAGAGGTGTGTTAGTGTGTGTGTGTGTGTGTGTAAGTGTTTTGTGAAAATGGACAATGTTCTATTTTTCTGATTATTTACAGGAGTCACACACAGCTCAGACCACAATATTGCTGGCGAGAAAGCCCAGCTAATGAAGCTGTAAGTTCATTAGTGTTTGCAATCAGCAGCGAGCAGACACCCTCATCAGGGCAGGAGGCTGCAAAGAGCCATTCATCAGTGTGAAGTGTTATTCATGGATGACCCCTAAATCATTGCACTAGTAGTAGATGCACTGATTGGACACAGCATGGGAGCATTGGTACTTTGCATTAGCAGACATAGACAGGGGGAGTGAGAAAGGATTGGCAAGCCGTTGGGAAATCCTGCAAACAGCAGCACAAATAAAAGCAGGCGTCTTTTTATTTTTTTTAAAGATGCATATAGGCACACATTTTTCCTCCCTCTTTGATAAGGACGTAAGAAAGTAGCCTTCCTGCTGAGCAACGAAGGAAGATTATAAATATGCAGGCTGGTGGCTGCAGTGTTTAGAGGACGCTGGTCTCCCCCCTTGCTCTGTGCTGGGGAGGAGCGTGGTAGGCTCCTGGGTAGAGGCAAAAGCAGCAGCTGCTTCACGTGTGTGCCTGGCAGTGGCTGCTGGAGCTGCTCCCAGCCTGGGCAACTTGTCCCGGTTACTCCGCTGCATCGCCCAGTGTGCCTGGCAACACATGACCTAGGAAGATAGTGCGCAGGGTCTGCACAAGGGGGTGTGTGTGATCCACAGTTGAAGAAGAAACTCACAGGACCAAGAAACAAGTGTGGACTAAGCTGCTGGCATCATTGCTACAGGATAGGTGTCTGCCTGGAACTGAGCACAAGTTGCCCCCCTCTATTCGACCCCTTGTTTGTACTGACCTTCCGCTGCACACCGACAACTTGCGTTATGTTTTCCAGGTTTGGATCCCAGGAGGGTGACCTGAAAAAAGTGTAACAGCAGCAGGTAAGTCAATGCTTTCATTTTTGAAGTGTATAGTGTTTATGATGAATATTTGACTCATCCTCTGATTATTATTTTTTTTTATTATTACCATTGCTGTCATTGGCATGTTTACTGCTTACAGTACAGAGCATTGAGAACCTGTCATTATTTTGGGTGCTAGCAGAAAGCATCCTTCTCTAGGTTCATCCTCTGCGTTCAGGGGTGGATTGTAGGGACAGATGGTGCCATTGATCTTTCTGACATTTGCAAAGCAAAGGGCAGGAACCATGCCAAATGACCCGTCTCTGTAGACAGAAAGGAGGGAGAGCGGTCCTTCTGTTTTGGAGTTCTTACGAAGAAACAGAAACCTGTAGCCTCCTCATTGTGCCTGATGGGTACTCAGCAACCTGCCCTCATCCTAATAGTGCAATGCTGGAAGATTAACACACTAACACTCAGCAAATCTCCCTTCACTAGCAGCATGTGAGGCTCAGAAAGAAAGCTGTGTTCATATTAATCCACAGGTCTGTGGGACATGATCAGGACTTGTGCCTGTGACAGCTGAGAAGGGGTTAAACTAGGGACTAACTGGTTTTCTAGTCAATAAGAGCCTGCAAGGAGTGAATGTCAGCATGTGATCATCCCGACCTTAACCCTGCTGGGAAGAGATGTGTCAATATCACCACAGCTGCTGCTTTCTTGCCAGAAAGTTCATTTCCTTCTATGTAGGACAAAGGGGGATTTTATTGTGCAAGCAGCCCTGACATCGCTGCTTGATTTCTGTTAATTGCAGTAAAAGAGCGCTGATTTAGAAAGAACTACTATTTTGTCAACACAGCACTAGTAGGAAGGTTGGTGTGGGAGAGGGAAGTCTTACTTGGTTTTGTTCCGGAACAAGGGAACAAATCAATCAGTCTCAGGCACATGCGGTGTTAATACAGCCAGACTTAACCTGCCAGCTCTGTTACAAATGTGATGTATACAGCTATACCATTAGGCTGGTCACATGGGCAGGACAACAATCAGCACTCCTCTGTGTATTATTATACATAGTCCTCCACCACTTAGCGTCACCGATTGATGGACAGGAGAGAATGCCACTACTAAGCTATAGTAAAAACACATGCATTCAGTATTCTAAAATGACCTTAACCTTAACATCTAGTTTGAGAGCTAGAAAATACTCCAAGGCCAATGTTTCCTACTGTATCTGCTTCCAGGCCATTTCACATGACCTGATGCAAGCTGCAGTCATGCTGCTTCCCACAGGACCATAAAAACTTACTCCTTGACTGCTTGAAGCTCAGACTAGTGTAAGTGACCAGTTTGCATGCTATCTGTCCCATGATTATGACTACAGTGGCATATATGTAATGCTGTGGATCTAAGCCCCTGTGTTCTTAAAAGACTTTTAACATCAGTATGAGAACTAAAAAATAACCCAAGGCCACTTTCCCTATCATGTCTGCTTCTAGGTCAATTCACAATTCTGCAGTTATCCAAATCACACTTGACCTTAAACACGTGTTCCTTGAAGCCTAGACTAGTGTAAGTGACCAGTGTGAATGCCATCTGTCCCATGATGACAACTACAGTAGCATCCCTGTGACACTGAGGATCTGAACCTCTGTGTTCTAAAATAACTTTTAACATTCAGTTTGAAAACTAAAAAATAACCGAAGGACACTTTTTCATTGTTACATCTGCTTCTAGGTCATTCCACATGACCTGATACTGCAGTCCTCCTATCCAGCACTTGACCTTAAACTTGCTCCTTGAAGCCTAGACTAGTAAGTGACCAGTGCTAATGCCAGCTGTCCCACTTTAATGACTACAATGACATCCTGTAAAGCTGTGGATCACAGTCTCTGTTCTAACTTGCACTTGGAGCATATGCCAGAGATTTGGAAGCAGTCAAGGAATTCAGTGGGTGGTCTTTTATTCTTGGCATGGGAATATGGTTCTAGTTCTGCTTGGTGTGTTCTGTAGTTTAGTCTGAAGTCATAAAACAGGCTTGATAACTTTTTTTTTCAAAGTGTTATTGCAGTTTGTCAGCGCTCACTAATTCAGTAAAATACTGCCATAAATCAGGTAAAGAGTCAATTGTAGAATAGAAATCTTACTGACAATCTAATTACCATTTTGTAGAACAGCAATCCCGTAACGCATAAGTTAATGGAACTTAATGGCAATTCAAGCTGCCCCCTTATATCTTTATTAAAATATTTCTCAAGCTCTCTGTTTGAGCTCCTTTTTGTGCCTTAATGGCCACTAGAAGTGTAGAGCTTAATGGTACAGTAGTTGAAATGAGCTTTGCCAGAGCTTTTGCACTAAAATGTTATAAGTCACTCTAAACGCGTTGTTCTTATTGCTTCTGAAAAGAACTATTGTTTGATTACATTAACAAAAGTTTTTAGCCCTCCACTACACTGAGTAAAAATCAACGCTCCTCAACCTAGCTTGTACAGATATTACTGGAGTACACTACAGTTGCTCTTATGTACCCCATAACATCAGATTTAATCTATCATCTAGCTTTGAAATGTATTATATATTATACTACATCTCTTTAGTTAGTGGACATCAGATAATTACTATTTTGTCATCTGAAAACTTATGGGTCCTTTGCTAAGACAGAGAAGAGTTAGTATCCTATAGCAACCAATTAGACATCATATACAGTATAATTTTACTGACTGCTCTAAACTGGTGAAAAGTATAATGTGGTTGTTATTGGTTGCTGTACACCACTGTTCTTTCCACCATCTGGTTAAATAAGACAGCAAGACTGTGTATAAAAAAGAGCCATCTCTTCATTTCATTGCATGTGGTTCTTATGTATTTGTTTCATAATTCTAACACTGCTGGTCTTTTTTTATATTGAAAACGTCTGCGACTTCCTTTTTATTTCTATTTACTGCATGATTAATGCCAGCAGGGTTAATCTTTTGCTTAAATTTATATGGAATGAATAAACGCCAATTAAATAAATAAACAGAGTCTTCAGCACTGTGCAAATGGGTTAGGCCTTTGCATGATTGGTCACTACTTCACAAAATGTGAAGATAGAGGAACTCAATTATATTTTGGAGTGACATTTGAAGGACTGCAATGCAATGGAATATATGTTCTGTAGACTTTAAACACATAAATACGATAACTAAGTACAACCCATGTAAAACACAAAACTTTTTTTTGGGGGGGGATTAGTTTTACTTGTTCTATCAAGTGCTTTTTCAGTTTCTTTCACAGAAAAGGAAAACTTTGCCTAACACTTCTAATCCATTTAGCCAGTTGAGGCTAGTGCTTCTGCTAAGCCCCACTGAGCCAGAGTAATTATGTCTCATAGTAATAACTTACGAAGCATCATACAGAGACCAGGAGTCAAGCTCACACTGTAAGTTTCAATAACACACGTTAGTAAGAAATGAAGAAGAAAGTACCGAAAGGGTCACACATTTTATTCATAGAAGCTTGAAGCTGCTTTTTTTTCTTTACTGTCTGATATATTGTATGACCAATCCTCATTTTTCAATAGATATGTTTCTGATATATTTTTCTTTACAAATCATTTTGGAAATAATCACTGTCATTTCATGCATGACATCAGCAATCAAACCCGGATTTATGTAAAATATAGATTTTTTACATTAAAAATAGAATTTGAGTTAATCGCTTGCATATAGCATGAAATAAATTCTTGTCCTAAGGAACACGTACATACATTCTTAGCTACACAGTTTAGAAGTCAGAAGGATTGTATCTTTGTCAAAGTCACATTTCATGCTGTATTTTATGTTTCACTTTTAATAAAATTAGCGATGTTTAGCCACTTTAATTGTAGAGAATGTGCTTTCATAACTATATTATGCCTTATTGATTACCTAATTGTATAAATGTGTTGCTATTTATATGCCAAGCTGAGTTATTATTCTACTGTAGTTCCAAACTTTACTCTTTCCTTGTATGACCTATCGACATTTAAGCAGTTAAAACATGCAGCGTCCAATCAATTGTTTGTAAACATGCTTCACTTCAAAAAATATACACTTGATATTTAAACAAATGATTAATTGATCCACCTGATAAAGTCTGATTTATTTCCTACTTTTTCATAGCAGGCATTATGAAGCTCTCTTTACAATTGAGATTAATGTTACAATACATAGAAGTGGTTTGGAGGGCTGCATACATTTCCAGTGCCTGTGTAATCAATTTAAATACAAGCATTCCACAATGGATCAGGCTGCATCCAAACCTGCCTTATTATAGAGAATTAACTTGCTTTGTGATTGATAGCAATATTTCTCGATCTTGAAAATGCCATTTGTTTGAAAATAAGCGTTATGGCTTCTCAGGCTCTCTGTGGAAGCTTCAGAACCTAATTGCATTTATGGAAGACTTTGATTTGTCACACATAGGAAGCATCCTGAGAAAGGCAATATTCCCCTATTTCACCTCTGAATGTGCATAGTTATCTTATTAATGATGTTATTAATGTTTAAACTTTTGAGAGGAAAGACAAATGTTGTCATAAGTATTATCAACAAATCCTTTCAACGACCTAACCATTTAGAAAAAGATGAAATAACCCACAAGAGATAAAGGTTTATTTTAGGATACCAGTTTAAAAATACTGGGAAGTAACGTATCGGTAATTAATATTTTTTATATAAGCTATTCAGACTGATTAAAAAATAGTCTTAGAGACCTTCTCACCATGTGTGTCCATGGGTCCAATACTCTTATCTATTCATAATAGTATGCTATAGCAGTGTAAATATTTTCTAAGAATGAGTGGATAATATTAAATATTGTTTTTAATCTTGATGATAATAGACTAAGTGCGTGATCTCTGCTCTCTTTCTTGAAGTCAAGCTATTGCAATGCAATGCAATGAAGCCTCTGCTCCCTTTCACTGCTTTTAGCTTGCTTGTATACATTAAATATTGAGCCCTGTTTAGGCTCCTAGTGACCAATCGTATAAGCCCTCCCACTCACTATCAATAGGCAGTAATACACTACTATTATGGAAATCTTGCATGTATAGTCAATGCTACATACTTAACTACACTTTCAGACAAAGGCATTCAAATCTGTTCTAACATTCCATCTTGTTAGGTGGAAGCTCAGACACATTGCTTCTCAACTGATTGTTTTCATTGGTTCCTGTGTAGATTTTTACTTTGTTCTCATATTCCTTTATTTAAGTCTTAACATGTGTATTAGCTATAAACCTATGAATGATGACACGTATGCATACTTTACAGAGGTTGTCTGTTCACTGTTCTATTTTTTTCCCCTTGACTGTTTGCCCCAACCCTTTCAAACAAGGT